>NW_020837967.1:7554527-7562073 GCF_003676395.1 Aethalodelphis obliquidens | reverse complement strand
TTTTGCGGTACGCGGGCCTCTCACTGTTGTGGCCTCTCCCGTTGTGGGGCACAGGCTCCGGACGCGCAGGCTCAGCGGCCGTGGCTCACGGGCCCAGCCGCTCCGCGGCATGTGGGATCTTCCCGGACCGGGGCACGAACCCGTGTCCCCTGCATCGGCAGGCGGACTCTCAACCACTGTGCCACCAGAGAAGCCCAAAAAAGTCTCACTTCAAGAACAAATATGTTTGCATGAAAATTGGCATCCCACTTAGATATAACGTCTATTACGTCAAGTGTGTCTTCTCAAACCCTCCTCTTGACAATTACATAGTAAGTCATGTTAGTTCATGTAGATGCTTGAGCTAGAAATAATGCAAACTTTCTTTAAAAAAATGATGTATAACCCCAAGCCCTTATTATTATTTTTTTTTTTTTTTATTTTCCGGTACGCGGGCCTTTCACTGTTGTGGCCTCTCCCGTTGCGGAGCACAGGCTCTGGACACACAGGCTCAGCGGCCATGGCTCACGGGCCCAGCCGCTCCGCGGCATGTGGGATCCTCCCGGACCAGGGCACGAAGCCGTGTCCCCTGCATCGGCAGGCGGACTCTCAACCACTGCGCCACCAGTGAAGCCCCCCAAGCCCTTATTAATTGCAACCCGTGTCTCACCAACCAGTTCAAATCAGAGACATCTTCTTAACTTTAGTAAATCACGCATAGGAATAGGGGGATTCCTACTAAAAGCAGCTATTCTTTTTCACCCAGAAATCCCCTCTTCAACTGGCAAATTCCGCAATGATTAGCCACCAGATTCTATAACAGCTTCAAGAACCATGATGAAATGTTCTTTAGCATTCTTCACTCGATTAGCCTGATTATTGCCCGGATCAATTCTCTCTCCAAGTATTACATCCCTGCCTCTAAAACCACTGGAGCAAGTGATGACAATGCTTGTCCCAGGGGAAGCTGCAAAACACCAGCACTGTCTTGCGGGTGACATGTTGGGTTTCTTACGGTTTTTCTGTGGCGGTAAATCTTTCCCGCTAATTGCGTCACTGATCCAAATGAGGAAGAGAAATAAATTCCAATTGAATGCCTCCCGTCATATTTTAAAGAACACGCTTCATTTAATAGCACAACTTTTCCCCTTCACTTCTTTGCTGCGGTCCCATATTTTCTCTCTGCTCTTCTCCAGTCACTTGTGAAAGGTTGATCTGGAACCCTAGTGAGTCGGGCACTTTTTCTCAGCACATCATCCACAGGGAGTATTCATGGAAGCCTGGTTTTTGAAGGTGGTGGCATTACTTCCGGAATTATAGAGCGTCCTTGTAGCCTCAGCTAAAAGGCTAGCAACACTAAAAGGCACATAAGGTGTCCTTGTGGGGCATGTATGCATCTGTTGCAAGAATCCACTTTACTTCGACGATAGGCGTGATGACTTGGATGAAACTGGAACTCCCAGTATATTTTCCAGATTCCTTTGTCAACCATGCAGACCTCCTAGACCTGCAGCCTTCACAGATCTCCTGTTTGACCAAGATTCTCCCTACAGGGGTGGCTCTTCAGAATGACCCTGTCCTTTCTCACTCCCACCCATCATGGCAGGGAAACCAGAACTAGCGGACTTGTGTCCCCTGATCCTGTGACTGCTACGAAGATCCAGCATCCTCCTGACGCCAAATACACAGGCTTTGGAGAGGCTGGGGGACATCATCATCAAGTGGTGGGCAAAACCGTAATCCCAAAGCCGGGATGGACATTTATGGTTAATCCCATCTGGCCATCCCTCACATGGCCATTTCTACTCACTGGGACCCCCTGGTGGGCTCATAGTTTTAAACCCTCTTTTAAACTTCTTTTAATTCTTGTTCAGGGCAGACGTAGCACTTGAAGGGAAATGCCTTTGAGCTCCATGCCAACCAAACTCACACATCAAGGTACTCATTCTTTCAAGCTCCCCCATTAAATAATAGAGTCCTTATTGGAATAATAATTACTATGTGAAAGGGATATTTGGCTGTATCTACAGAAAGAAAATAGGAGGCTTATTATAATCTGGTTTAAAAAAAATCAATAAAAGTTTGAAGTAGCGAAACACTGGAAATAACCTAAATATCGTCACACCTCAGAGATATTGCGGGTTTGGTTTGAGACCACCAAACTGAAGCGAAAATAGCAATAAAGCAAGTCATACGAATTCTTTGGTTTCCCAGCGCACGTAAAAGTTATGTTTACTCGGTACTGTAGTCTATTAAGTGTGCAATAGCATTATGTCTAAAAAAACAATGCACATACCTTAATTGTAAAATATTCATTGCTAAAAAATGCTAACGATCATCTGAGCCTTCAGTGAGCTGTCATCTTTTGGCAACAGTGACATCAAAGATCACTGATCACCATCACAAACACATTAATAGTGAAAAACGTTTGAAATATCTGGAGCATTGCCAAAATGTGACACAGAGACACGAAGTAAGAAAATGCTGTTAGAAAAATGGCGCCAACAGACTTGCTCAACCCAGGGTTGCAACAAACCTTCCACTTAGTAGAAAATGCAGTGAAGCACAATAAAGTGAAGGGAAACAGAATGAATTCTGCTCGTGTCCACCAACCGGGAACTGATGAAGTAACCTGCAACCTAAAAATAGAATGGAGTACTATGCAGTCATTTAAAATAATTAAGTAGACTTATGTGTGCTAATATGGAAGTATCCCCAAGATACATTGTTAAGTGAAAAAATAAAGGTGCAAATTGTCTACTGTGTTCCTGTTTGCATAACACGTAGGCGCACGTGCACGCACATGCAATCTCTGAGAAGACAGACAAGAAGCAAGTAAAATTATTGCCTCCAGGGAGAGGCCCAAGAATGAGGCTGGTTGGGAGTCTTCTTCCTTTTTACCCATTTTACTATATACCCAGTGCATGTACATGCACTGCTTTTCCATTAAAAGTTATTTAATGAAGCAGAGAAATTTTTGGAAAAGGACAGAGAATAACCAATAATCATCTATGCAAAATGACTATCCAGCTAATTGAAGGCTTGTCCTAGCTATATACCCTATTGACAAAACGTCAGCTACAATCCCATTACAGAGCCAAGTTCACGCCTGTGCTGGATGGATAACCGTCCATCCAAATAGGGCTGGTGTGAACTGGTGACTCAGCCTCTCTACCTGGCTCACCATTAGCCTGGACACCTTCACCAATGCAGAAATTCAATGGCTTTTTGAAGAAAACCTCTTCTTCATAGAGATCATTCATACATAACACTAGGGAACTCATTCTGGGGGAAGGGGGAATTGAAGTATGAGTATGTTTCAACAGACACAAACGTCAGGGAAATGGAGGGAGGTCAAGAAAGGCAAGCAGACAAAAGCAGAACAACGCGGCAGCTGATACACATGAGGGGAGTGGGTAATTTATGGGGCACAGCACAATGGGAAGAACATATGTGTGTGAGGGCGCGTATAAAGCTACAAAACACATCATTTCTATTCACAACACTGCAGCCTCCTTCGATGGACAGAATAGTGTCCCCTAAAGATGTCCACGTCCTAACCCCTGGAACCTGTGAATATTAGCTTCATAGCAAAAGGGACTCTGCATCTGTGATGAGGTGAAGGGACTTAAAACAGGGAGAGTACCGTGGATTACCCGGGTGACCCAGTGTAATCACAAGGGTCTTTATAAGAGGGAGGCAGGAGGGTCAGAATCAGAGAAGGACATGGGACTCCAGAAGCAGCGGTCAGTGATGCCAAAAGGGTCATGAGGCAGCGTCTAGAAGCTTGCAAGGGAAAGAACAGGTTTTCCCTGAGACGCTCCAGAAGGAACACAGCCGTGCAACATCTTGATTTTAGCCCCGTAAGACCCACTTCAGAGCTTTTCACCAGAACTATAAGATAATAAATTTGTTTTGCTTTACGCCACTAAGTTTCTGGTACTCTATTACAGCAGCAATGGGAAACTAATACAAATCTATGTTATTAGTATTTATCCCCAGTTTACAGATGAGGAAACTGAACTCAACAAGGTTCAACAACTTGCCCAACTCTCAAAGCCAGGGACTGAAGGAGCCAGGATTCAAAGCCAGATGTGAGGGGTGAATGGAATGCAGCCACTGGACAGGTAACTTAAAATCACACCGTGGACATCATAAAAGGCGATGGAAGACTGTCACTTCATGCAGTGGGTAGTCAGAAGGCATGAACAAACAGGGGAAATGAACATAGCTGATTAATATTCTCAATCCAATCCAATGTGTCACAGGTAATTCTTTGTGTCTTTTTACATCATTTTGAACAGAAACAGATACGTGTCCTCCCGGTCACAGTGATATGATAGAACTTTGCCCTGCAGGAAATCCATTTACGGCAAACATTTCTCTATTTATAGCTGTGAATGATGTAAAAACAATTTCTACATTTTCACCAAGAAAATTCCCTTCTCTTTCTTTTAGCTTTGGTGATTGTTCCTAACTGGCTGCGTCTCCCTGCCTTAAGCAGATGAAATGGTCTACACATCTTCCCATCACGGAGCTGCACACGTCGGACTGACAAATACTCAAGGCTGGAGACAGAAGCTGGCCAAGATGCAGGTTATTCTGTGCTTCACTGTAGGTGCAAGGTTTCAGCCTAGAGAACAATTCCCTTCCCCGGAAAGATGCGTTATTGCGAAAAGAATGAAGCTTCCCTAACCTAGATAATCACCGCCACCATCATCATCTACATCGCTTAGGAAAGCCTTATTAAAAGCTTACTTTAAAAACTATCTGACAACAGTTTTCTAATCCTACCAATAACCCTGCATGACAACATCATGCCCACCTGACAACTGGCAAAATGGAAGTTCCAAGAGGTTCAAATTTTGCCCATCAGTTAATCAACAGACATGCGAGAACTCTGGTTTGATGCCACTGTCATGTTTTTTCATTTTCAAAACTATACCACCTCCTTGGGCGGGGTTAATTTCATAGTTCGGAAAGAGTAAGAAGAGTGGGTGGGTTGCAGAGGTCCTTCTTATTGTATTTCCCCCCACGAAATTGTCCAAATTCTCACCCATACTGTGTCGATGAGGATCTGGGTTCTGATGGGTAAATTCATTGAAACTTTCTTAACCTGCAAACCTGCTAATAGAACCCCCCAGGAACTTTGGTATCCATGTAAGTTTCTGACAATGTTTTTCCATTTCAATCCCAAGGGCTGAGGCAGAACTGTGTTCTCTTCCTTCCCACTTCCAGGAACCCACACTCCCCATGAAAGGAGGGTGGGTGAATTTTTAACTTGGATTTTCTGTTCGTGCTCCTAAGCTACTCCTCCGTGTTTTCAAATTAGGTCCCCTCCTTACTGCCTTTATATCTTAAAATTCTACGTACTAATTTTCATTCCTTTCAAACGTATAAAATCTCGGTAGACTCAAGATTGACCTTTGCATGGTCCCACCTACTGATCCTTCTTTTTCTAAACTTCCCACACACCCGTTCTTCATCTCCTGATGAATGGAACCGACTTACTCTTCAAACGCAACTGACAGTTCTCCATTTCCTGCAGCATAATCACATTAACATTGTCCCATCTCAAAGAAAAGTTCACATGTCCATTTGCAGGCACTAGTGTCACTTGCTGGAACGCTTGCTGTTCAACCATACATACACGAACTACTAACCGATTTGTTGTGAGGCTCTGATGACGACATTATCTCTGGCCAAAAATGAGTACACCTGCCTGGTGGCTACCCACAACACCAAAGAGCATCCTGTGAGATGCCTCTGCATGGAACATGAAGGCTGGAAGCATGGGGATATGGTTCATTGGGCTTTTCTCAACTACTTGGCCATGGAGGTTATGACCCATCACAGAGACCACGGAAAGGAATGTAGGGTCTACTGTGCCCCTGCCAGCCCTCCCCAAGTCTCAATGATAGGAACGGTGACCTGGATGCTCTGATGCCCAGAGAGGCCACTGGTCCTTTCTGCTTGGCTTCTCCCAATAGGGCCAAGCAGCACATGTGTCTCCCGCGACGCAAGGTGGATGCATCCTTTAGAAACTCTACAATCCCCTTCCCCTGACACTGCAATGTTCCGGTCGGGCTCCTCTGAGATTTATGAAAGGTAAAACAGGTTCAACCCCTCAAACAGTGAGACTCCCCAGAGCTGGGGAGGGGTTCCAAAAGGCTTGTCTGCCCCAAATATCTGCCCACATTTGCCCATTAAGGAGCCTGAGCCACTTCTTTGGTAAAGGGACGTACCTCCTGCCATCCCCTCTGAAGCAGAGGTACATGGCCTGGGCGCGTGCCATATTCGCACCTGCTCAGCAGGAAGTCCTTAACGACACTGGGGACAATCTTCAGTTTAAACATTAGTCAGCTCTGGCCTGTGACAATGAACTTCACTCTCAAGAGAAACCGGAGCTACAAGCTGTCACTGACCACTGTACGCGGCACTGCTTCCTAGAGGTGGTGAGGGACAGGGGCAAGTGTCCCCAGGCCCTGCTGCTGCCTGGGGAGCAGGCCCTATATCTGTGAGCCCCCAGAGGGGACAGAGCCCAGGCTGACTGGTCGGCGGACACGCAGTGAACATCTGCCTCCCTCCAAGGGAGGCGGATGGAGCCAGCTTTCTGCCCCAGGAAGCTCCCAGGCCAGTGAGAAGAGAGGCAGACCAT
Organism: Aethalodelphis obliquidens; assembly: GCF_003676395.1. NCBI lineage: Eukaryota > Metazoa > Chordata > Mammalia > Artiodactyla > Delphinidae > Aethalodelphis > Aethalodelphis obliquidens. The sequence goes on along the minus strand of NW_020837967.1, from coordinate 7,555,436 downwards.
AAACAAATATATATGTCATGTGTCGGTGAGCACTGGAGACAAAGATAAAGTGTGGGTCAAAAAGAATCGCATGGACATTTCCAGATGGGGTGGCCAGGGCAGGCCTCTTTGCTGAGAACTGAATGGAACGAGGAAGCGGGCCCTAAGCATATCTAGAAGACTCTTCCAGAAGGAGGAAACCATTAATGAAGGCCTTGGGCTGGCGAGGGCCCTGGTGTGGTAAAGAGCAGGTGGCCAGGGTGCCCGGAGCTGTGTGGGAAGGAGGAAACAGTGGGGAGGGCCGGGAAATCCAGACAGAGCATTAGGGTCCATGGGTCATGGCCAGGGTTTGGCAGGTTGAGGGTTTTTCTCTGAGAGATATGCAAACCCACCAGTTAGAAGACACATTTTTTCTTCTGAGTGAGAACTTAAAAGAAAAAAAAAAAAGCACAAAGAACTGTGCCAAGCCCAGTAGTGGCTTCAAAAATGCCATTCTTTGAGCTACATTAACTAGGCATTCTCATGCTCCCTAAAAAGTAGAATTCATACCCATTTAGTCCAAGTTCCTCATGAAACTGTGAGCAGGCCCTTTGTACTTGCCTGAGTTATTTCAGGAAGCTGCTTAGATGTGCCCTCTTTGGGCCTCAGTTTCGCCATCCACACAATGGGGATGACACTCTACCTTGTGCACCAAATAAGAGTCGTAAAGGCAATGCACGCCAGGCCTGCCCTCAGACCCCACTGTGAGCAGAGGCGCAAACCCCAGCACTCAGAGCTCCACGTCCCACACGCTGTCTGCATGCCCGTCTCCTGCCCAGCGCTGGCTGCACGGAGAATAAATGTGCCACTCTGCATCTCATGGCTAATCTGCCAATGGAAACCACACACACACACACACACACACACACACACACACACACACACACACAC
>NW_020837967.1:7474846-7554517 GCF_003676395.1 Aethalodelphis obliquidens | reverse complement strand
CACACACACACACACACACACACACACACACACACACACACACACACCCCGTAACGCTAAAATGATTTAACTTTCTTTTTTCATTTGCCACAGACCTGAATGCTTCTGAAAAGTCGGCTTAAAAATAGAAACTGGATCCACAAATTGTTTTCACCATTAAATCAGATCCATCTCGCGAGCAGCAGCAAAATGAATTCCTTTCCTCTCTCCCGGCTGCCTTCCTTTCTTCTCCAGGAACAAATCACTATGTCTCAACCTTCAAAAATGACAGGATGGCAGAACAAAAGAGATCGCCTGTCAGTCTCCAGGAGGCTTGAGGGCCAGAGTTTTCCCAAGGGTAAACATCAGGGACAATTTGGCCTTGTTTTTTCCTCTTTTATTATTATTAATTTTTTTGTTTTGGCTGCGTTGGGTCTGCGTTACTGCACGTGGGCTTTCTCTAGTTGCGGCAAGCGGGGACTACTCTTCGCTGCAGTGCACGGGCTTCTCACTGCAGTGGCTTCTCTTGTTGCGGAGCACGGGCTCTAGGCACACGGGCTTCAGTAGTTGTGGCGCATGGGCTTAGCTGCTCCGTGACATATGGGATCTTCCCAGACCAGGGCTCGAACCCGTGTCCCCTGCATTGGCAGGCAGATTCTTAACCACTGTGCCACCAGGGAAGTCCCCTGATGGTCTTGTTTTCTTTACTTGATTTTTTAAACACAAATACCCATCCAGACCTTCCTCCTAAGTGTGCGCAGCTATCGGCTGGCTGTGCCTTTCTCCTTCTCCCTGAGCTTCACCGCATTTGAACAGGAAAGATCAAAGTGTCAACTTGAAAAAGGAAAAGATGAAAGCACATGTCATGGCACTGTTCTTCAAAAGAGCATCTGATACAGCATCCAAGCAAATGCTGTTTAGTAAATGAGTTCCCAGGCCTTAGCCGGGCTGCGCTGACATATCAACAAAATCTGAGTTCTTTAAAGATGTTGCTTAAATTTCCCAGTTAAAAAATATAATAACAATGTTGAATATGTTCTAGGACAAGAGAATTGGAAGGTATGCATAAGTTAACATTTTTACAGCAGGGCACAAAACCCCAAAAAGCAATACTGGAGAAGAGAAAATATTCAAGTCTTATGAATTAAAAATGGGGGAATAGGGCTTCCCTGGTGGCGCAGTGGTTAAGAATCCGCCTGCCAATGCAGGGGACATGGGTTTGAGCCCCGGTCCGGGAAGATCCCACATGCTGCGGAGCAACTAAGCCTGTGCGCCACAACTACTGAGCCTGTGCTCTAGAGCCTGCAAGTCACAACTACTGAGCCCACGAGCCTAGAGCCCGTGCTCTGCAACAAGAGAAGCCACTGCGATGAGAAACCTGAGCACCGCAACGAAGAGTAGTCCCCGCTCACCACAACTAGAGAAAGCCCGTGCGCAACAATGAAGACCCAACGCAGCCAAAAAAACAAATAAATAATAAAATTTTTTTAAAAAAAGGGGGGAAAAGTAGAAGATACTGTAAGCAAAGTAAAAAAAAAAATGACACGGTGGGGTGGAAACACAAATTTTCAGGAAAGCTGGAATGGTGTATCCATACCATGGAATTCTATACGGCTATTGAAAAGAATGAAAGTTATATGTATTTATCTAGAGGGATATAATACCCCAATTTATCTAAAGGGATATCATTGCAACCCATAAGACAGAGTTAATATCCCTCTGATAGCAAGGGCTTCCTACTAAGACAACTCCAGGGGGCGCTGCTCACAGAAACCATGCCCAGCGGAGATGCTCTAGTCCTGCAAATTGATGTGAACCAGGATACAAATATGAAGTTCACAGAATGGCCGATGAACATATTAACTGATGCTCAATCTTCCTAGTGGTCCAGAAAAGGCTAAATAAAACCTCAACAGAACAGCTTAGTTCTTATCAGGTTGAAAAAAGGTCAGTATATGTGGGAAAGCAGCTGTCTGTAAACTGCTACAACATTTTTGGAAACGAACTAGCTATCCCTGTTCAATTTCATTTTAGGAAATCCATCCTATAGAAATAAAAGCATTCTATAAGGATACAGGTATAAAGGTGCCGATTGTAGCACTATAAGAAATGGAAAATAATGAAAACAACATGAATTTCCAGTAATGCTGGAATGGTACATCCACACCATGGAATGTAACACAGGCATGAAAAAGAATGAGTTAGAGTTATAGGTATTTATCTAGAGTGTTATAATATTAAATTTATCTATAGAGATACAGATGCCTCAAATAAGAAATAGAGATGTTCAGTGAATATTCTAGCAATTAAATTAAATGATGAGATCTACTTGAATTAATACGGATAAATCTCAAAAACATAACAATGGGTGAGAAAAAGCAGGTTACTAAAAGATACAGTATTGAGGCCATTTATGTCACTCCATAAAACACACACACGTACACACCAACAATACGAAGTCCTAGGCTGTAGGACGTCCAGTATATACACATGGAGTAAAAGTATAAAGACACACAATAAGAACGCACACATCAGCTTCCAGTACAAGTTGTTTGTGGGGTGGGCAAAAGAATGAGACACATGTCCATAACTGTGCCCTGCATCCGTAACTTTTTAGACGTCTAAAGTAAACATGGCAAAGTGATAATTAACATTTGCTCAAGCTGGGTGGTGGGTACGTAGTAATCTGTTCATTTATTTTTCTGTGCTTTTTGGTAAATTTGAAATATTTCATGATATTTTAAACATTTAACCAAAGGCGGAGTAGACAATGGTGCCTTAAGGAACTGCAGAGTTGGGGACAGATAAGGAAGGAAGCCCTGGGCCCCAGTTTCTTAGGACAGACCCCGATGCACCTACCATCCTAGCATAGCAATGACAGGCTTCCACTCGCGGTAGCACTGGACCCCATGATGTAAATAACCTCTCATTTCTCCCTCAGTACAATAGAGATGGTGACACCCCATACCTCACAGGGCTGTTGGGAGGATTAAATGAAAAGATGGGAATTATACCCTCACTCCCTGGTGTGATCCATACATATTAATTGTTCTGATGAGGCGATAGGCCCTAAAACAAAAACACGCACAAAAAACGTTACCAGAACTCAGAGGAAGAAGAGAACAAACGTGGTCTGGCCAGACTGAAGCGTCATACTTTTACAAAGCAGGGGCATGTGAGTAACCTTTTAGGAGCAGGAGTTTTCTACAATAAACCCGGACCTAGAGAAGGGAGGGCCTTCTCCAGGTTCAGAGGATGAAACTGACAGCGGTAGAACATGACTAAAGAGGCCTGGAGGCCCTCGGAATGGCCTCTGGATGCTGGCCAGAAAGTTTTACTTTAACTCCTGGCCTCGTGATCTTGGATTCCACAGAGGACTTCTTGTTCATTCTCATGAGGGGGACACATCACTTACCAGGGCATCGCTACCCACTAATGACGGTGGAAGAAGAGGTTAAAGTCCCTGCTTTCACAGGTTTAAGGAACAAAAATCAAGATCCAGGAAGCACTGAGCAAATAAAAACAAGTCACTGTGGAATTTAGAGCTAAATTTGGTGGGATGGACAAGAAGTTGGAGAATGGAGAAAATATCAAGTGCTGGTGTCATCAGACAGACCCGGAAGGGACAAGGCCTGACCCTGGTGACCCCGTGGGAAGAGTCCCCATGGGAAAGAGGAACAGGAGTTTGTGTTGGGCTGTGGCTGAGACTGTTATCGTTTCATGAATCTCTGTGTGTCTTAATGTCCTGACATCACCGGGGCAGGAACATGCCCAGTGGCTAACTGTTCACCAAGCCTGTTTCCCTTCTGTCCCAGACACACAGCTGGACTCTAGTTCCCAGCCTTACAGGGACACATGACCAAGTGACAGAGCTCTGGCCAATGGAGCATAAGTAGATGCCTTGGGCCCCTTCCAGGCTGACCCAGAGATATCCCACACGGGACTGTCCATCCGTGTTTGCCACCTGCGCACTCAATGCAAAGGGCAGCAGGTCCTAGAGGAGGGTAGTGCCACAGAGGCAAGGAGCCCGGGTCTAAAATTTGGAGGCTGGTTTGTTCCAACAGCTCACATAACTCTAATACACCAGGCTGCAAAGTTACAATCCCCAACCTCCCTTTCAGCTAGAGGTGGTCAACGAGATTTAAACCAAAGTGATCATGTGAGGCTTACAGAAGACTCTTTAAAGGGGGCTGACCTGCTGTGATGCATATATTTTTGTCTCTTGCCCCTCCTTTGCTTCTAGAATAAGGACGTGACAGCTGGTTCTCCAGCAGTCAGCTTGTGAACTTGAGTTCTTCCTAGTGGTGACAGAATAGAGAGACAGAAAGAACCCAGGTTTCTGCACCTTCATAGGGCCAGCACGCTAGTCTTGGTTTCCCTATTTTTTTAAATTCTTTTACGTGAAACAATAAACCCACCATCTGTTCATACCATGTTCACAGGAACTCTGTCACTATCTGCCAGGTCTACTTCTTTACTAATAAAATGGCCACAAGAACCACCCAATTAGAGTGGAGGTCTGCGTCCCAATGCAGAGTAGTGAGCATAAACGAGGATCACGGCGATAATACAGAGCCGTTAAAATAAAGGCATTGAAGATAGAAGAAGCGGGGCTTCCCTGGTGGCGCAGTGGTTGAGAGTCCACCTGCTGATGCAGGGGACACGGGTTTGTGCCCTGGTCCGGGAGGATCCCACATGCCGCGGAACGGCTGGGCCCGTGAGCCACGGCCGCTGAGCCTGCGCGTCCGGAGCCTGTGCTCCACAACGGGAGAGGCCACAACAGTGAGAGGCCCGCGTACCGCAAAAAAAAAAAAAAAGATAGAAGAAGCAAGGAAAACTTTAAAAAGCAGAGCATGGAGGACACTGTGACTTTACAGTAAACACAACTGGAAGGTTACGGCCTGAAAAATCGGGCTTTCAAAGGAAAACTCACAGCTGGTCAGTCTATGAAGGAGTACTGTATCCCATTACGGGATATGGACCAGGAGATGGGACATGGGGTGATGCGTGGGGCACAGCCAGACAAACAATGCAAGGAGGAGATGGCTCAGGGCAGAGAAACGCCAACCACTGCCCATAAACAGTGATGTATGCAGCAAGGTCAGGCCTGAAAATAAAACGAAGAGAATTAAACGTGACTCTTTTGGTGATCAATAAATACCTGTTGAATGAATGAATGGAGACAACATAAACTTTTTAAAAGCCTACACAACAAAGAAGAAAAAGCACAATGTGGACTTCCCTGGTAGTGCAATGGTTAAGAATCCGCTTGCCAATGCAGGGGACACAGGTTCAAGCCCTGATCCGGGAAGATCCCACATGTCGCGGAGCAACTAAGCCCGTACGCCACAACTACTGAGCCTGCGCTCTAGAGCCCGCGAGCCACAATTACTGAGCCCATGTGCCACAACTACCGAAGCCCGTGTGCCTAGAGCCCGTGCTCCGCAACAAGAGAAGCCACTGCAATGTGAAGCCCGCACACCGCAACAAAGAGTAGCTCCCGCTCGCCGCAACTAGAAAAAGCCCGCGCATGGCAACGAAGACCCGATGCAGCCAAAAATTTAAAAATTAATTTTTTAAAAAGAAAAAGCACAAGGTTAAGGATTAAATTAAGAAAAAGAAGCCCAATTTTGAGTGGAGAAAATTAAGATTTTTTTTCTCTTCTAGGAATGATTCAATTGCTCAATAGTGTACCCAGGGAGAGCACTGTCGAGTGGAAATGATCAGTAGATCTGGCCAAAGCTCTCCACTGGGTAGCATTTGGAACATCCTCTATTGGGAAGAGCTGGATTAGGGACCTGTTAAAGATGACCTATGAAAGAGTTCCCTGATTCCTAGATTATAAATCATTGTAATTAGAGACAGAAAATCTCCTTTGCCTTTATTATCAATTCCCTGGCCTCAGTTACTAGACCCAAACTCATCATTTAGCAGTTATTTACGACATTAACCACCCTGTGAGGAAAGCCAGCAAAAGTCATTTTTCGGTTTGTGACTGACCCAGACAGTACATTATGAGAACACTATCGCGAGGAAACAAAGAAAGGAAAAGCAACGTGTAAGTCTTGCTTCAGTTATAATCACTCTGCATTCGACAGTTTATCATTTCAACATGGAAGATGCATCTTGAACTAGCGCCCTACCATGCTGTTTTGTGCAAAATGGGTTGGGTTTGGTTCAGTTCTGATGACTCCCCGTCATCTCTCCTGCTCTGTGGAAGTTCACAATGACAGACACTGGAGCCATTGTGTTTATCATTAGGAACTTGGTTCCAAATAATTGGACTTTGCCTGCAGACAATCCGTTTAAGCAAATGTGATGCATACAGATGAGAAAGGGGCAGGGCACAAGGAAACTTCTGAGGTTGGTAATGTCCACGCAGCCCCAGCAACCATTAACCTATTTCAGCACAAAGCACAGGAGGATGAACACACTTGGGGTGGGTTGCTGGAAGGAGCCTTGCTTTTTTTGCCTGACTGGGTCCCTAAGATACACTACCTCCTCCTGAAGAAAAACAAGTATCAGAGACTCATCATCAAATTGTGATGGTCTTGCCACTAATGTCCAAAGCAAGACTACTGACATGAACGTAAACGTCCTGCAACTTCCACTTCCTGTTCTATTTGCCAAGGGGAAGCCTGACATTTAGGGTCCTTTAAGCCTGTGCTCTAATTATTTGATCCTGGATAATCTCAGACTTCTAATCATCTCAGTCTCCAGACTAACAACGGAAGTGAAGGGAGGAAGCTTGGAATTACAGTGCAGAAAGATGGATGGGGTCCACAAAAGTAATTTACAAAAACGGCCCTTGGCAAAAAACACATGAGAACCACTGCCACCCCTAGACCCCCAAAGCCACGAGGACACCTCTCCTGTAAACTCTTCTAAGTCCTGTATAAATCGCAACAGGACTTGCAGCCTCTCCATCTGTCAAACTATTAGCATGCAAATTAGCAAGCTGCATTCTCCCACCAGAATGTCCACCATGATGAATGGGGACCCCAGTCAATTTCAGACCGCAGACTGTCAGATGAGCCACACCAATCATTAAGTTCAATCCCCTCACCTCCTAGGAAATGAAACTGAGCTCAGGAAAGGTTGAGCAACTGGCCCAAGGCCCAGGCACGCACAACACTGGGGTGATAATTCAGTCTAGTGCCTTCCTCAAGCACGATATTCATATTCACCCGGGAGGTCAGACTGCCCAATACTCCCCATTAACAGCTTGAAGGGAGCGAGCAGCTTCACCCTGTTCCTCGTTCTGATGACAAGAGCCTCCCAGTTCATCACAGAGAAGTGTTTAGGAGCACATGGCCTCCGGAGTCAGCCAGACCTTGACCCGAATCCCTACACCAGCACCAATCAGCTCTGCAAGTTTGGGGCAGTAACTTAACCACTCGGAGCCTCAGTTTCCCCATACATAGAACAGGGATATGAGTCCCTTCCTTAGAATGGCAATAAGCATTATATGCTTATGTATATTACAGGCACATTACCCAGCTCGATACATCATGACCAGTTGGAGAAATATCTTTTTCATGAGAATAGAAGAGAAAAAAATCACATTTAAGTCATTTCCATTTCTAAAGCCTTACCTCCAGGAAGGATCTACCCTCATCTCAGTGTAATATAGGGGGAAGGAATCTTATCTACTCCCATCCATACTTAATAATATTCATCTTGAAAGGCTCATGAGTACCTAGCCCTAGAGAAAAAAATTTTAAATATATATTAGCTTAAGGGCTTTCTTCATGACTTTTCACAGCCCTTGCATTTTAAAACTATATTGGCTTAAAGAATGGCCTCTCTTAATCCCCAAGGATGAGCAAATTTGTAAGTGGCCTCTGTCCACTGCATAAAGGAATACCCAGCTCCATGTGGCTCACCTCTAATGGCCTTAGGAAACAGACCCACAGATCTATTAATACACACTCACGAACACTGGCCATCTACAGCATTTTGTATCTGCCCAGGACAGTCCCAGTATAATGACTACTCGGTCTCCCTTTCACTCAGAGAAGTATCCCAATCAGGACGACGTATTACATGATAATTACACATACAATTAGTACGTGTCAAATACTTATAGGTAGGAAGTACTCAGTAAAGACACGTGGACGAATACTGTGGGGCACCTCTGTTGGGCAAGTTTCCTATCATCTCTGAGCATTCATTTTTTTCATTTTTAAAAAAATAGGGACTATAATACCTATTCTGCAAGGTTATTTTAAACATCAGAGATGTGTTCTGCAGAGTTCCTGGGACATTTGTGTCCTATAAATGCAGTTATGATGATGATAATGAAGATAAGGATTTAATCAGTTTAGCTCTCTAGAACGGATTCCTTATGCAAACAACTAACATCATATATCATTTTACCTTTGACAAGATGCTTTCTCATACATCATGATGTGTGATTAATAAAATCAGGACGTAAATTTAGACCATGTGAGTCTCTTCCAACTTTAACCTCCTATGATTCTATTTCTCCAAGATTTACTGGCTAGGAATATACGGTACCTTCCAGAGAGGACAGCAACAATCATTGAAAATACCACTTCTCTATTCGAGAGAATTCTATTGCCACCCCTCTGGCAAGTCACCTGACTTTTCTCAGATTTCCTACATGCAGAATGAATGTACTTGTTACCTTAGAATGAGAAATGTGTTCACAAAGGCATTTCATTCTGAAGGTGATCTGTACATTTATCACTACAGCAATGTTCTAGCTAGCATGTGACAGGTAAGTGTTGGATTTTATCATCATTGTCATTATTATTATGTAACTGGAGTTATGTGTAAGGAATTTTGAACCAAACAGACCAGGTAGCTCCTCCACTGACTGCTATGTCACCTTGAACAAGTTACTTAATATCCACAAAGAGGTATCATTCCATTGTAAAATGGAAATAATACTACCTACTTAGTAATACTACCTACTTAATAGGGTCACTGCAAGGATTAAATAGGTTAATATATGTATGTTAATTAGAACAAAGCCTGGCACTTAAAAGTATTCAATAATGGTTGTTTTACTGTCACTGTTAATAGCATCATTGTTATCTCCAATGTATACTAACAAGTAAAAACAAGTGCCAAGCAAAGAGTATGCTACTGTTTGTTTTTTGGAAAGGGGATGTAAGACTTGTGGGACTGGCCAGGGTGAAGAAAAGCCTCACAAAAGCCTCTCTCTCCCACTGATGACAAGTAAAATCTCTGCACGGAACATAAAAACCAACTTCTTGAGGCCTCTGATGAGCAAACAATATCAGATAGAGAAGGAAGTTAAAAACTGAAGAAACACACATTGGCAGGTTTCCTGGATTAAATTTTCCTCCATTATCTCTTGGCTTCGATTCAAAAGTGGGCCCAATCAAAGAAATACACAGTGGGAGAAGAAAACAAAAACTTCAAGAAAAATCTCCTCTTTCTGGCCAGATGACTAGGAAAAGGAGCCTCTAAAAACCGAGGAGTGTGATGGGATATCCCAGGTATTTCCTCTTTTTTCTCCTCCCTGCCCTGATCTAAGGCTGGACCTTGTCACGGCACTGCACTGCTGCTGCACATCATGAGACCCTACGAGCCAAAGAAATAACCCATTTCTTTGACCAAAGGAACTGAAAAAGGGGGTCCCTGTGGTCTGGAGAGTGCAGGGGATGCTGGTTACTTTTGTACTCTCTCTTTTCTCTCACTGCTTTGCCCTGAGGGCAGTCCCAGTTACACAGAGCTGCACAATAGCTTACGTGGCGTGCACAATAGCTTAGGGGAAAACTCTAAGACACATCCACCTTTCTGACCAGAGAACTGGGAAGAAGGACTGCTGAGACTGAGAGTGTGAGGAAAATCCCAGACAGGGGAGGGCTGGTGAAGGAGATCTTGTAAATCTATATATGAATCAACACAAGTTCCAGGCTACCCATGAGACGCACAACTGTGAAACACACCCAAAGAAGCAATGGCTCTGAGAAGTAAATTTTGATATAAAGAACCACATTAATCCAAAACTAACGCACAAATAGCACAAATGTGGGGCAGAGCCAAACAACATAGCAAAGGCTTTGAAAACTGAACTGGCATGGTTGCTACCACCCCCAAAAGGTGAGACAGACTTGTCATCTGAGCCCTACCTGGTTGACTTCCTTCTTTAAATACAAAAAAATCATTCTCCAGCAGCTTTGATTAGGACCCAGTGTCTCACAACATAATGTTCAAAATATCCAGGATACAACCTAAAATTGTTAAGGAAGGAAGGAAGGAAGGAAAGAAGGAAGGAGGGAGGGAGGAAAACACAATCAATAGATCAATAGATACTAACCCCAAGATGATTCAGATGTTGGAATTATAGACAAAAAAGTTAAAGCAGTTATTTTAACTATATTCCATAAGTAAGCTTGAATACTGTTGAAATTAATGGAAAGACAGAAGTTCTCAGAGCAAAATAAAAATTATGGAAATTTTAGACTTGAAAAATATAATAAATTATATTTTTTTAAAAAATCCACTAGATGCACGAAATAACAGAATATAGACGACAGACGAAAGTGTCAATAAACTGGAATATAGAGCAACCAAAATACTGAATATTAAGGGTAGAGAAAAACAGGTTGAAAAAAATTAACAGAGCCTTAAGGACTTACGGAACAATATCAAAAGATCTAATATTGGGGCTTCCCTGGTGGCGCAGTGGTTGAGAGTCCACCTGCCGATGCAGGGGACACAGGCTCGTGCCCCAGTCCAGGAGGATCCCGCATGCCGCGGAGCCGCTAGGCCGGTGAGCCATGGCTGCTGAGCCTGCGTGTCTAGAGCCTGTGCTCCACATCGGGAGAGGCCACAGCAGTGAGAGGCCCGCAAAAAAAAAAAAAAAAAAAAGATCTAATATTCATGTCACTACACTCCAAAAATGAGAGAAGAAAGAGATTGGCGCAGGAAAAATGTTTGAAGAAAGAATGCTGAAAGCTTACCGAATACGGTAAAAGACATAAATTTACAGATTCAAGAAGCTCATCAAACCCCAAACAAAATAAATTCAAAGAGAAGAACACAGAGACAATATTCAAATTGCTAAAAAACCAAAGATAAAAAAGAATCTTGAAAACAGCCACAGAAAATCAACACACCATAAAGGAAACAGTGATTAAAATGAATACAAATTTCTCATCAGAAATGATGGAAACTGGAAGACAGTGGAAGAAATCTTCAAAGATTTTTAAATTCTACATCCAGTGGAAATCTGTATACAATAAAATACCATTTAGGGGCTTCCCTGGTGGCGCAGTGGTTGAGAGTCCGCCTGCCGATGCAGGGGACACGGGTTCATGCCCCGGTCCAGGAAGATCCCATATGCCGCGGACTGGCTAGGCCCGTAAACCATGGCCACTGAGTCTGCGCATCCAGAGCCTGTGCTCCGCAACAGGAGAGGCCACAACAGTGAGAGGCCCGCGTACCGCAAAAAAAAAAAATAAGAAAACATGTGTTTACACAGAAACCTATATGCAAATGCTTATAACAGCTATATTCATAATCATCCAAACTGGAAACAACCCCAAAGCCCTTCAACTAGTGAACGATTCAAACAAACTACTGGATATCATGCAATAAAATAATACTTAGAAATATGGAGCAAACGATTAATACATGCAACGACATGGATGAAACTCAAATGTATGAGGCTAAGAGAAAGAAACCAGACTCAAAAACCTATATACTGTGTAATTCCATTTATATTACACTCCAGCAAAGAAAAACTATAGAGAAAGAGAACTATAGGAAAAGGTTGCCAAGGATCAGGGCTGGGGGAAGTTTCTGATGACAGAGAGGTAGCACAAGGGAATTTGGTGGTCATGGAAATGTTCTGTATCTTGATGGTGATGCTGGTTACATGATTTCAGGCACATGTCAAAACTTATAGAACTATCCACTGCAAGAGTGATTTTTACTGTCCATAAATTAAAAAGCATTTTTTTTAAAAAAAGGGTTATAAACATACACCAATAAACGCACAGCACTAGCTATGAACCAGGCGCTTCTTATTGAGTGGGAAAAGTGAAATATACAGTTTCTTCTCTCAAGTTGCAAACCAGCTTTGACAAAAGCCTATGGTAGTCTAGCATTCTCTGTTGAATCCATGCCCTAAGATCCCACAAGCCGAGTGGCACAGCAGAAAAAACAAAACAAAACAAAAAAACATATTTACAGCCGTCCCCTCATCCAAGGTTTTGCTCTCCATGGTTTCAGTAGCCCATGGTCAACCACAGTCCAAAAGTATTAAATGGAAAATTCCAGAAATAAACAATTCCTAAGTTTTAAATTGCAAGCCATTCTGAGTAGCATGATGAAATAACGCCATCCCACTCTGTCCTGCCTGGGACGTGAATTATCCCATGGTCCAGCATATCCCATCCATTAATCACTTAACAGCCACCTTGGTTATCAGGTCAACTGTCTTGGTATCACCGTGCTTGTATTCAAGTCATCCTTATTTTACTTAATAATGGCTCCAAAAGCGCTAGAGTAGTGATGCTGGCAATTAAGATATGCTGAAGAGAAGGCCATAAAGTGCTTCCTTTAAGTTAAAAGGTGAAAGTTCTCGACTTAATAAGGAAAGGAAAAAAAAAATTGTATGCTGAGGTTGCTTCGGTCTATGATAAGGAAGACTTTTCCGGGACTTCCCTGGTGGCACAGTGGTTAAGAATCCACCTGCCAATGCAAGGGACACGGGTTCGAGCTCTCGTCTGGGAAGATTCCACATGCCGCGGAGCAACTAAGCCCGTGCGCCATAACCACTGAAGCCCACGTGCCTAGAGCCCGTGCTCAGCAACAAGAGAAGCCACCGCAACGAGAAGCCCGCGCACCACAACAAAGAGTAGCCCTCGTTCACCACAACTAAAGAAAGCCCGCACGCAGCAACAAAGACCCAACACAGCCAAAAATAAATTAATTAAGAAAAAAAGAGACTCTTCCATCCATGAAATTGTGAAGAAAAAAGAAATACACGCTAGTTTTGCTGTCGCACCTCAAACTGCCGAAGTTATGGCCAGTGTGTGGTGAGTACTTAGTTACGATGGCAAAGGCATTGCATTTGTACAATAAGATATTTTGAGAGAGAGTGAGTAGAGTTATAATTGTTCTGTTTTATTATTATTGTTCATCTCTCACTGTACCTAATTTATAAATTAAACTTTATCATAGGTATGTATATATAGGAAAAAACAAAGTATAAATAGGTTTCATTACTATCCCATGTTTCAGGCATCAAAGGCGGGTCTTGGAACGAATTCCCCATGATATAAAGGGGGACAACTGTATTAATAATACAGACTTTGAAGCAAGGCAGACCTATGAGTTGAAATCTTGCCCCACCTGCTTCCTATGTGACTTGAGACAAATAACTTCAGTTTTCTTATCTGTACAAGGGATATAAAAGTCCTACCTCACTGTGTCACTGTGTCGATTAAATCAGCATGATCCCGCAGGGCAGTGTCTAGCATATGGCAGACCAGGACTGAACGGACGTTATTACTTTTATCATAATAAATTTTTATTTATTGATGCAAACACTCCAGGTGTGATCCAAGACAGACCTAAATTGCTACGAAATCTGCATAATGATGGATAGAGCGCTAAATACAAGCAAGAGATGTGGGTGCTGGGTGACCCTTCTGCTAATCAGCCAGCCTGCGCCACATCTCCTTCTTGCCTCACGAGAGCAGGCTGATGAGATAACTGTTATGAGTATTAGCATTCATGAAACTTTAATGTTTCCACACTGCACACTTTAATGTTTCTCCAGCTGCAAAGCACTTTCGGAGCCTCTTATGTCATTACCCCATCACAACAACCCAGGGAAAGTCTGATCTCTCCAAGACAGCACAGCAACAAGGGCCTGGGTGCAGAAAGCGTCATTCATGATGCTCTCGGGATCAAGCACGGCCCACCACTGCCACGGAGTAGACCGCGAGATGAACAAATGTTTGATCTGAGCACAGGAGACCAATGTGGACACACAACACATCCATCACTTGGGCTTTCACTACTTTTTCACTTGAAATAGAGGATAAAGCGTCATTGGTTCAACAAACATTCATTAAGCACTGTTTAGGAAGAAGTCAAGGAGCCTGACCTCAAGAGGCTCACATCCTCCTAACAGGCCTTCCTCTGTGGGGCTGTGGCTCCTTCTGTGACTTGATGAACCAACCAGCGGTTCAGGCTCAGAATTCCCAGCACTTACGGTAACGCAGCACCCTCCTGCGAGAGGCTCATAGGATTTATTTACATCCAATTCCAAGAACTCAAAAGCTTCACATAACAACTCTCCTGCAGACAGCATTTAGGAAGGAAGGCCAGGAAAAAGACCTTGGACAGGCAGAAAAATGAGATGCCTGTCAATAAAGCCAGCAAAACGCCCATCCAAGCAGCTGCAGCCAGAAACACATGATTGGAAACACTGCCCATATGAGCTGCCATCAGAACTTCCTCTTCTGGAGCGGGACTGGGCAGGAAAGCCAAACCTTTGCCACTCATCATGGGGTGAAAACACAACCCCAGCTGTATTCTCTAGGGTCTGTGCTCTTGATTCTGTTCAGGAAAAGAAAATACAGTCCGTATGGGAGGGCTCTGCATCCTCAGGTTCAAACAACCATGGATGGAAAGTATTGGGGAAAAGAATTCCAGAAAGTTCCAAAAAGCAGAACTCCCATTTGCCACACACCAACAACTGTTTACACAGCATTGACAATGTTTTTTGTGAGTACCCTAGAGGTGATTTAAAGTGTACAGGAGGATTGCGTAGGTTATACGCAAATACTACACTGTTTTACATAAAGGACTTGAGCATCTGTGAATTTGCTGGCCGTGGGGTCCTGGAACCAATTCCCAGTGGATACCCAGGGACCACGGTAACTGAAGCAAAGTTAAACAAAGCCTGATCACGTTGGTCCTTCTATTACGGGAACTGTCAACATCAGCCCCATGGCGGTTTGCTTGTTTTTCCCCTGCTCTCTTTGAACAGACTGAAATCACCTGGACCAGGAAACATTTTTCCCTCGGACATAAGCAAACGCCCCTATGAGCTTTAGTGAGCTTTTATGAGCACAACCTTTCTCCTGGGTTTAACAAAACGCACAGATACTGCCAAGTCCACTTTCAGGCTCAAAGACATGGAGAAAGCAGCAACTAACTGGAAACAAGGAATAAGACACAAGGGTGGCAGCCAGGCAGTGTAAATCCTGGAGGCCAAAAGGAAGCCTTATCTATTAAAATGAGGCGTACTATATTTAATTACAGCCCCAGGAATGAGCCTTGAATCTCTCGATGGGCAGGTGCAAAAAAAAAAAAAAAAAAAAAGGGCTTTTCGTGAAGCCGGTGGTAGAAACTTCAAGGTGATCTGAAACCAGGAGAGCTTAAGGCAGTGTCTTCTGGGGCCTTGGTGGAGCCCACCTGAGTCCCTCTGTTGGAAAGGGTTTTATAAATATCCGGGTGACTTGACACATTTTGATCCTTCTTTGTACCCTCCAGCCACATGCTAAGGGTTTAGACAGAGTTATAATCCATTGGGTATCTCATTACACCAAAATATGCCAGGGGATAATGACAGCTTCCTCTAGCATGTGTTTCATTCTCTTTACCACTGTGCTTTCCCGGACATGTATGATTTGATTACATCCTTTCCAACAGCCCAGTGAGGAACACGGGGCAGGGATCATCTCGATTTCACAGATGAAGAAACAGAAAAAGAAAACCCAGACTTTTGAGTGAATTCATGCAGGCTGCTAATAGATGAGGCTTTCCACCTGCATACTTGCTCTTCCTGCTTGGAGATGCTGCTGGCTTGGTGAGAAATTAGAGACGGTCCATTCCTAGGTTCTATGTAGTGGAAACAAATCCCAATGCCCATCCTGGAATGAGGCTCCTTCTGTGTGGCCCCAGGGTTCTCTGTACTGTTGCCCAGTGGAATCACCCATAAAGTTGATTTTTGTAAATACCAGTGTCTGGGCACCACCCAGAAATTCTGATCCAACTGGATTGGAACAGGGCCTGGGTATGTGCCTTTTTTTAAAGTTCCCCCAGGAGATTCTCATTTGCAGCCACAGATGAAAACCTCTAGCCGGTAGGCCCTACCAGGTCATAAATATCTGAGTTGACTAGAGAATTGAAGCGACCATCCATGAAGGCCAAGGAAGGGAGATGTTCAATTCCAAAACCTAGATTCCCTGCCACGTGAAGTGCACTGAAATGGGGAGACAGGGCAGGTCCCAATGATGAATAAGTCGAGCCTCTTTGCAACAAAGTGGGACATCAACTGCACATTTAAGCCATGCACACAGTATAACTGCTGAGGGAATGAAAAGTGAAGGTCAAACCATCCTGCTTCAGAATCCAGGTCTTCTGCAAAGACCGAACAGCCTAATCCTCTCCCTCCCTCGGTCTCTGCTTCTTATCAGAGAGCAGGGACCGCCTTTAAGCAATGAGAAATCTAGTGTGTACACACCGCTGCTGAATTAATAAGGCTTCTCAAAGCTTGTGGGCACCACCTTTCTGCACTCATCTGCATTCATTTCTACTGTCTTCCTGCAGAACGAATGCACAGGAATTCAGAAAATGCCAAGCTTGTACATCCACGTCCCCTCTGCGTCCTGCAGGAGGGCCCTCTGATTCACTCAGCGATGACCAGAATGAAATCACATGTGTCGGTGACTCTGCAGAAGGGCTGAGTTACCGGGTGGTCCCGAGGCTGCCCTGGCAGCTGGCCTAGAAACTAGGACCACACTGCTCTCAGCAAACGATCCAATTCTGCTTCACCCGTATGCAGCCACCTTAGCGAAAATACAGTCAATTCTCAGCTGTGCGTCTTGAGGGAAAGAACGCTTTTGTGGTGGATAACAGGACATGATTAAAGGAGATCTTATGACAGCTTTGGAGGTTTCAAAAAGCTTCCCAAACCATCCTAAAATGAACAGTATGGCTCTGCATTTAGGCCAGCAGGACACACAGATGCTGAAGGCTAGGGCTGGGGTTCATACTCAGGTTTTTCTAGACCCACACCACGATTTTTGTTTGAAAGTCTAAGGGCATTTCCTCCCCATAAGAATGAAAGCAGACAACAACAAAGAATGTTCTTTTCAGTGATTCCCGGTGGCCAAATGGAAACATGCATCCAGCCAGGGGGCCTGGAGGGAACAAGCAGTGTAACCCAGGCCTTTGTGTAATTCACCTTGTGCCCTGTGGCTACTTCTGAATCACGGTCACTGACAAAGTCCCCGGTGAACGGAGGACCAACCCCAGCGTGTTAAGTGCAGCAGCAGGGATCTGCCAGCACCTGTCTGGGGACAAGGTTCACTTAGAAGTCACATTCTCAAAGTTCTGGACGAAAAGAATGCCATCACCCCACCCATGTCAAGACACGCAAATTCACATCTAAGAGGAAGGTGACAATCCATGTTCACTCGTGTCGTGATCAAACCACACTGGTCCAGTCCAACACTTGTCTCTAATCACTTTTCCTCCAAGAGCGGGATTCCAGGTCAGGAAATAGCTGTGTGTGTGCTGGGCTCAGGGTAGCTATCAGCGTGCTCACCAAAGGTAGGTGGTGCCTTTGGCCCGCGGCCCTTCCCGTTAGCAGCTGCTGAACGGAAAGACTTGCAATGAACCCAGTGAAGGCTCTCGCCAACCCCTGCATTTTGGCGCAGGCTGCTTCCTCTTCTGAGATACCTTCCTGCATCTCAGAAAATGTAATAAGATGTGAATGGTCACAGCCTCTGTGCCCACACCCCCTCTCAAAGGTGACCTCGTACTCCGCCAGAATTGCCAACCCAGTCTTGGGTGGGGAGACTATTTTCCAGAAGTGTTAATGTTGCCTATGAATTTGTTTTCCTTTAATAAACTTACAGAGTCTAAGGGCCAAGTATAGTTCTGATTTTATTACTTTGGTTTAAACGCACAAACTAAGTGAAGTGGGTTCCTCCCAGCTTTCTCCAGGTTATATCAACTAAATAGGCATTGATATAAGGAGTTCAGTTGGTGGGGAGTGAGAGGGGAGATAGATGTGTTTGTTTTTTTTTAATTGCAGGAAAATACATGTAACATAAAATTTACCATCTTACCCATTTTTAAGCGTACAGTTCAGAGGTATTAAGTACATTCACCTCGTTGTGAAACTATCACCACCATCCATCTCCAGAACTTGTTTCATCTTCCCAAACTGAAACTCTGACCCCACTAAGCAGTAAGAGTCCATTCCCCACCCCCCAGGCCCTGGCAGACACCATCGTACTTGTGTCTCTACAAATTTGATGACTCTATAGGGACTTCATATAAGTGGAATCAAGCAGTGTTTTTCCTTTTGTGACTAGCTTCTTTCATGGAGTATAATGTCCCTAGGTTCATCCATGTTGTAGCCTGTGTCAGGATTCCCTTCCTTTTTAAGGCTGAATAATATTCCATTGTATACATCTTGTCTATCCAATCATCTGTCTACAGACTTTTGGGTTGTTTCCACCTTTCGGTTGTTGCAAATAATGACATCTTTAGTTCTGGAAGGATTCGTCTGAGATACCAAAGAGATAAACAGAGGGAAAGGGCACAGAGTTGAAAGTGAGGATTTCTCGCTGAGGGCAGGCAGCCAACTGGAGATCGGGATTTGAGAATCGTCATCCCACAGCTGTTTCGCAGGGTGTCTTGGGATGCCTGTTAAAAGGTCTCAACCCCACCAAGGCCCAGGGAATCAGACAAGCTGGAACAGGACCCAGGGCTCTGCATTTTGCAAGCTCCCCAGGAGATCAGACAGATAAGGTGAACACGGGAGATGCATAAAGAGAAAAGAGGAGCAGCTCATTCTAGAAAACAGTCTTGAGAAGGATCTACGTTCATATGAAGGAAGGACCAAAATAATCCCAACTGGAAACGGGAAAGATAAATTCGTGATGTGGAGAGGCAGCAAGGGAATCAGTAAATAAAAGAATCTGAAACAGCAATAAGGGCCCAGCTGAGGGGGAAAGAGCCTGAGTCAAGGGGGATCTGATTGGTGGATTTCTAGAAACTGAAATTTCAGGGTGCCACTAGCCCATACACGGTGCCAATTTGCAAAAGCTGCCTTTCCTCTGGGTGTCCCCTTGGCCAGCAACCTACAGAAATGGGAGCAGCTGTGGGGCTTAAATCAATGACTCCCCTTGTCATTCCTGGAAAAGGAACAATAGGATTTCCTGGTGTCAGTGGCAAATCACTGTCTCAGTGGAAACCAGGAGGTGAGACTCCCTCTTCAACACAATATGATTCATCTCGGTAGGCTTAAGCCTCTCCAACCTGATGAACAGAAATTAAAAAGAGAAGGGATGCCTCGCCGTGGCTGGGCATCCCTCATTTCTCAGGATGGAATCCTCAGAGCCATCACCTGCAGGAGGCAGATACCAGCTGAGCTGCCGAAGGAAGCCTTATTTCCACTGGACCAGGGTTTTCTTAGCCTCTTGGTTTCCTCCATGGTGTCGATCAGCTTGAGGGATACTGTGCATACGACCCACTGGAACAAACAATCGGGAGGAAACAGGGCTGCGAGAGAAATCCAGGCTGTAGCCTTACTCCAGACAGTAAAGCATATACAAACAGTAGCTGTAAGTCTTTCAACATGTTCAAAAATGCATCCTCACCTATCCTTAAAAACTGTGTTTCTGGTACTTCCCTGGTGGCGCAGTGGTTAAGAGTCCGCCTGCCAGCGCAGGGGACATGGTTTCGAGCCCTGGTCCGGGAAGATCCCACATGTCGCGGAGCAGCTAAGCCCGTGCACCACAACTACTGAGCCTGCACTCTAGAGCCCGTGAGCCACAACTCCTGAGCCCGCGTGCCACAACTACTGAAGCCCACACACCTAGAGCCCGTGCTCCGCAACAAGAGAAGCCACCACAACGAGAAGCCCTCTCACTGCAATGAAGAGTAGCCCCCGCTGGCCGCAACTAGAGAAAGCCCACGTGCAGCAACGAAGACCCAGTGCAGCCAAAAATAAATAAATGAGTAAATAAGTTTAAAAAACTGTGTTTCTTTTGAAACAATTTTCAAAGAAATTTTCAAGAACACTTACCACAACCAACATGAGATCTAGCCTCTTATATTTTAAAGGGCACCATACGGTGTTGTTAACTACAGATGCAGTGCTCTAGAACTTATTCATCATGATAACTGAAACTTTATAACCACTGACAAGCAACTCCCCATCTCTCCGTCCCTCCAGCCCCTGGTAACCACCATTCTTCTCTCTCCTTCCATGAGTCTGACTATTTTCGACACCTCTATACATAAGTAGAATCACACAGTATTTGTCCTTCTATGACTGGCTTATTTCACTTCACATGATGTCCTCTGGGTTCATCCATGTTGTCACAAATGGCAGAATCTCTTTCCTTTTTAAGGCTGAATAATATTCCATTGTAGGTGTATACCACATTTTCTTTATCCATTCTTCTATCAATGGACGTTAGGATTTTTTAGTCCATATTGTGGCTGCCGTGAATAACACTACAATGAACCTGGGGGTGCAGATACATCTGGGAGACCCTGATTTCAATTCTTTTGCTATCCTCAAAAATTTTAATGAGGTGCTCAGCACTGTAACAAACAACCCAATATCGTTTCCTCTAATTAGTGCAGTTCCTTTGGAAAACGTTCCCAGCTCTGCCTTTCTATGGGGAATATTAAAAGACTGTTTTCTTGCTTCCTTTCATTAATTCCACAAACATTTATTGAGCTGTGCTAGGAGCTAAGGATACAATGTGACCGGAAGTAGCAGGGTCCCACCCTCCTGCCTATGCCTGGTGGTACCCAGCGCTGGATGAACAGAAGAGAGATGGCCTGGGTCCTTCCATTTACTCCTTTACAGCGTGTAGAGAATCTTAAATGTCCCAAGCACTGGCTCATACACTGTTTCCTCTGATCCTCACAGCAACCCCAGGAAGCTGGCTAGACAGGCATAATATACCCATTGCACAGACGAGAAAATAAAGGCTTAGGAAGTTAAGTGACTTGCCAGCTCTCACACATTTAGCATGTAGTAGAGACTGGAATCCACCTAGATCCCCCTGCTTCTAGTCTATGCCTCTTATACAAAAGGATGAATTCTGGGGTGTCCCTTCTTTTGGGGAAAATGGTAAATTCTCGTATACATGTGATGTGATGTGATGGGGGCAGGAAAGGTTGGGGGGAGGACGAGGAAGGCGGCAGCTGTCTGAAATCACCTGTTCCATCAGAGCAGCCCTCCTCGTTCTATCTTGTTAGTATGTGGTACATGCCCGAGATCGCAGGGCCGGCCTGGATAAAGAACAAACAGCAATAAAGCCTCAAAGCACAGAAAACCCCCAATCTTGCCGTGAGAAGCATAACTAAATTCTTGTGAAACAGACTCTGATGCGGCCCCATTTGCTTCCACTATTATTTATTTTTGGTTGCGCAACTGAGCTGAATAAACAAATAAAGGACAGACCCCGTTTGTAAAGGGCACAACTTCAGGCCAAGGAAGTCGTCAGATGGACCACTCAGGCCATGGAAAGTCCCCTCCAGAAAGTAAAGACCAATCTTCCTGATATTATAACATGTGGAAGCTTTGGATCCACCTTCGAGAAGCTTCTACGTCACAGTTTTATCGTCTTTAAAATTATACAGCAGGGCTTCCCTGGTCGCGCAGTGGTTGGGAGTCCGCCTGCCAATGCAGGGGACACGGGTTCGTGCCCCGGTCCGGGAAGATCCCACATGCCGCAGAGCCATGGCCGCTGAGCCTGCGCGTCCGGAGCCTGTGCTCCGTAACGGGAGAGGCCACAACAGTGAGAGGCCCGTGTACCACAAAAAAAAAAAAAAAAAAATTATACAGCAGGTCTTAGACGATCTGTGCCTTCCTATTCCACGCTGGGTGTTTGCAGAAGAATGTTCATTTCTCTGGGGCCTTGACAGAAAAGAAGTCCAGAAGCTCTTAACAACAACTTCAGTTCTTGAAGACTCTTGGGAGTCCTCCGTCCTCGTGTCCAGAGGGCGGCCACACAAGTCCCACCATCAAGGTTCACCTTAGCACCCTGCAATCCTGCACCCGCTCCACTAACACTTCTCACACTCTCACTGCCTTTGCACCAATCAGGGTGATGGGGGTAATAATGATCATAAAACACCTCAAAAATAAACAGCAGCCAGAAAAAAACAAAAACGAAAAACACCTAAGGAACAAGGTGATGTTGGTCCATGACTGTTCTCTCCGTTGGAAGCAGGAAGAGGTGAGATGCCACTGCTCTGTTGCCATCAGCCACTGAAATTCCCCAACCAGTGAGGCTTCAGCCCTGCCCCCGAGAGATGTGGGTCACATCTCGGGAGACAGTCAGAGGGGACATGGATGCAGAGCAGGGACAACCTGGGAGAGCAGCCACCTCCTGGGAGGGGAGAGAAGGGGACAAAGCGCCCATCGGGGTCTCCAGTAGGACACGTACCCAGCGGCTCGCAAACCCAGCCTTGCCAGGTCTGGTCAATAGGCTCCCTATCTGATTACCATGCTCCAGCGAAGGCAGGAAAGCAGGACACCTATGGGGTCCTCTGTCCGTAACAAAGCCGGCCAGGTGCCCTCAGAGGGAGGTTCAAGTCTCCTGAGAAACGCTAACTGTCCTAAGGCCAGTGTTTTGCCTGCTTAGGAGCTTGGACTTTTAAACCTGGCACCTTTAATACCACCACAAAGCAGGATGCCCAGAGAAACGTTCTAATATGATCTTCCATCCTCCAGACCACCCTGCAGGAGCTGCAGACCTAGCTCGGAAGGACTGGGCCAAAAACAGAGGAAAGAAGACTGTTGTGTTAGGAAACACAAAACAAAAATATCAGGCTAAGTCATCACTGTCAGTTAATCCTCCATCAAATGCATTCATTCATAAGGGTGGAGCCAGCCCAGCTCAGAGGGGCCTGACGTGAATGTTCTGTCCCGTGATAAGATCTCTGTTTCCAAGTGCCCCCGCCCCGCTCCCCAACAGCCTGCTTCTGCCAACGTCCCTTCTCTCCTTCTCTCCCCTCTGCCCAGCCGCTCTCTCCTCACTTGTTAAAAGTAGCCCAGGCTGCCAGATGGCTGTGACACACGCCACCCCAAGGGACCTGCCACCGGGCTGCAACCTGGCTCCCAGGAGTTTTTGGTTCACGCATCTCATTGAACGTATTTAAATACATTATGTGCGGGCACCTGGCGGCACAAGCATGGGGAGAAGCAAGGGCTCCTCCCACAAGCCCAGCAACACACACACACGGAAACATATACACACGCACACACAAACATATACACATATGCAAACATGTACACACATGCACACATGTATGTGCAGCACATATACACATACACAGGTGCACATGTATACACATGCACATTCACACATATGCACACATACACATGGCGTGCACACATACACAAGGCACACCTGCACATACACACATATACAGATATACACATACACACACCAATACACTTCCCTTCCCCTCCCCCCTCCAGGGGCCGAAATTCTACTACGGTTCATGTTCACAGCCGGTCCAGTGTGCCCTGATCTCTCCCCTGTGACTTCCGCTCAGGGGGCTCCCACCCCCCAACCCCCTACGCTGGTCCTCAGCATTATCACATGCTGCCCCTTGGGACACACCAGGGTTCCTCAGTGTCCGCACGACTGACATTGGGTTGGATCAGTCTTTGTCCTGGGGGCCGTCCTGTTGTTTAGCAGCATCCCTGTTCTCTACCCACTAGATGCCAATAGCAGCACACACAACCCCCGAATGTCCCCTGGGGGCAAAATCACCCCCAGGTGAGAATCTCTGCTACATACTATCTCTTTAATTAAACCATTAGCTCCTAGAGAGCAGGGTCCATATTACTTCTTTTTATTTCCTCCCCAGCACCTAGCACAAGGCTGTGCACACAACAATACCATGAAGTACTTGCTGGAATGAATACAAGATTAGGCACACAGCAGGATAACGGCACAGAATAGCATTTTGCACAGGGCAACCCATGTCCCCAGGTAAACCTAGGCTTGAGCATACATAAAATCCCCCCTGTTCCTTACTATGTTCTAAACAAGAATCAGATTTTCTGAATCGCTCTACCCCTTAGCGAATTTTAGCCAGGAGATAGTGTTTTGAACATACTAGGGCACAATAAAAAACTGAAGAATGATAAGGGCAGACCCAGGCCACTGTTCATAGAAAAAAAACTATGAACTAAAACAAAAAGGGCACTGCTACTACCCACTGGGCTGGGGCTACCAGGTTTCCATTTTCCCTTCATTGCTGAGTAAGCAGAACGGCTTTGAGCTGGGAAACTGTGTAGGGTAGAGAAGGGTATGAGCTGGGGGTGTCAGGTGGGCATAGATGTGAATGCTGGATATGTCAACTATTAGCTCAGACGTCTTTGGCGAGGGGCTTCTAGGACCCTCAGTTTCGTCGTCTGTAAAGGGAGAAATAGAATGCCAACCACAGAAGGTTACTGGGAAGCTTCATGGAGGGAATCTATGTAAAAGTGTTTACATAGCAGGTATTTAATAACAGTACAGTTTCCTCCTCTTTGTACTAGCCAAAGAATTCAACGATATTTTTCATCAGCAAAACATGAGGTACAGAGTGTAGCATGGAACTTCACTGAGAAGCCCTCATCAAGAATCCACACCATGGTGTCTTCTGAAAGAGAGACTGACTCCATGACAAAATGGTAGAATGTCCCAAGCCATTAGAGGACAGACAATCCTTTAACGTGTCGAAAGTCACAAGGTGAAGGGTGGTACCAGGCCTCAAAGCCTGGTCTTTTCTGCTATACAGGCTCACCTCAGAGATATTTAGGGTTCAGCTCCAGACCCCGAAATAAAGCGAATACTGCAATAACGCAAGTCACTAAAATATTTGGTTTCCCAGTGCATATAAAAGTTATGTTTACCCTACACTGCCGTCTATTAAGTGTGCAAGAGCATTATGTATAAAAAAACAATGTACATATACCTTAATTTTAAAATACTTCCTTGCTAAAAAATGTTAACCATCAGCGGAGCCTTCAAGGAGTCATAATCTTTTTGCAATAGTGATATCAAAGATCACTCACTGGGCTTCCCTGGTGGCGCAGTGGTTGAGAGTCTGCCTGCTGATGCTGGGGACACGGGTTCGTGCCCCGGTCCGGGAAGATCCCACATGCCGCGGAGCGGCTGGGCCCGTGAGCCATGGCCCCTGAGCCTGTGCGTCCAGTGCCTGTGCTCCGCAATGGGAGAGGCCACAACAGTGAGAGGCCCGCATACCGCAAAAAAAAAAAAAAAAATCCCTCACTGATCACAGATCAGCATCACAAATACACTAATCATGAAAAAGTTTGAAATACTGCAAGAATTTCCAAAATGTGACACACAGCCATGAAGTGGAAAGATGGCTCTGACAGACCTGCTCCATGCAGGGCTGCCACAATCCTTCAGCTTATAAAAAACACAATGAAGTGCAATAAAGCAAAGTGCAATAAAACCAGGTCTGCCTGTACATCAAATATATTCTCAGTCACTAGGAAGTCAGGTCACAGCAACAGCAGTGACAGCAGGGGCTCCTCCAGTCCCAGATGAGAAAGGCTCCCAGGCTGACTGCCCAGCCCCACCAGAGCAGATGCACACTGATAGGTGATGCTGGGCCTCGTCTGCCTCCTTCCTCAGTGAGGTCTAAAAGCAGGTGAGCACACCTGGACAGGTGCACACAGCGAATGACTCCGCTCTGGGAGAGAAAGGAAAAAGTTACATAGCTTTCTTCCCCCTTCCCCCCACCCCATCCTCCATCCTCCACGTAGTCAAAACCACCTCCTCTCTGAGCATCCCGGCTTTGCGTGGTCTTACTAAGTGACCCATGCAGGGTGCTTTTCCCTGTAATTCCTTTTCCTCAAACAGACCGTGGGCAGTGTCGGTCTGTCCCGGCGCCCTGGGAAGGGTTCTGGAACTGTAACGGCGCTGCCAACACCCGTCAGTGCCCCGTGGAAGAGCTTCCTCAAAGCCTAACCCCTAAAGGGCAGAGAACTTGCCTGTAATTCTATGTTCTGCTCTCCACGGTCTGCTCTAAGGGGAAAGCCCCACCTCTTTCAAGCCCATCTATTGAAAAGAGTAGAAAAATAGCCCTTCTTTGTGTTGTTCCAGCCAAATCCTAGCATAAAACCCCATGTGTGCCGCTCCCTAGACGGAGTCTCCTGGGGAGGGACTCAGATTTGTGGGGGAAGATCCATCCTGATGCCTCAGGGCCAGTGACAGCAAAGTGTTTACTTCTGCTCTCGCCTCTGATGTGTCTTTCTCTCTTTTTTCTTTTTTTTTCCAGAAGCCACTGGAAGGTAAGAAAATCATGAAATATGCATGTGGATACGGATTGTGGGCAGCAGAGATAAAGCAGTCCGGTTCTTACCAGAATGCGAAGAGGTGTAGGTTCCTGGCTGTGAACCAAGACCCAGAATCATCCACCCGCATCTTAGCCAAGGTTGTCCGTCGCTCCAAATGACCCTGTCCGTTCAGCTCTAAGTGCTGAGCTTGATTTTAAAAAGACAATCTATGACAGAATTGCTGGGGAGATTTTTATTTACTTGATCCCCTTTCCATCCCAGGTGCATCTAGCCCATTATTCAACCAATAATATAAATGATAATAAAGCACCAAGTTTGGTATGGATGCAAAAAAAAAAAAAAAGGAATTAGTAGAACCGAGCACATAGATTTCAAGTATGGCCCAAGGCAAGTTTTTCTGCAATCAATGTCTTAATTTATCCACTGCTAAAATTGGGCGTGAATATCTGCTACCTAAATGCTATCGTGAAAATGGAGAGGAATCCTTAACTTGGGTGCCATTTCATGGAAGGAAAAGGTTCTACATCCAAAGCAGGGCAGTATCGTTACTGCTTCTCTTTGCTACTTCTTTTTTTTTAAGCATTTTTTAAAATTTATTTATTTTTGGCTGCGTTGGGTCTTCGTTGCTGTGCGCGGGCTTTCTCTAGTTGCGGCGCTCGGGGGCTACTCTTCGTTGTGGTGCGTGGGCTTCTCATTGTGGTGGCTTCTCTTGGTGCAGAGCATGGGCTCTAGGCACACGGGCTTCAGTAGTTGTGGCAGGCGGGCTCAGGAGTTGTGGCTCGCGGGCTCTAGAGCGCAGGCTCAGTAGTTGTGGTGCGTGGGCTTAGTTGCTCCACAGCATGTGGAAGCTGCCCAAACCAGGGATTGAACCCGTGTCCCCTGCAGTGGCAGGCAGACTCCCAACCACTGCAACACGAGGGAAGTCCCTCTCTTTCTCTTATGGGGAGGAAGCCCCTGATTTCAAGCCCCTATGTCTCAGAATGAAGACTCCATTTCCCATCCCCCCTTGCATTAAGGCGTCGCTAACCGCCTAAGCTCTGGCCAGTTCACATGCACCTTGGCCCCTTCTTCTCTGTCTCTTCATCCATTTTGCTGCCTGGGATATGCACACCCCATTTTGGAGCATGAGCTCAAGGCCACACAAGGCAGAGCAACAAGCTACAAGGAGCCTGGATCCCTGACACCATGAACCCACGCCAGCCCCAGACTACCCACCAGAATTTGTACAAGAGAGAAACAGCCTCTATCCTGTTTCACTCATGATTATCTGTAGTTTTCTATGACATGCAGCCAACCTTAATCTTAACTGATATATTAAAGTTCAACAGTCTGAAATTTTAAACCTGAATATGAACTTCAAAAAGACATTAACAACCAAGTTAATTTACTAAGACACCTGTCTACATCCTTTAGTGAACAAAGGAACATTTCAGCAAACACAGACGTTTAAAAGAACATTTAAGGAGAAAGAAGCTTTTTCTACAGTAAGTGAATATATATCTCCAATTTTTCAAATCTTTCACATCATTAAATCCTTGACAGACAACAATACGTTGTCCTTTACATTCAGAGCACATACATTCTTTCTGTGTTCTGCTAGTGTAACATATTGGCATCTTGCCATCCTTTCAAAATTGCCTAAATATTTATTCCTTAACTTTCCAAAGGACATAAAACCTTAAGTGAGTAATACACCCAAATGACCCATTCTGGCTTCCTGCATTTCTTGGAGAGCTAAATATTTTGCTCCCTTAACTGGAAAAAAAATCTTTGATTTTAAAAATTAAGACTTTTTTTTTTAAACTGGAAAGAACTGACCCGTTAAAGCCTTGGATACATGGAAAAGGCATATCATTGTTTGAACTAACTGTAAATATTCTTGATAACATTCAGTTCGTTCTAAACAGTCACAAAACTGACGTCATCATTGTATCCTGCATTATCGTAAAGTCATGTGTACACATGACAGTTAGAAGAAAAAACTATTTGCTTCTGGGAATGTTTTAGGCTGTAAAAAAGTTGAAGGCATTTTCCTTTCTCAAAAACAGCATGGGCTTTCACTGCGGCAGCAAGTTTTGTTGTGAGAAATACACAAGAGTGAAAAAAAAATGTGCTTCCTTTGAAAGGAACCAGGATCTAAGTTCTCAGCCCATTAGTTCACAGTTTATTTATTTATTTTTTGGCCCTGATGTGTGGCTTGCAGGATCTTAGTTCCCCGACCAGGGATTGAACCCGGGGCCCCTTCCCCGGCAGTGGGAGCACCAAGTCCTAACCACTGGGCTCCCAGGGAATTCCCAACGTTTTTTTAAATTGCAGGATTTTGACGGTGGTGTCTTTAATCCTAAATGAGATTTTCTCCTGAAACAAATTCCATCTCCAAGACACCCTTATCCCACTGACTTCTAGTGTCTGTTTAGAATCAGCTTTTTTTACTAGCTCTCAAACGCGAAACAATGAGATAGTTAGCTCTTAATCAACCAAAACAATAAAGGTGAAAAGTGACAAGAAAATTCGAGGCCACGGAGAATACAAAAGCAAAGGCAAAACTATCAGGCTTGGTGACACACCTGGCTGGCATGATAAGGGTGGGGGAGGGGAGACAAGGAAGCAGGTCTGCCTTCCTCTGTATAACTTTCTCGTATAATATGTGTGTGTGTATAAAACTAACGTTAAAAATCAGCATGTATTTCCCAAGCACACACCAACTGAGAAGGAAAAACGGCTCAAAAATAAGCTGCATGCCAAAAATACTCAGAGTGAAGCTAGCCTGGGATTGAACCTTTCCCAGAGATAATCCACCCTTGATAATCTGGTTCTATAACTGAATTTAAGCTTCTTCTAGTACTTGCCTTCGACAGATGTACTATTCATGGCTGAGGTTTTTTGGTCAGTACTGACACGACACCTGTCAGTCCTGGAACACCCCACTTTGCTGAGAAATTCATAGCTCCCCTTGAAGACCCCCGGCAGGAGCAATACTTCCCCTTCCACAAGCACTGTGCTGAAAAGATCTTCATTATGTTAAGCCATGTCTCAAGTCCAAAGATAAGGCTCCTGTAATAGTCCTTCAATGACTCTCACACAGTATTTTCCCTCCCCGTCCTCAAATTGCAATTCCTGCATTTTAAAACATTTCCCATTTGTCCTTCTAAAGCTCAGGTGAGGGGTGGGGCTTCCACCAGAAAACAAGTGTATCCTCACTGGCACCTAATCTTCAATCCACTTGATCCCGCCCCACATAAAATGAATACCTTAAAACAGATATACAAACAGGCTGATGTCACAGGCACTATTCTAGGCTAAAAGACATCATCTTTTCTCCATGAGATATTATAATATTTATGAATTCCTCATCTATTTATGCTGGTGGTGGTGTCTTTAATTTCCTTTTGCATTTATTCTCTAAGAGCGTGATTTCTCCACTGCCAAAGAAACGTAATTGACACCATTTATAAAAATGAATTTCCAATGGCAGGCTCATTCTCACTGCCCATAGGACAACTGGGATTGGGTCTGAGCAGACAGATGCTTAAAAACAAAGATGGGATGCTCCCTGACTTCAGACTATACTACAAAACTAGAGTAATCAAAATAATATGGTACTGGCACAAAAACAGACACATAGGTCAATGCGCCAGAATAGAGAGCAGGCACTTATGGTCAATTAATCTACGACAAAGGAGGCAAGAATATACAATGGAGAAAAGACAATCTCTTCAATAAACGGTCCTGGGAAAAGTGTACAGCTACATTTAAAAGAATGAAATTCAAACACTCTCTAACACCATACACAAAAATAAACTCAAAATGGATTAAAGACCTAAATTTAAGACCAGATACTATAAAACTTCTAGAGGAAAACATAGGCAGAACACTCTTTGACATAAATCACAGATATATATATATATATATATATATATATATATATATATATTTGGATCCGTCTCCTGAAGCAAAGGAAACAAAAGCAGAAGTAAACAAACGGGTCCTAATTAAACTTAAACACTTTTGCACAGCAAAGGAAACCATCGACAAAACAAAAATACAACCTACTGAATGGGAGAAGGTATTTGCAAATGATATGACCAATAAGGGGTTAATATCCAATATATATAAACCGCCACAAACTAGCTAGGTAGACAGAAATGAGGGCACCAGAGTCTTTTCACCAGTGAATAAGGGAATAGGGCGACCCAGAGTACCCTGGCTCAGTTGTCTCTTATCTGTGGTCCATATATAAATTTAAGACAGTCGGTGAACTCCTGAAATGGTCTGCAAAATTGCAGGGGTGTGTGTGCATATGTGCCTTTTTCTGGTGAGAACATGCACAGCTGGCATCAGATATTTCAGGCAATGTGAAAAGGTGAAGAACTTGCACGGGAGGATCTTGAAAGGTTCCTTCTGACCCTAAGACTTCGTAAGGTGGGTTAGGCTGTGTGTGCTGGCCACATCTCCAGCAGGGCCACTCTGTACCCCAAAGGCACCTGCCCACCTCCAGATGTCAGCCTGGGCTCCTCAACCTTCACAGAAATCACTGCCGCTGGCCCCGCTGCCACTTGCTTCTAGGAGACACCAGAAAGACCTGTTTTCAAGCCAGCCCAAGTGGCAGACTGGAGATGGCAAAACGGCTGTTTATAGAGATTCTGTCTATGTGTGGGTCAGTGAACATGTCACAAGGCCGTGTTAAGTTACTGACAAGAATATATAAGCAAGTGTTCAAGGGTTTCATCCATTGATAAACCACATTGCGCCTGTCAGACTGGCCACCAGGGAACCACACAGGCAGCTCTATGGATGGGAGTATGCACTCAGCCAAAAACAGGCAGGAGTGGGGCCATAAAATCTGCCCCAGAAGAGGAACAATTTGGGGTCAACTGCAGGGACAAGAGCAGCCAGGTCCTGGTGTCCAGCTCAGAGAGCTCCAAGCCCTGTCTCTACCAGGCCACTCCTATGTGCCAGCGGGCAGGCTGGGAGACCACACGACTGTGGGGGAGAGGCAGCCAGCTCCCCTTATGGGAAAGGTCTTCCTACTGGCCACAGGGCCCTTGCACAAATGGGTATGATTGCAAATGACAGCTGCTAGATGTGCATTTTTGTTCCTCCAGTTTCCTAGTGAAGGGAAGCCATCATGATGATGTTCTAGGCTCTCTGCTTCCAACCTTCCACCTTGGAGAACAGCCCCAGAGCAGGAGGACACAAGCCTGGGGCCTGCAGACATGAAATCCACAGTCGTTGCTGTCCAGAATGATCCTTCTCAAAGAGGTCACATATTTTTTTTTAAAATGAAGCCTCCAGCTAGAAATGTATTAAACAGAGGATGGTGGCAAATCACTGCTACAGGGCTTTGAATGGTTTTTTAATGAGTGGGTGTCTCTCTGTGCCATCATCTCAGCAAATCTGCTCACAGTGTGTTACAGGTGAGGAAAGGAGCCAACTCACCAGGTTCTCATGGCTGGTAGGCGGCAGAGAGGGGATATAGAGCCAGCACTCATTCTGAAGTCAGAATTCTTCTACTACTCAGCCTCTGATGGTGGAGTCTGGGGATCTTTCATTCCAGTGAGATTTTCTTTTAGAAAAAGGAATTGCCCTTCCAGATGCAGAAAAAAATACATATATATATATATATATATATATATACATCTCCTTAACTTTGCATCACCTCTGAAAGTAAATTTAAAGTGAACTTATCCCATGAGGCTGTATGACTTTAAAACAAAAACACAAGTTAATAAAATAAATCAATGTGTTCCCGAAAAAAGCAACATCACCCGATTTAACCTCTGCCCTTAGTTTGGTGACTACTTTGTCCCGCCTGATGAGCTCAATTACCTGCCATCAGTTACAAAGCAGAACATCATGGCCCAGACATGCCCAGATATTTTCTATCAGAGCTTGAGAGTCTGTCTTTAGACACCTGACACTTAGTTCTTTGAGGCTGTTACAACAGGACACTATAGACTGGGGGGCTTCTAAACAACAGACATTTATTTCTCCAAGTTCTTGAGGCTGGAAGTCCAAGGCGCTGGCAGATTCAGTGTCTGGTGAGAGCCCACTTCCCATCTTATTGCTGTGTCCTCACATGGTGGAAGGCACAAGGAGCTCTCTGGGATCTCTTTATAAGGGCACTAATCCCATCAAGGGGGCTCCACCCTCATGACCTAATCCCCTCCCAAAGGCCCCAACTCCTGACACCATCACATTGGGGGTTAGGTTTCAACATATGAATTTTGGGGGGACACAAACATTCAGTCCATAACACACACACATGCACAGCCTCCAGTGACCCAGAGTTACAATCGAATGTGCGTGGGGCAGGATGATTCTGCAAAAGGCATGGAAATGGGCCATGGAAATCTGACTGTGTCCAACTCAATAAGCATTATCAGATCCCCAGGGTCTGCACAGCATTATTTCCTTTTCATTACAAAATGAATGAAGCAGGAGAACCTGGCCTTACTCCCTTACACAAAGAAAGTAACAACGAAGGGGCAGTGGGAATGGCATCCTGATATTTTTCTTCAACACCCATCCCATTTCCTCCTTCTGTCTTAATGCCTCTTTCCCTCTCCATCACTTCCCTGACTTCCGATTAAGCTGGGGTGGGCCCCCAAATGCCCGTTCCACACCACAGGAACCTAACAGCCACGGGTGGCAAAAGCATCCAGCAAGTCAGGGTGTCAGGGCGCCCCGCCAGCAGCTGGCTCTGATGGCAGCTCCACGGGCTGTACTGCTGTTTCATAACACATATCGCACTCTAATTGATTTCAGAACAACGTCTCGACGTCGTCCTCTGCCTCCACCTACTAGGCAGAGAGGGGACAACCCTTGAGTGGTTTCCTAGGCCCAGTTAAGGCTTCACAGCAGAGGCGAGGGCTGCAGCACAGGAGAGCCTGCTCCCAGGCAGGGGCCCCTGGAGATCGCACCCAGAAAACCTTGGAGACCCCCTAGGGAGGCACCGGCCAGCTCCCTCCTATGCCCTGGCTGGGTGTCACCCACACCTTTCATGCGTGGGTCTGCCCCATTCACAGCTGTACCACGCTATCTAGCGCAGGGGACACAGTGTTTACCAGCGCACTCCGCTTGTACTGAAGGTAGGAATGCACCCCTGAGGTGTCGCCTGGCAGCACATGGCTCTCTGCAGAGCTGGCCTCTGCCTGCAAAGAGCTACCCGCGACGTAGATGGTCAACCTGAGGCCAGTGAATGTGAGGGCTCGAGATAAAAGCTTGGGCAAGAGGTGGCGGAGATGAAAGGGAAGGGATAAATAACATGGGCAGGTACACACTGCAGGAACTACCACAAAAGGGAAGTGTGGGAAATCCCTCCATTAATTCACATCATGTGGACGACCTCTATCAAAAAATCTACTCGGGGGGCTTCCCTGGTGGCACAGTGGTTAAGAATCCGCCTGCCCATGCAGGGAAAGGGGTTCAAGCTCTGGTCCGGGAAGATCCCACATGCCGCGGAGCAACTAAGCCCATGTGCCACAACTACTGAGCCTGCACTCTAGAGCCTGTGAGCCACAACTACTGAGCCCACGTGCCTAGAGCCCATGGTCCGCAACAAGAGAAGCCACCGCAATGAGAAGCCCGCACACCACAACAAAGAGTAGCCCCCGCTCACCACAACTGGAGAAAGCCCGCGCGCAGCAATGAAGACCCAACGCAGCCAAAAATAAATAAATAAATACATAAATGTATTTTTAAAAAAATCTCCTCTGACACCTGCACCGTACAGAGTCCCTGCCGACTGCTGTGGTCTGATAAGTCGAGTCCACACTTCATTTGGGGCTTCATAGGAGACTCTAAAGATAAAGTCATTTTCTCATAGAATACTCATCCAGGGCCTATGGAAGAATCACCATCACATGAAGGATTGGGGTACCCACTCTGTGATTTGGGGGAGTTTGGGAGGCCTCTATCCTCAGAAAAAAAATCTGCGCCCTTTAAAGAGTTATTAACATCATTAACCTGACGTCGCACTTGCAAGTCTCTGAAGCATCCTACTAAGTTGTTACCCATCACTTTCATCTTAGGGTGAGTGATGTGGTGGGAATGAGTGTGGGTGACATCTGGGAAGGGAGGGGAGCTTGGGAAAGGTTTCCTGAGAGCCTAGGAGGGGTGTTTCCCAGGCTTGTGCTGACCAACAGAGACCCTGAAATGCCCAGGTTATTAACACAAGAATGGAGGGGCCAGGGGCCCATAAGCTTTGCTTATTACTGAATAAGCATCTATGAATAGATATTTTGACACTTCTATTTCAGATAATACTGACATTTGCTGACTCCTGCCAAGGGTCTGTGTTGTCAAGACAAACAGAAAAATCTCCATCCCATTGACTCTTGAGAGCTCTTTTGAGCCTGACGCCACTTTCTGACGACAGGAATCCCTGGTAGGACCCATTAGAAATGATTCCAGTTCCCTGGCGCCTTCCCTCTGGGATACCTGTCATTGCAGTGGTGAGCCGAGGCTTGCTGCAAGCCCTTGAATGATGAGAAAAGGACTCAAATATTGATTCGGGGTCAATCCAATAAAATCAAACCCAAACAAACAAAAAGGGTACAAATCAACCAAAGCTCTCTCTGCCACAGGGCAACTCCCAGGTCCATGTCAGTTGTTCGAGAACAGACTGTGAAATAAGCCATCATATTATTAACCTTGTGAATTGATCAATAAGGTCACTCAAGGTTCAGCAGGAGAGGCTGGGAGCGGAGGGGTGGGGAGCTCACTGGAGGTAATCCATGTGCAAATCAAAATCTTCAATAGAAAAGAGGGAGCTTGTTCATTAAAGGGACCTAGTGGAGAAACCTATTTTTCAAGTGAAAAATTAGCTCCTAACTTCTCCTTTTGCACCGGTTTAAATTTTTACGCACTGTACTTTCTAAAAGTAAAGCCCCTGTGACTGTAAGTCTCTGACCCACTAGCTGTTACATGAAGACTAGACCATGAGACCCCAACCTCTACTGCTCTGCTCACTCACTGCCTTCCTAGGAAATCCTGAAACAGAGCTGGGGGCATCTGGGGTGGGCCACAAAGTATGACTGTACTTGGCAGATGGCTGTATTAGTCAGCATTCTACAGAGAAACAGAAGCAATAGAACCAGAGAAACAGACTCAATAAATAGACTTAATATAAGGAACTGGCACACACAATTACAGAGGCAGAGAAGTTGCAAGATCTGCAGTGTGAGTAGGCAAGTGGAGACCCAGAAGAGCCGATGGTGTAGTTCCAGTCTGAACGCCAGCAGACTCAAGACCCAGGAAGAGCTGCTATTTCAATTCAAATTCAAAGGCACGAAAAAGCCAATGTCCTAGTTCAAAGGCCATCAGAATTATATATCACAGATTATATGATCTAACAACTGAATATTGTAAATACACTTGTCTTACCTCTCAATAAAAGGGTACTTTTCTATTTTTTTTAAAAAAAAGGAATTCCCTCTGATTTAGAGGAGGGTCAGCCTTTTTGTTCTATTCAGGCCTTCAACTGATTGGATGAGGCCCACCCACACTAGGGAGGGCAATCTGCTTTATTCAGTCTACTGATTTAAATATTAATCTCATCCGAAAACACTCTCACAGACACACTCAAGGGTAACATTTGACCAAATGTCTGGGCACCCCAGATCCCAGTCAAGTTGACACATAAAAAAATTAACCATCACAATAGGAATGGCTGTTTTCTACAAGGGGAATCCAGGGGCAGATGTCAGGGGTCCATGCAAAGCTGAGGATCCCAGAGTGAACCTGGCCAACATAAAGAAACCAGACTTCAGGGATGGAACACAGCCATGGGACTCCAGGGTGTGGAAAGTGTCTCAGCATCAGGCCCTCTGTCCAGAGGCCCACAAGGACACCAGGAGGACCCACCTGGGGTTGAACTTTGTTCTATCGTGAATCGCGCCATTACAAGAGACAGTGACATACCCATATTGCTGTCAGGTGTTAAACATAGCTAATCTGCAGGGGGAAAAAATGACATCTTGGAATTTTGAACAATGTTCTTGTCAAAGATCCAACCTTCCCTGGTCTGTGACCCTGTTGGGACTCATGAGTCTCTGAGACAATGTTAACACCCTCTGTTCGCAGATAAAGAAACTGAACTAGAGAGAGTCTGGGGTGCTGCGGCTGAAGCTGCACAACTGGCCATCACAACCTGAGCCCCTGCCTTCCCTCCCAGGACCCTGCGGTGCTCCAGCCCCGCCAACCACTGCCCTGACCGCTCCCAGCTTACACGGCTCCACGTGACCGGGCCTCTCCGTCCTCCACCGAGTCAGAGGCAGATGGTGGCCACCGCATGTGGGTGGTTGAGCCCCTCCGCCGAACCTGGGGGGTTCACGGCCACTGGCCTTTCTGGACGTGATCCACTGGCTTCACCACAGTCACGCTGCCTGTCTCTAGGCAGAAACAGGAGCGCAGGGGCTCCAGAACCAGCACAGGGCCCTCGAGAGGCCCTCCATCCTCCAGGAGCCGCCACCAGTAGTCCAGGCAGACTCAGGCCCCATCAGTGTTTCAGCTCCGGGGGAACAGGTGAGGCGGCCATGACCCTCAGCCTCAGCGCCCAGCCCTCCCCTCGCCTCCGTCTCCCTCACTCACTGCAATAATCTGCTTTAGCCATATCTGCTAAAAATACATCTCGCTTCTCTGTGACACTTACTAATACAGTCTATTTCAGGCCTGTTCGCATTCTTACGTACAAATGCCCGTATGGGTAGCAGTGAGTATGTTCAGAACGTCAGAGCATTTCCTACAGGAAAGCTCCTCTCGGCTCTGCTCAGCACATATATCTGAAAAGCAAAGCTTTCTGCACTGGATGGGAATTGGATATAAAACCTTCCCACGCTGGATGGGCATTGGGGATATAAAAGAAAAAAGGCTGGGGTCAGAGGAGAAAGGAAGAGGCCAAGAAGGAGACAGCTGTGCACGCCGTGAAGTCCACAATTCCTTCTGCCCACACCTGCTCCTCCCTCACGGGCACACGCCCGGCCCCCAGAGTCACGGTCACCCCAAAAGCAGCTGCAGAATGGCCTCTCCATTGAAGCCACAGGACACGTGCTAGAAACCGGGGGAACATCTAAAAAAAAGGCACAGACCAGGCTGAACTCCGCAAGCCATCCCCAGGAAGCTGCCTGCCATGGCTGAGGCCCGGGCAAGTTAGCACTTCCACCGCACAGTGGTCCCCTTGTATGAGCTCAACCTCCCCTGAGCGACGACCCTGCTGGCTTCCCTCGGCCGTCTTGGAAGGCTCCCTGACTTTCCTGGCGTCTCCTAGAACTTTGGCTCTCTCCTCTCATACACGGGAGATAATGACAGCTCTCCGTCTCTGATTTTGCCTTCCCGGAGGAAAGGAGGGAGAAGTCTTGTATGACCAGTTTTCAAAGATCTTCCTGCGTGCTTCCTTTTTCTTGTTTTGTCCCAGATCTGACATATTTAATTCATCTTCCTTTATTCGGAGGTGAGACACCAAGACAAACAGTGACTGGGTGTCACTGGCTGCAGAGAAGGTACTTGAGGAAGGGAGAGAAGAAGGACCCCAGGGCTGGGGCCAGAAGAGGGAGGAGGATGCCTGGGGGGAGTCGGAGCTCAGAACCCAGCTGGTGCCAAGATAAGCACAGAGTGAAGCATTTAGAATGCCAACTCCACCCCGCCCTTTTCAGCTCCCGGGACCTTGGCTGGGTGCACCGACCTGAACTTGGAGCCGCTGTTCCCCAGTTAAGAAATCAGATCCTTAAAAAAAATTAGAACATTTTAAAACAAAAGCGTGAGACCGAATGATGGCCTCTCAACCAACATAGACCGGAGTCTCCCAAAGTCTGGAATTCGGGGCTTTGCCAGCCCCACACACACAGGAAACGGCCGGACAGAGATGCTTAATGGTAGGAAGGAGGAAGCTAATCCGGCCAGAAATTATCAGAATGAAGGATTACAAAAAAAGCTAAAGGTACTTCTCGGACTGTATTAGCTCTTGAACACTTAACGAGCACTGTGATCTGGCCAGGAAAATGATTATTAACAACGCTGACATAGGAGATTCTAATGTCTGAAAACTTCATGCACTCCAGCAACGGCAGAATCTTATTTATCTAGGCTTGATTCCACCCTCAGTCATGGAAAACATTGGGATAAACAAAGAACCCTCCAGCACCAATACGGCACCCCATCGGTGAGTTCAGATGACCAAAATTAGTCTTATCGCCTTAGAGTCTATCTTCAGGTGCTGCCGCTGAACCCAATTACATCCGTGTAACAAAAGACAGTCACAATCACAAGCTGTTTATCATGCATGCCCCGTGGGCTTGTCTTGGAAGCCAGCACAGATGCCAATGTGTGTGTGATATACACACGAACATGGAAAAAAGCCACTAACACTGAAGTTTCCCAGACCTCATCCCTTTTTATTTTCTCTGCTAGTCCTCTGAATAGCTCATCTTGAAAACCGTAGCTGCCAAGACAGAAGAATTCACTGCTTGAGAAGGAAAAACAATTCCATTATTCCAACTTTCTTTCCTTGAGCCTGAGGAGAACAGTGATCATGACTGGTAAGATTTCTTCAGCGAGAAGTTTATTTCTCCAGTTTAGTTACCACGTGGTACAAAGGAAGTGGGAATGCAGGTGAGATGACCTCAAGGCCCTCACAAGTGGTCCCCACACATCCACCCAGCTCTGAACGTGAACTGCAAGAAATGCCTTTCCCCCTCCAAATGCCCCGTCTGCTCTATCACATCACTGCTCAGTGCGTTCTGTGGACCACAGGGGCAGGGGTGGAGACGAGAGGGGAGAGGGAACAGAAGCAGGCAGCCCCAGTTCGCTTCCCGCTCTAGAGAGGGATGCTAAAAGCGTGAAAGAGGTAATGACTGCTTCTGGAGCTCTTCAGCTAGAAGATGCTCTATAAATACCAATAACCACCCCCTCGAGGGAAAACACGTTTCGTTACAGCGGAGGTAAATGCTGCAGCAGCCTGCAGAAAAGATGGGCTGCATCTCGGAGGGACCTTCTGGCACCCTGAGTGCACTCAGAGCAATCCCCAAGTAGAGTGGGTGACCCACACAGCATCCTGCTTTGGCCGGAGAATGGTGCACCCCAGATTGCTGGCATCTCATACGTCTATCCATTTTGACTTGTCCATCCGATGCACACTCGTTAGGCCCCCGCTATCTGCCTGAGGGGCACTATGGCATTGTGGTTAAGTGCCTGGGCTCTGGAGCTGGGCTGCCAGGCAGGAAGCCCGGCTCTGCTCACACACCAGTCGTCTGACCTCAGGCAAGTCACTGAATCTCTGTGCAGTGAGGACATGGGGGTCCTCACTCATCACACGGGGATGATAACAGAAGCCACTTCACAAGGTCATTGTGAGGATTCATCCGGTTCACCCGTGTCCAGGGGTCAGACCTCTGCCTGATACACAGGGAGGGCGAGAGAAGGGACCGCTTCGGAACGTACCTGCCAAATGCAAGGGTCTGTAGTATTTCATTTCTTCCTTGACTATTTTAAATTCGATTATTTTAGCATCAAAATCAAGATGAAAAAGGAAGGAGTTAGCAACTAGAAGTGGACCCAGCACTTAGCCATGTGTGGAAAACACAGAAGCAGAAGATGAGGTCCCTGACTGGGAGCCTCCAGAGCCCCAACAATGAAGGGTATTCAGGTGTTTTAGCTGCCACGTGGCAGCATATAAAGGGCGTGGGGAAAGGAGCATCACCCAGACATTGTTTAGAACTGCCAGCTCACAGCAATCATAAAGCAGACAGGCTTTTGGTCCATGTTATTATCGTCTGAAGTTCTGCATTGGCAAAGCCCTCTCTCAGCTCCTGTGACCATCCCTTCCCTTTGCCTCGTTACCCCCGTGCATGCCAAAATCTCACCTAAAAGAGAAAGAGCCGCCCACCTTAATCTCCCGCCAGGAAGCCCTTAGTCCATCCACCCTGGGCAGTGAGCACTGTCTCTCCACTGCAGGGGACCCGAGGTGCCCTTACCATCAAGCAGAGGGCACACCTGCAGTCGGACAGGCCCAGGTGTGAATCCCTGTCCTGCCGCTTAGCTGAATGGCTCTGAGCAGTGGTTCCCAAAGTGCAGTCCCTGCAGCGGCAGCAGCAGCAGCGGCTCCCAGGAACCCGTTAGAGATGCAACTCCTAATGCTCCATCCCAGACCTGCTGAATCAGAAGCTCTGGGCATGGGGCCCAGCAGCCTGGGTTTTAACAAACCATCCGGGGATTCTGATGCCCGCCCAAGTTTGAGAACCACTGGCTTCGAGAAAGTGACAATTTTTTCTGGGTCACAGTTTCCTCACTCAAGAAAGGGGGTTAATAGCACTCACCTCATGAGGCTACCATGTAAGAATTAAAAGAGATAGATGAGAGACTACAATGTAAGAATTAAATGAGATAGATGATAGATGTCAAGCACTGGCTATGGTGCCCCAAACATGGTAGACACTCAATACACTCTACTTATTATTATCATTATCATTATTTTATTATTATTACTATCAAAGTCAGTGGAACAGATTCACAAAACAGCAGTAGCTCAGAAACACCTAGAGTAAATAAGATTGGAATCCATGACAGCCTTGCTTTTCAGGGAAGTCGTTTAAAGGACAGTCCAAGGACAGGAGCTAAGGGGAGTTGTCAGATACATCCTACCTTGCCCAAGGTCGTCCGAGGGCCCCTAGGATCCCGGGGTCACTCATACACACTACCTGTGAACCATGGAGATTCCCACTAACTGACTCCTCAAGCATCTTGAGGGCTGGGAATCTCAGAAACCAAAAGCATTCCCCATTTTATTGTTAAAATAAGGATAATATGAGTTTTGAGGCAATGCCACTGGAGAGAAAACTAGAGGTATCTGAGTTCAAATACTGGTATTTAAAATGTATAATGGAATACTAGCAAACAGAATCCAACAGCACATTAAAAGTATCATACCCTATGATCAAGTGAGGTTTATCCCAGAAATGCAAGGATTCTTCAATATATGCAAATCAATCAACGTGATACACCACATTAACAAGTTGAAGGAGAAAAACTATGATCATCTCATTAGATGCAGAGAAAGCTTTCAAC
Source organism: Aethalodelphis obliquidens (assembly GCF_003676395.1). NCBI lineage: Eukaryota > Metazoa > Chordata > Mammalia > Artiodactyla > Delphinidae > Aethalodelphis > Aethalodelphis obliquidens. Next base: position 7,513,149 of record NW_020837967.1, on the reverse strand, counting down.
AAAATTTAACACCCATTTATGATAAAAACCCTGCAGAAAGTAGGCATAGAAGGAACTTTCCTCAACATAATAAAGGCCATATATGACAAACCCACAGCCAACATCATCCTCAATGGTGAAAAACTGAAACCATTTCCACTAAGATCAGGAACAAAACAGTGTTGCCCAATAGTGCTCTCACCACTATTATTCAACATAGTTTTGGAAGTTTTAGCCACAGCAATCAGAGAAGAAGAAGAAATAAATGGAATCCAAATCAGAAAAGAGGAAGTAAAGCTGTCATTGTTTGCAGATGACATGATACTATACATACAGAATCCTAAAGTTGCTACCAGAAAACTACTAGAGCTAATCAATGAATTTGGTAAAGTAGCAGGATACAAAATTAATGCACAGAAATCTCTTGCATTCCTACACACTAATAGTGAAAAATCTGAAAGTGAAATTAAGAAAACTCTCCCATTTACCATTGCAACAAAAAGAATAAAATATCTAGGAATAAACCTATCTTAGGAGACAAAAGACCTGTATGCAGAAAATTATAAGACACTGACGAAAGAAATTAAAGATGATACAAATAGATGGAGAGATATACCATGTTCTTGGATTGGAAGAATCAACATTGTGAAAATGACTCTACTACCCAAAGCAATCTACAGATTCAATGCAATCCCTATCAAACTACCACTGGCATTCTTCACAGAACTAGAACAAAAAAAATCACAATGTGTATGGAAACACAAAAGACCCCGAATAGCCAAAGCAATCTTGAGAACGAAAAATGGAGCTGGAGGAATCAGGCTCCCTGACTTCAGACTATACTACAAAGCTACAGTAACCAAAACAGTATGGTACTGGCACAAAAACAGAAATATAGATCAATGGAACAGGATAAAAAGCCCAGAGATAAACCCACGCACATATGGTCACCTTATCTTTGATAAAGGAGGCAAGAATATACAGTGGAAAAAAGACAGCCTCTTCAATAAGTGGTGCTGGGAAAACTGGACAGCTACATGTAAAAGAATGAAATTAGAACACTCCCTAACACCATACACAAAAATAAACTCATAATGAATTAAAGACTTAAATGTAAGGCCAGACACTATAAAGCTATTAGAGGAAAACATAGGCAGAACACTGTTTGACACAGCAAGATCCTTTTTGACCCACCTCCTAGAGAAATGGAAATAAAAACAAAAATAAACAAATGGGACCTAATGAAACTTCAAAGTTTTTGCACAGCAAAGGAAACCATAAACAAGACGAAAAGACAACCCTCAGAATGGCAGAAATTATTTGCAAATGAAGCAACTGACAAAGGATTAATCTCCAAAACATACAAGCAACTCATGCAGCTCAATATCAAAAAAACAAACAACCCAATCCAAAAATGGGCAGAAGACCTAAATAGACATTTCTCCAAAGAAGATATACAGACTGCCAACAAACACATGAAAGGGTACTCAACATCACTAATCATTAGAGAAATGCAAATCAAAACTACAATGAGATATTATCTCACACTGGTCAGAATGGCCATCATCAAAAAATCTACAAACAATAAATGCTGGAGAGGGTGTGGAGAAAAGGGAACCCTCCTGCACTGTTTGTGGGAATGTAAATTGACACAGACACTATGGAGAACAGTACGGAGGTTCCTTAAAAAACTAAAAATAGAGCTACCATATGACCCAGCAATCCCACAACTGGGCATATACCCTGAGAAAACCATAATTCAAAAAGAGTCATGTACCAAAATATTCATTGCAGCTCTATTTACAATAGCCAGGACATGGAAGCAACCTAAGTGTCCATCAACAGATGAATGGATAAAGAAGATGTGGCACACATATACAATGGAATATTACTCAGCCATGAAAAGGAATGAAACAGAGTTATTTGTAGTGAGGTGGATGGACCTAGAGACTGTCATACAGAGTGAAGTAAGTCAGAAAGAGAAAAACAAATACCGTATGCTAACACATATAAATGGAATCTAAAAAAAACAAAAAAAGAATGAAAAAAAAAATGGTCAGAAGAACCTAGACGCGAGATGGGAATAAAGATGCAAACCTACTAGAGGATGGACTTGAGGATACGGGGAGGGGGAAGGGTAAGCTGGGACAAAGTGAGAGAGTGGCATGGACATACATACACTACCAAATGTAAAACAGATAGCTAATGGGAAACAGCCGCATAGCACAGGGAGATCTGCTCGGTGCTTTGTGACCACCTGGAGGGGTAGGATAGGGAGGGTGGGAGGGAGGGAGACGCAAGCGGGAAGAGATACGGGGACATATGTATATGTATAGCTGATTAGCCTTGTTGTAGGGCAGAAGCTAGCACACCATTGTGGAGTGATTATACTCCAATAAAGATGTTAAAAAAATAAAATAAAATAAAGATGGTTTCAAAAAAAACAACAACCTCCCCTGTAGATCTTAAACAATTCCTGGTAGATGTGTGGGGCAGCACAGGCAGATTTTGTATAAAAGATTATATATACCATCTTCTATAAAAGAGTATACCTTGTATAAAAAGTACAAAAGAGAACCTGAAAAATGATATATTAAGAACTGAGGTGTCTCCCTTTGTGTTTTGTTGATTTTTTGTATTGACATGCTTCGATTCCTTTCTATTTATTTTTGTGTAAATTCTAGAGGTATTTTTGTTTTGTGGTTACCTTGGGACTTACATGTCTTATAACAGTCTAACTTAAGTTGTTAACAACTTAAGTTCAATCACATACAAAAACTCTACATTTTAACTTCTCTCCCACTTTAAGTTACTGTTGTCACAATTTACATTCGTTCCTAATATTTGTCTTTAAACATATTTTAGTCACAGCTATTTTAAATAATTTCCTCTTTTAACTTTTATATTTGAATTAAAATAGATTTACCTACACCAAAAAAAAAAAAAATAATAAAATAAAATAAAATGTATAATGGAAGTCCTTAAAACATGTTCTGAATTGCTGAAGGGTATTTTTAGTAAGGAACGGTGAGAAGAAGAATCATGTCCAAACTGACAGTGTCTGGAATCCAAGAGCTAAGGAGAGAACAAGCTGGAAGAATTTCATCTTGGATCAAACACCACCATTACCGGAAACAACTCTGGCAGAGGTCACAAGGGCCTCCTAACAGCCACATGCAGTGGACACTGGTCAACCGCTGTCCCCTCTGGAATCTAACAGTTGATGGCTTCCATCCCCCTCAATCTCCTCGCTTTGACCTCCAACACACCACCTGTCCTAGTTCTCCTATCCTCACCCTTACCTCCCTCTTCCTCCTCCTCTGGGGCTCCTCCCCCCACCCACACAGCTGCCATACCTCCCACTTCTCTTCCAGCCAACCCACCGAAATCCCATTCTTCCTGCTCTGGAGTTTGTGCTGTGCACATGAAGATAATGGAATGAAAAATCCCTAGGTCAGGCACCATCTCTTCATCTTGGTCTATCATCTACTCTGTCCCCTAATATGGATACAGAGGTGAACAAAGAAGAGGCTGGTCTGTCTTTGGTCTCCTCTTCTTGTGCCTTTTTTTTCTTTCTGGCGATCTCATCCCCCTGGGCATTTGGATGACCTACCTCACGGCTACCTCCAGCCCCAGATTAATCCTGAGCCCTGGAACTTCACACCCCACCACTACTTCTCTCCACCTGGATGTTCCACCAGCATCTTGAGATCAGGATATCTGTAAGTGAACCCATTACCCTTCTCATAACATCCATTATGACTCACCCCAAGTTCAAGTTCAGAGTTGGGTACACAAATTCAGGTGGGAAAACTTATGACACTGAATATCAATTTACTCTCCTAGTTTCATCTGTCACCTTTGAAACAAACCGAGACGATATTAACCTTCACAACAGATGTGACCAAAATAAAAAATCCTGACACGATAAGAGAAACATCTATAAAGAAATATAACCATCCTCTTTGAATAGGACTCTAAATTCACATTAATTATACTGTACCTTTATTTCATTTTCTAGTTCCATTAGACAGTTGTGAAGTAATTATCCCCACCTTGCAGAGCATTCACAGATCCATGCAGTTTCTTCTCCTAGTTTGGAGAAGCCCGAAGTAGATGTACTATCTGTCATCTCTCAATACCCTCCCCATTTGCCAGTCCTTCTTGGTAGTAGGGCCATGCGGTCACCCAAGCTAGAAATATAGGACTCCCTCTAGACTCTCCTCTCTTCCTCATGCCCCACCATGAAGTGCAGACTCGTGAATGCCCCTATTTCTACTTCCTAGACTGTGCTCAAATAAGCACTGCTCTCCTTGCTCCTCCCCCCACCCCCCATTTCTGCCAGCACTTCCACAGCTCAGGGAGCAGTCATCTCCTGCTTGGAACCTGTCAGTAAGTGCTTCCTGTCTCACGTCCACTATGCTTCCTATTTCATAAAAGTAAGGAGGAGAATCCATTCTAAAACATGCTCCTCCTGAAATCTGCAGCTAATGTTAAGTATGATTCAACATGGTAGGAAAGGAAGGAAAAGAAGGAGGCAATTTTCATGCCCATAAACACAACTATACCATAGTTCCCAAACCCAGAGCTAGGAGGGGTTAAAACTTTATGGAAGACCCAAAAGAACTGAAAGCAGAGAACTGAACAGATATTTGATATATATTCATAGCAACATGATTCACATTAGCCAAAAGATGCAAGCAACCCAAGTACCCATGGATGGATGAACGGATAAACAAAATGTGGTCTGTCCACCTAGAGATTATCATATTGAGTGAAGTAAGTCAGACAGAAAGACAAATACCATATGATATCACTTATGTGTAGAACCTAAAATATGACACAACTGAACTTATCTATGAAACAGAAACAGACTCACAGACATAGAAAACAGACTTGTGGTTGCCAAAGGGGAGGGGTGTGGGGGAAGGGATGTACTGGGAGTTTGAGGTTAGCAGATGTAAACTATTATATATAGAATGGATAAACAACAAGGTCCTGATGTATAGCACAGGGAACTATATTCAATATCCTGTGATAAACCATTATGGAAAAGAATATGAAAAAAATGTATATATATGTATAACTGAATCACTTTGCTGTACAGCAGAAATTAACACAATATTGTAAGTCAAATACACTTCAATAAAATAATTTTTAAAATGTGGTCTATCCATATGGTGAAATATTATTCAGCCTTGAAAAGGAATGAAATTCTGTCACATGCTACAACATGGGTGAACCCTGAGGACATTATAAGTAAAATAAACCAGACACAACAAGACAAATATTATATGATTCCACCTGTGTGAGATACCTACAGTAGTCAAATTCACAGAGACAGAAAGCAGAATCGTGGTTGCCAGGGGCTGGAGGGTTGGGGGGAAATGGGAAGTTGTTGAACGGCGTGTACAGTTTGTTTCAGAAGATAAAAAGAATTCTGGAGATGGATGGTGGTGATGTTGGTACAACAATGTGAATGTACTTAATGCCAATGAACTGTATACTTAAAAGTTGCTAAAATGGTAAAGTTTATGTTATATATATATTAAAAGTTTATATATATATAAAACTTTATACATATGTAAAGTTTATTTTATAAATATATATAACTACAAAAAAATGATTTAAAAAAAAAACAACCATCACGGACGAGGTACCAGTTAGGGTCACTGTCAAAGAGCAGCTGCTTCCCCTGTCTTCCAGCAATTCCCTAAAGAAATCGCTGTACCCAAAGGTACTGTCAGCAAAACTGCCAGCCTCCCATCCAACCCAGAGATGGAAGGAAGGTCCAAAGAGACTTAAGAAAAGCATCTAATAAAAGCAAAATTCCTTTTATTATATAGCAGAATACTTTAAATCCTATCAGCATCTTTCTCATTTAAGTCAAACATTAAGTTCCATTAGCATATAGGGTATGTTTTGTTATAAACGAATGTTGGTTTAAAACATAGGTTCCAGAATTGCCTTTTCAGTATATATAATTCTGAGAAAGTGATTCTAAAAAGGTTGTTCCACCAGATTCCCCCACAAAAATTGCAGGGACTTCTAAGCAGCCTTCCAGAATCAAGTCTCCATCTGTCTCCAAAGAGAAAGAATTATCTACACAAACCTCAGGTCCTTTCCCCCATGATTTGACACCTTTCCACGGCCCCTCGGGGCCAGCACGGTAACGTCCAGCTCTGGAGTATGAGAGGCAGCAAGCTGAGCTGTTAGAGAATGACTTCTGGGCTATCTGGTCACCCAGAGTTGACTCCTGACTTGAATCCCAGTTCCACCCTCTGCTGTCTGAAAGACTTCCTGCAAATCTCAGGCTCTCCAGCCTCACTTTATTTATCTGTAAACTGGAGACGATAATAGTTCCTTCCTCTTAGAGTTGCCATGAGGATTAAATGAATTAATAGCTATAAAATGCTCAGTGTTGTACACATAATAAGGATCATGTGTTAGCTATTGTTATCATTCTGATCTACAAGAATCTCCATGATGTGGCCACAGCCTCTTTTTCCAAGTGCAATTTCTGCCCTTGATTCCTGCACGGATCACCCTGCTACCTGATCTTCACCAACACATCACACCGTTTACGCCTCCAGCTTCACATGTGCTGTTCCTTCTGCCTGCACGCCCTTCTCCCTCTGCCCCTCGTTGACCTGGCAAACTCCTGAAGGGGTGTCAGTTCACTGTGGGTGGCTTTCCTGGCTCCTGGACAGACTTATGCCCACTTTCCTTTGGGTTTCTGATGGCCCTTGCCCACCATCAAAGCAATCCCCACCTTGGACACGTGTCTGCTCACCTGGCTCCCTAGGTGAGGGGCAGAGGGAGAGGCTGTGCTACTGATCCCTACACACGCGGCCTCAAGCAGAGGGCCTGGCACATAGAAGACATCCAATCAAATATGAATGAATGAATGCTGAGCAAAGAAAGAACGAGACTAATACTGGGAATGAAAGAAGAGGAAAGAATGAGACAGGCTGGACCCAGGACACATTTCACGTGGTCACCTGATAGGCAAAGCCAGCCCCACACTGAAAACTGGGTTCACCATCTTGAATGAGATGCTTTTCCAGCTAGAAGTCAACATCGGGACGAGTGAGCTCAGGCCCCAAAGTCAACATGCAAGAGAATCAAAAGAAAGTTGCCCCATTTGTACCCAGGCGCAGGGAGGCAGACCAGGGCTGGTGCCCACTCTCCAAGAGGAGCAAGCCTGCTCCCACCGCCGTCAGGGAGCACGCGCACAGGCAGGGAAGCAGGATCAATACGCACCCGCTCTACCTCCGGCTTCTGATCTACACGGGCCAACGGGGAAGGAGAACTAAAAATAAACGTGCAGGAAACAGACACAGGGTGAAAGAAGAAAGGGAGCAAGAGAGGAAAATGAGAGGGCACTAATGGTACTCTGACTGCAAGAGGGAGGGTCAACCCCAGCCCCTCCACACACACACACACACACACACTCGTACATACATCACACACACCACACACATATACATACACACACATACACACACGTGCATATACACCACACACTCATACATACATCACACATGCATACACACGTGTGCACACACTACACACATACTCGTACATGCACATACATACACGCGCATACACACACCACACCACACATACATGCACCACACACTCGTACCCAGATCACACCACATACATACATACACACACACATACACACGGGCATACACACCACACACATCACATATACACACATGCATACACACACACTCGTAGATACAACATACACATACATACACACACATGCATACCACACACATACACATACATAAACCCACCCCACATACATATACATACACACATATGGGGGCCCTGTTTAGTACAGAGGCGGCAGTGCACTGGGCCATGACGCTCACTTCAAACCAAGACTGAGTTTCTTGGGATTCAAAAGGCATATATATTATTTTAGGGGAGATTTATATGAGGAATATGCCCAGATATTTCATTTAATGAGAAAGGGGAGAAACAACATACAATATGAAAGTAATTGTGTTAACTATTTATGCATAGAAAAAGCCTGGAAAATACCTTAAAAATTTAACAGTGGTTATTTTTGAGTGGCAGGATTAGAGCTGATTTTTACATTCTTCTTCATGTCTTTATATATCATACAAAATATGGGGAGCAGTTTCCTTAATTTACAAAAGCAAGCTTAGACATACTATACAGAAAGCCAAGGTTTTCAAAGCATCAGAGACAACCATTATGAAATCTGGGAGGCAAACATTGCCATCGAGGCTAGTTGTGTTTCTGGAATAATGGGCATTTTGACACAATCTGAAAAACCTAACGATCTGGTTGCTTACTAATATGTGAACATTTGGAACCACTGAGACATATCTTTGAATACAAAGGAAAATCTAAAGCAATCAAGCAGGAATTCACCATCCTTTTTCTGATTTTCATCCATTTACTTAAATATCAGAATATGCCCATAAGAAAATGTTCAATACTTAAGAAGAAGAACCTAATAAACCAAAAAAAGTGAGGACAGAGAAAAAAATCTGCCAGGAATAGCAAAGTTCAGCGAGAACTGATTATGTCAAGGCTTCAAAGAATAACTTAACACGCGCACTTTCCAAATCCCTTGAAAGGGTCATTTCAATGAAATTGTTCCCCAAGTAAAATATAACATTAGTTTCTCCAGAAGCTGCTAATTTGGAAACCAGATTCTTAAAAACGTACTAAATGATATTATACTATATTTTCAAAAGCATATTATTATATTAGCTTTTCCTGGGAAAAAAAGTTGTCAGCGTTCCCACATAGTAAGCTGTTGTTTACGCAGTTATTTAAGAAGTAGTAATTCCTGTGAAAGGCGTGTCTTTTATTTTCCAAATCTATAGCAGAGGATGGCAAATCAAATAAGGGAATATTATACAAATGTCGCCTCCCTTAATTACTGCAGGCTGTCCACGCACCCCAGAGGGAAAGCCTGCCTTAGAGGCAAGAGTTAATTCCATGAGTTAGTTACTTGGACAGTCCGAAATGCAGACATTTACAGGTCTACATACGCAAAGGACGGGGGAGGGCGGAACCTCGATCTTCTAACCTAGAACACTGAATTTAATTCTGGAGTATAAAAATGCTGAAGTTTTTTTCTCTCCCTAAATAGAAACAAGACCACCTTCCCACTTCAGAGAAGCCCCCTTAAGCTCAGGGGGGCCATGACATCCAGGGTCCCAGGAACAGAGCCAGCTCTTTGCCCTACACTACACCACTACCCTCCTCTTCTCTCCCCGTTTCCTCTGTGTCAGGGGAGCTACAGGTCTCCCTCTGTGGAGATGCTGACTTCATTTCCATTAGCCTTAATGATCCACCTTTCGGGGGCAGGATGCTGTGTGGGCTGCTGAGGGCAGATGAGACTTGGCAAGAGACTGCTAAGTAATGCCTAAAAAGAGGCGCTACCAGCCCTCCAATACCTAATTATTTGCTTGCCTGAATTCAATAAGAAAAACAACCCCATGAAAGGAAAGGATGACAAAGACAGAGGCTCACTCTTCTCAAACCTTCAGGAAACTCTGGTTCCAAAGGGGGAGGGTGTGGTCTGGGATTTGGGTGCAGACCAGACTTGGAGCTCCCGTACCATCACACATGATCCTGCCACGTGGACTGGAGGCTGGATGGAAAGGGGGGTCCGGGTGGCAGGGGTGCCCACCAGGGGGACAGCTCATCCCTGGACAATGCTCCCTCCTTGCCTTTGGGCTGCCAGACAGACTTTTTCTGTTCTCAAGTCCTACACACGCCCTGGGAAAACCTCTCCTCATCGACTGGGGACTCCCCCAGCCCAGTCACCCTACCCTCAGCTGTCCTCCACATCTGGGAACCAGCCTCATCCCAAAAGCTGTCTACAAAGTCTGGTTCCATCTTTGCCACGGTAGCCCACAGCCTGGCTTTTATTCTCCCCAATCATACGTCGCCACTTTAAAATCACTTGAAAAAAACATATTTGAATAAAATCAGCAGACCATCCGAATGACACGGATGTACTGTCAGCATGTCAGCATCCTGGTTGTGATACTGGGCTACAGTGTTGTACGATGTTGCCATTGGGGAAATTGGATAAAGGATACATGAGCTTTCTACATATTATTCCTATAATATATTACATATGTATTATTCCTGTATTCATGTAAATCGACAATTACCTCAATTAAAATGTCCATTAAAGTAAACCCAAAGAATGTATTTTATAAGCTTCATGTGAACTGAGACCAACCAAGAGGTCATCCTACATGAGGATCAAGATGGTCATACAAACTGAGCCTGGCTGCTGTCCAGACTTCTGTCATTCAGCAAATACATATGTCAGCCCTCAGTGTGCCGGTTACTATGCCAGGTACTATGACAGCTGCCTCACCTGATGTTTTCAGAAAATGAATAGCGATGAGAGAAAAATCACTGAGGAAGGCCTTGTGTGCCTGACAATTTCAATTTTTTAACGGGGGCGAAAATATTTAGACACCCATGAAATAACCACCCTATTTACGACCGGACATTGCTCCAGTAACAATTCATCATCTCCCACAGTTCCAGCTGTCCAGAAAACATGAGGGTGGATTCCCCACCACCAGCTCTGACTACTGACTACACGCTTAACCATGACAGCATTCTTCATCCTTCTGCTCTTCACCTATTTAGAAGCAAGTTTCTCAAGGGACTGCGAGAGAGAACCTGGTACTTGGTTTGCTTCAAAATGAGTTCTCAAAGTCCTAACCAAAAATAAATTCAAAATGGATTAAAGACCTAAATGTAAGGCCAGACACTAGAAAACTCTTAGAGGAAAACGGAGGCAGAATACTCTATGACATAAATCACAGCAAGATCCTTTCTGACCCACCTCCTAGAGAAATGGAAATAAAAACAAAAATAAACAAATGGGACCTAATGAAACTTCAAAGCTTTTGCACAGCAAAGGAAACCATAAACAAGACGAAAAGACAACCCTCAGAATGGCAGAAAATATTTGCAAATGAAGCAACTGACAAAGGATTAATCTCCACAATTTACAAGCAGCTCATGCAGCTCAATATCAAAAAAACAAACAACCCAATCCAAAAATGGGCAGAAGACCTAAATAGACATTTCTCCAAAGAAGATATACAGATTGCCAACAAACACATGAAAGGATGCTCAACATCACTAATCATTAGAGAAATGCAAATCAAAACCACAATGAGATATCATCTCACACCAGTCAGAATGGCCATCATCAAATAATCTACAGACAATAAATGCTAGAGAGGGTGTGGAGAAAAGGGAACCCTCTTGCAATGTTCGTGGGAATATAAATTGATACAGCCACTATGGAGAACAGTATGGAGGTTCCTTAAAAAACTAAAAATAGAACTACCATATGACCCAGCAATCCCACTACTGAGCATATACCCAGAGAAAACCATAATTCAAAAAGAGTCATGTACCACAATGTTCATTGTGGCTCTATTTACAATAGCCAGGACATGGAAGCAACCTAAGTGTCCATCGACCGATGAATGGATAAAGAAGCTGTGGCACATATATACAATGGAATATTACTCAGCCATAAAAAGAAACAAAATGAGTTATTTGTAGTGAGGTGGATGGACCTAGAGTCTGTCATACAGAGTGAAGTAAGTCAGAAAGAGAAAAACAAATACTGTATGCTAATGCATATATATAGAATCTAAAAAAAAAAAAAACAGTGGTTCTGATGAACCTAGTGGCAGGACAGGAATAAAGACGAAGATGTAGAGAATGGACTTGAGGACACGGCAGGAGGGGGAAGGTAAGCTGGGACGAAGCAAGAGAGTAGCATCGACATATATACACTACCAAATGTAAAACAGATAGCTAGTGGGAAGCAGCTGCATAGCACAGGGAGATCAGCTCGGTGCTTTGTGACCACCTAGAGGAGTGGGATAGGGAGGGTGGGAGGGAGGTGCAAGAGGGAGGAGATATGGGGTTATATGTATATGTATAGCTGATTCATTTTGTTATACAGCAGAAACTAACACAACATTGTGAAGCACTTATACTCCAATAAACATGTAAAAAAAAACCAAACAACAACTATTAGGTATAAAATATGCTACAAGGATATACTGTACAACATGGAGAATATAGCCAGTATTTTATAATAACTGTAAATGGAGTATAACCTTTTAAAATTGTGAATCACTATATTGTACACTGTAATTCATATAATATTATACATCAACTATACTTCAATTTAAAAATAAAAATAATTTCACCTTTAAAAAAAAAACCCTGTGTACCTTTTAACCAGAAAGTTCTGGAGATCTTCAACAAACAGGCCATGCATGACAGGCCATGACAACCCTCGTTTAACATGCTGCTTTGTTTGGTAACTCTTATTTATCCAGACTACATGTAGCTCTCAACTAGTTTAAACAGCTACCATGGTGACCTTCCCATAACTCACAAGGACCAAAGGCACAGTCCCAGGGAACAGACTCTTCCCAAGGGATGGAGGTTTCAAGGACCGACAATCTTCCTTGGCTTATTTATTGCTGCTTGTAACATATCAAAGTATTTTTAATCCATGATCTCATTTGCTTCTTATGATACGTATCAATACTTTTACTTGATGAAACTGAAACTAACTCTCTCAAATATTTATCAATTCTTGCTTACTCAGGAATTGACGATTCAACATAATTTTAGCCTTTTTCTGGACTTCTCCTAGCTTTTGGGACATTTTACCCCATTTCTACCAGGGAGCAGGCAATAGTTTAGGAGAGAGAGAATGGGTCTTGAGTCTGGGAGGTGAAGTTACAGTTCAGCTCCATAATTCACCGGTGACCTTGCATTTAGCTTCCCTGAACCTCAGTCTCTTCATCTGTAACATGGGGGTTAACATCCACACTGCAGGGCTGAAGGGAGATTCAATGTGACAACGTGAATAGTCTAGATAGTGGTTGCTCAAAATGTTACCCCTTGTGTCAAAAGTTGTCTTTTGAAGTAAGATTCATTCAACAGAAATAAGAAACTAACAACCAATGTGAAATTTCAGGGTTATCAGAGAATTTTAATTATCTGCATAAATTGCTGGGTAATTGAGAATCGGCCATAATAAGTGGCTGCCTCAGAAATGCCCAGATGAGCAAGAGGATTTCTTTTTTCCTTTCGTTTATCTGAGCTGGTAAAGAAATGCCGCCCTGTTATCTTATCCTTCAATCAGAGATCCCCCATTAAAGTTCTGCATATAACTAAAATCCGCAGATTTCTAAGTACTTTACAGGTGTGTCCTCGTCGGATTTCCACATTATGGCTGTATACACAAATGCAGGGTTTAGGAATGATTATTATTCCCTGCCGATGCCCAGAATGACTGGGAAACAAGTGTGTGCTTAGCCTCTGGCTGAAGAGAATTGCATTATGAACTATCTCTAAGTGGCCAAATTTCAAAGAATATGAAATATGATGGACTTCCCTGGTGGCGCAGTGGTTAAGAATCCGCCTGCCAATGCAGGGGACACGGGTTCGATCCCTGGTCTGGGAAGATCCCACATGCCACGGAGCAACTAAGCCCATGCACCACAACTGCTAAGCCTGCGCTCTAGAGCCCGCGAGCCACAACTACTGAGCCCACGTTCCACAACTACTGAAGCCCGCACGCCTAGAGCCCGTGCTCCGCAACAAAAGAAGCCACCACAATGAGAAACCCGCGCACCGCAACTAGAGAAAACCCCTCCGTGGCAACGAAGACCCAATGCAGCCAAAAATAAATAAAATTAAAAAGAAAAAAAGACATATGACAAAACGCACTTGGAGTGAATATACTGACCACTCCTTTCTGCCTTGACTGACATTAGCCATTAACACTAAACTTCTCAAATTATAGTATGGGTGCCAGGGGGGTGGGTGAGCCGCAAGATTACAATGACACATCTTCCTGATGCACCAGTGTCCTCAAGGAGAGTCCGTGAACCATCCAGAGATGCCTGAGTTCTTGTGTTTACTACTCTCTACACTGGAGAGTCCTTGGGGGAAAGGTTGAAGAGCACTTCTGAGGGTGAAGGAAAATGCCAATTTATGGAGCACCCACCTGCCAAGGCCTGTGCCAGGTGTCTGCACACCATCACTTTGGTTAATTTCTTACTTAGTCATTCAACAATCATGGGAAGAAGAGGGAAGAACAGTCACAGACTTATTACTGTTTTGAGATACATTTTAACTGGGTTTTCAGAACCCAGTTCAGCATTTATGTCACATCTTTGAGTCTCAGGCCCTAGGTGAGAAAAAAGCACCAGGAACTTGGTAGTGAAAACACACCAGCGGCAACCGCAGACATGAGAAAATTGGTTGACACAGATACAGATGTGCTGGAGGGGTATGAATTCTCGTGGTTTACTTAAAAAGGTCAACTTTTGAATATAAACAAATGATCAAATTTACTAACAAACACTCATAAACACCAATACATGATACATTTATAAATATATATACATACTTTTTTAACTCTTAGAGTTTAATTTCATTCCCTAACCCAGCTAGTCAGGAAATAAGTTTGCTCCCAACACGAATTCCAGCCACTGTCTGCTCGACGGAATGTTGCCAGAGATGCACCTTCTCTAGCATAATGCTCCTTTCTTCTTCCCAGTCCACTCAGAATGGTCCTGTCCATGCTACTGTTAAGTGCTGTCCTCTGAATTATTCTCATCAACATGATAAGACCCTCTTACCTTAACTGGTTAAAAATAAAAGCTTCCTGAATCAAATCGGTCCACTGAGCCTGTTTCGTCTGTCCTTGGATCCCTCTCCTTTCTAATAACACATAGGACAAAGAAATCTCAGTGAGTGAGCGCCAATGAAATATACAAACGTCAACTCTATTTTTGTTGTCCTTGTTCCTACTGTCATTTTACACCCATCGTGCCGGGCTGCCCTGAGACGCTCACAAATATGGTCAAATGCTTATCAGCAGTTAAAAAAAAACTCTTAACAGGCCAGAAATACAAACTGAACATTCAGGAAAACATGCCCATAAAAGAATCATTTATTTTTCATGCAATTAACAGAACTGGGGTTTTGGGAAACCCCTAAAACCACTGTGAACACACACACGTCTTCTTTCGTTGACTCACAAAGGAGCTAAGGCCCTTGCTGTGTGCAGAAGATGCAAGAGGGGTTGGATGGGAATATTCAGGGTGAGTGGATAGCAGAGCATAGCGTCTCCTGTGTACTTAGGACACAGAGATGCTCCCAGGAGAACAGTCTTCAGGTTCTGTGACAAGCAACAAACTTCTGGCTCCAAAGATGTTTTGGCAAAACAACACCGTCTCCACCTGGGGCTGCTCATCTGCTATTAGGACCATGTATCGACTACAATCCTAGGGGAAGAATGCCTAAAGCTAACTGTGAAAGATTTCCACTGCTTCGGGTTACGTTTACTTTAAAGACATCTCTCGCTGAACTGCTGCCCCAAAGAGCAAAAGGCATTAGAGAATCAGCCCACCTTCGCTGAATTTCCCCATTGCCCTATCTCACCTTTGCATCCTTGTCTTTCTTATTTCCTCTTTGAAAGCTGAATTCAGTAGTCACAGATGTAGAAAACAAGCCTATGGTTAACCAAGGGGGAGAGGGAGGAGGAGGGATAAAGTGGGAGATGGCGATTGACATATCCACGCTACTATATATAGAATAGATACCTAATAAGAACCTACTGTATAGTACAGGGGACTCTACTCAATACTCTGTAATGACCTATATGGGAAAAGATCTAAAAAAGAGTAGATGTATGTATTATACGTGTAACTGATTCACTTTGCTGTACACCTGAAACTAACACAGCATTGTAAATCAACTATACTCCAATAAAAATTTAAACAAACAAACACACAAAACCTTGTTAAATGGGTGAAACCTCTTCTCCAGGCCAAGGGATTGAAAACCAGAGGAGAAGCCAAATCATATAGATAACATTATCCCCACTACAGCCCCACTGCTGTGAAAACAAACCAGAACGGTCAAATCAACTTTTTATTTATTCCACTAACTTCGAGTCTCCTACCAACACAGCAGTAGACTGGGGTACAGTGACTGCTCTAACGTGTTTATGTTTGAAACTTAAGTGATACTGACCTTACGGTAAAATGAAATCCTGACTGCTACAGCAAAAGACTAAAAGTGAGAATTGACCCCACTGTATTACCCCATCTGTAAGAATATTGTTCACAAAGGCACCACAAAGACGTAGGGATGTAGATCAGCAATGACCCTCCCTTCTGACCTCCGCACAGACCCCTTTTACCTCCTTCCCTGGACCCCAGCAGTAGCAGGCTTCTCTCCCTCGCTCATCACCTGCTTGTTGTCTGCCTGCTCCTTCAACAACGCCAGCCTTATGAAAGCCTGGACCGTAAGGCGCCTGCTGACAGCGCCTAAAATAGCGCCTGGCACGTCGGATTGGCAGATTGGCTCAACAAGCACTGAATGCACTGACTTAGCTTCTGAGAAATGGAACGGAGCCCATGGCCTCATCTTTTCATGATGCATTCAACCAGCTTCACGCCACCTACTCTTGGTCTGGTTCAGTGTCAAAGGGCAATGCCCAGACAGATTCACTTCCGCTGGTTGGTTGTTTTCTACATCATTCAAAATGTCAACACGATATAAAAAGATACGCGCAGGAGCTGTTCCTATATCTATTCCCGATCGCTCCGTTCCCCTCTGCCTGCTCCAGATACACATTTGTATTAGTTTCCTGTTTATCCATCCAGCATTTCTTTATGCAAATATTAGCAAATTCACCTATATATGTTCACAACCCAGTCTTTCTTACATAAAGTTACCACACTGTCTACACTACTTTCCACCTGTTTCTTGTACTTGGCAATGTACCCGGACATCATCCTACATCAGAATGTAGATCTTCCTCACTCCCTTTTAACAACTGCACAGCATTCTACTGTACACATACACCATCCCTCAACTGCTCCCTGATGACTGATGGACACTGGGTGGCTTCTGATGTTTTGGTGTTACACGCAAAGTTTCAGTGATAACCGTGTACACATGTCATTTCATTACATGAGCAGGTGTACGTACAGGGGAAGATTCCCAGGCCAGGACTGCATATCTTTAATACTGATTCACACTGCCAGATTCCCCTCCTGTAGGTTGTTAAAAGATATTGTTAGGTGGCTATAAAGAGGTGGTGATGCCTTAAAAGTATGTGTGCAGCGTCGGTCACTAGAATTTTTCCCATTCTTGTCAAGGGGAATGCTAACCTAATTCTTCACTTTCATTAAACCCAGGCTCTTTTAAAATTTAAATCAATGCAGCATCCCCTGATGGTAGTTGGTTCAGTTTTCCTATTCTACTTCTACCCATCAATTCTCTAGGCTAACAGATTTTCCCTCTAGCAACTTATTAGAGGAAAACAGGCTTTCTAAAAAAGCCTAGTTAATATGGGGGGGAATTAAATTTTTATAAGCGTATTCAGGGGTTCTCAATCAGCAGCAAATTTTTTTCTTCATCACAATATCCAAAATGACATGGAAAGAAAAACATAAATGAATATTTAAAATCTTTATTCATTCCAATTCAGGGGACTCCCCTCAAAACTAGTTTATATTCTCAGAGTTTTTAGTAATTCATGACTCTTTTTCACAGTGAGAACCTAAAATTAGAAAATGATGGCTATTTGCAGAATTAATGAAAAGGTCCTTTTCCCACTCCTTTTTGGTTTTTTTGGTTTTTTTTTTGCAGTGCGCGGGCCTCTCACTGTTGTGGCCTCTCCCGTTGCGGAGCACAGGCTCCGGACGCGCAGGCTCAGCGGCCACGGCTCATGGGCCCAGCCGCTCCGCGGCATGTGGGATCTTCCCAGACCGGGGCACGAACCCGTGTCCCCTGCATCGGCAGGCGGACTCTCAACCACTGCACCACCACAGAAGCCCTCCCATTCCTTCTAGAGACAGCATGAGGAAACAACATACTTTTACATGAGAATCTCGGCTTTCAGGAAACTGATCCTCTAGCTTAGGATATATATCATAGTCAAGGAGCACAACAGCAATAATCTGCTTTCGTACCAGCACGGTTTGCTAAATACAAGTATACTAGACTAAATTCGTTCCTTTGTTTGATATACGGTTGACCCTTGAACAACGTGGCAGCTGGGGTACCAGTCCTCCCGGAAGTTGAAAATCCAAGTATAATTTATTTATTTATTTATTTATTTTGCGGTACGTGGGCCTCTCACTGTTGTGGCCTCTCCCCTTGCGGAGCACAGGCCCCAGACGCAGGCTCAGCAACCATGGCTCACGGGCGCAGCCGCTCCGCGGCATGTGGGATCTTCCCGGACTGGGGCACGAACCCGTGTCCCCTGCATCGGCAGGCAGACTCTCAACCACTGCGCCACCAAGGAAGCCCCCAAGTATAATTTAGAGTGGCTCTTCCATATCCAGAGTTCTGCATCCCAAGGATCAACCATCCACAGATCAAACAACTGCAGATGACGTAGTACTATAGTATTTACTATTGAAAAAAAATCTGCGTAGAAGTGGACCCGCGTGGCACAAACCCATGTTGTTCAAGGGTCAACTGTACTTTTGCACCATGCCGTCAACACACTTTAAAACCATTTGGCACGGACAGTACGATATCCTTTCCTGTGCTAGTGACTGTGAACTTCCATTCCAGGGACAGTTTGTTAACCTTAATCAGTAACTCATACTCCATCCACCAAAGACACGCACAAGAGTATTTTTAGCTGCTGTATTCATACTAGCCCCAAACTGGAAACAAACAAATGTCCATCAGGTGTAGAATGTGTATCTAGATTTCATACAACCGAACACTACACAGCGACGGGGGAAAATGAACAATTTATATACGCAACATGAATGAATCCCACAAAATGTAAGTATGATTCCCTTCACGTGGAATTTAAATCAGGCAAAACTGCTTTATGGTGACAGAGGTCAAAATGATTACCCTTGGGGAGGGGGACGTTGTTCCAACTGGGAAAAGGGGACCAGGGACCTTCTAGGGTGATGCAAACGTTCTACATCTTGATCTAGGTGGTCATTACATGGGTTAAAATTTTTGAGGTTTGTGAACTTTACTCTATGTAAATTATACCTGAGCTGGTCAGCCAGCATCCTAACCAAGAAGTCCTTACTCGGGCTTCCCTGGTGGTGCAGTGGTTGAGTCCGCCTGCTGATGCAGGGGACACGGGTTCGTGCCCCGGTCTGGGAAGATCCCACATGCTGCGGAGGCCCGTGAGCTATGCGGCCAAAATAAATAAATAAATGCTCTTTAAAAAAAAAAAAAAAAAAGATTTATCTATTCTAGGAGTGCCTGTCATAGGAATGACAATATTTACTGAAGGATACTCTTATCAGAACTTACCTCTCTCACCCCCTCTAAATCAATTAGTCGCTGAGGCTAAGACAGAGGGAAGAACCCAGGAGGCACCCATGATGCTGGGGAACACCCAGCCCCGCAAGGGGAAGGTCAGGGTAAAGGGGGAGGAGTCATCCCACAGCCCTGATGGCCCTTTCCCAGCAGTGCCCCTCACTGTGTCCCTTCCCTCCTCCTCCCCCCGTGCCAGGCTGGCCCAGAGGAGCAGAAGGGGTGAAGCCCCTTCTCCCTCCCGACTCCTGGGAACCTGCTGGAAGCCCACCTACTGCTTCTCTCCCCTAAACCAGCATGGCCTGAGTCAGAGGTTCAGAATGAGGAAGCCCTTTATTACCACATACTACAGCCCTCAATTAGCTTTTCTCAGGAAAAAGTTAATATCTTGGTCTCCGTTTATCTGAACCCTCAGCCCAACTTCTCAACTGGTTCAGAGCTCAGGTGGGAAAGGCTGTGTTGTTAATGGGCCCACACGCTTCACACACGGCCCCCAGGGACCTGAGGCAGGAGTGGTGAGAAAGCAAAGAAGCTGGGAAGAGGCTTTACCAGGGCCCCTGCATGATGCAGAGAACGCGCCCATCACAGGGGCCTCTGGGGATGGAGCACCTGATATCCACCCATAGGCGGTCCCTGCATGACCTTTTCATTCTTTTGTTCTGGAACAATAGGTATTTCCTAGATAGGTAACCTGAGAGACCCAGCATTTAGTCTTCTTGAATAAAACACTAGAGTCTCAAGTAACAAAATGAAATCAGGGGAGGGCTTCCCTGGTGGCGCAGTGGTTGAGAGTCCGCCTGCCAATGCAGGGGACACGGGTTCGTGCCCCGGTCCGGGAAGATCCCACATGCCGCGGAGCGGCTGGGCCCGTGAGCCATGGCCACTGAGCCTGCGTGTCCGGAGCCTGTGCTCCACAACGGGAGAAGCCACGACAGTGAGAGGCCCGCAAAAGAGTGTACCGCAAAAATAAATAAATAAATATAATGAAATCAGGGGAGAGGGATAAATTAGGAGTTTGGGATTAACAGATACACACTACTATATATAAAATACATAAACAACAAGGACCCACTGTATAGCACAAGGAATTATATTCAATACCTTGTGATAACCTATAATGGAAAAGAATCTGAAAAAGTATGTGTGTGTGTGTGTGTGTGTGTGTAATATATCACTTTGCTGTACACCTGAAACTAACACAACATTGTAAATCAACTATACTTCAATTTAAAAAAAAAAAAAACACGAAATCAAAAAGACTCTCAAAGTCCTCAGCTAGCTCTAAATGGCATTATGAACATTTACGGAACACACAAAATTGTCGCAAGCTTAAACCCAAACCTGCTGGGTTCAAAATGAATTGACTGCCTCTTTCTCTCTGGCAAGTGTACAATTTTTCTAACCAGTGTCAACGCTCAGTCTGCCCAACCTACAGGTTGACCTACAGGTCAAGGCCAGTGTGAGGCGACCCCAAACTGCCTCAACTGATCCCGTAAACCAAATCATTTCCAAATTTCCATCTCATCCTGCTGTAGAGCCACAGTGTATGTCTATAAACTTTGAATCCTCCTCCTCCAAGAAGGAGAGAGAAATGAACAAAATCAGAGCAGCTCCCTAAAGGTATTAAACATAAAGCAATGCGCCTTAGAGATCATTCAGTTAGTCCTTCTCCCTCGTTCCTTGTATGAAGCAACTGTAGTGACATAAAGTAAATTCAGTATATGACCTGACCACACATGGGGAAACCAAACAGGAACTGGTATTAGAGGATATTAAAAAATTATTGTGTTAGTTGTGATCATGTTATTTTAGTTATATGGGGAAACTTCCTTCCTTCCTTCTTCCCTCCCTCCTTTCCTTTCTTCCTTCCTTCTTTCCTCCCTGCCTCCCTTCCTTCTTTCCTTTCTTCGCAGGATGGGATTAATACTTAATCCACACTAAGTATTATTAGGGGTGGAATGTCAAGATACCTATTTTTGAAGTAGAGAGGTAACTGACATATAACATTGTGTAAATTTACGGTGTACAACATGTTGCTTTATGTTGCTTTGATACACTTACATACTGCAGTACGATTACACTGCAGTTAGCTAACACCTCCACTGCCTCACATAATTACCATTTCTTTCTTGTGGCGAGAACATTTACCATCTAGTCTCTTAGCAACTTTCAAGTACATAGTAGAGTATGTTAGCTAGAGTCACCATGCTGTGCATTAGATCCCCAGAACTTATTCATCTTCTAACTGCAAGTCTGTACCCTTTGATCAACATCTCCCCAACTTCCCCACCCCCCAGCCCCTGGTAACCACCTTTCTACTCTCCGCTTCTACAAGTTCAGCTTTTTTACATTTCACATATAAGTGATATCATACAGTATTTGTCTTTGTCTATCTGACTTATCTCTAGGTCCATCCATGTTTTTGCAAATGGCAGGATTTCCTTTTTTCTCATGGCTGAATAATACTCCGTTTTATCAATACCGTATCTTCTTTATCCATTCATACGGTAATGGACACTTAGCTTGTCTCCATGTCTTGGTTATTGTGATTAATGCTGCAATAAGATATCTTCAATTTACTTTAAAATATGTTAGCATTTTTTACAAATGGAGCGAGTTAAATAAGCGAATGAATGAATAGCTGTCTGACCCAAGGGACACACACCTGGTTAGTGGAGGAGCTGGGTAATAGCCAAGCATCCTTCCTCTATTGGTTTACAAGGGACCCTTTACAGTGTTTTATACTCTCAACACCAGAGCAGCTACTCAAGGTGACCACAGCCTTTCAGAGGCCCATTTGGGCTCCGCCCACTCAGCTTTGGAAGGGCCCTGCACCGTTCAAATTGGTGTGGCAAACTGGGCTTGGATGAAAAGAGTAAGCTGCTAGATTGGGCTTCTTCTCAGATCCAAATGACCAAGGCATGGCCAAACAGTCATTGAACACTGGCCTGAGGAGACATCTGTTCCAAGTTTCTACAACCATATCAGTGTACCAAGAAACTAGAATCTCTCATCATGTAATAACATGACCTAACAGCATTAGGGTATATTCATACAGTAATAACCAGGAACTGCTTACTATGTACCAGGGACTACTCTAAGGGTTTGACAAGAACGATCTCAGTTAATCACTGCAATACCCAAAGAGGCTGTTGTCTCCATCATACAGAGGAAGGAACCAGAGCACAGAGAGTTTGAGAAAGTTACCACGACCACAGAGCCCTAAGGGTCAGCATCACCCTTTAGGATGACTCTGCCGTACCCTCTCCTTGTGCCACACTCCATTTCCACATAGTCACAGCCGATGTTTTTCTCTGGGAGAAACGGTCCAGGGATACTTCTCATTTCTGTCCTTAAAAACAGTACAAAAGAATGAAAACAAAAGGTAAAAGAGAAAAAACAGAATCCGCCCCACAGGCCCAAACAAAATGTCCGATGTCAGAAAAATCTTTCACTTTGTTTTTCTCATGAAAAATTCAAACCTTCAAGTGCCCGCCTAACTCTCTTCTCCAAACAAATCTGGACTAGAAAGGCAGGCAGCTCTGTGATTTCCCCTCTAGAGAACTATCTGAAGGCTCCCCACTGGACAGCAGAGACCCAGGCTGCCCACTGAGCCTCTCATCCCGATGTGATGGACAGCTGCCAGTCATTCCCTTCAAGGGCTCTGAGTCAGTTTCTGCAGAAAAGTCTTCACACACATGCACAGCAAAGAAAGGAGGATGCAGTCAACCTTCCAATACCTTCTCTAATGCTTCCAGTACTGACAATGACTTTGAATGAACCTTTACAGTTAAATTACATCATTAATGTTGTGTCTTCAAAGCTAAAATGAGATACAAGACTAAAAAAATCAATTTGAAACAACTGATCCTAGAAAAAGTGAGGTGTCTTAGGATGAAATGGGGATTTCACTGCCTGTTGGAATGGTCCCATTCCAGAGCCCTTTCTCTCCATTAATCCAACAGGAATAAGTTAAGGGTGTCTGGTGTAATCTTACAAGTCGTCACAGAATTCTCAAAGGATGTCTTCAATTCTTTGAGGATTCTCAAAGAATTCTCAAAATACAGCACATGTAGCATCTGAAAGCACGGAGGGGAGGGTAGACTAAAAACCAGATCAACAAGAACCAAGAGTTCTAACTCCAAAGGGTTCAGTAATTATTGGCATGAACGTTTCTGCAACGGGCCTTGATCACAAAAAGAAAAAGGATTTTTATCTTGGCTACTTTCCCTATTTGAAAAACCTGAGTTTCCTCAAAAATTAGTAGGCTGAATGAGGAAGGTAATAATTAAGGCACAGAGGCCATATTTCCTATCTGCCTTGGAAATGAACAGCGGTATCTACAAATAACAAGAGCCTCTCACACAAAACGGCTTCCTTTCACTAGCTGGGAACTTCTCGTTCCTTCCCCAAATTCATCATTGTGAAAATTAGTATTTGACATTCACCAAATGCCAACAGCAGGCCTCTATCTGCTATTATGACTTCATCATTTGTTCACCTTTGAGCTGACTTCCAAAACACGGTTAACTTCGGCCCAGAAAACAACCGTCAGGCAAGAAGATAAGGAAGGCAATTTGAAGTTATACTAACAATAAAAATAAACTAGTGATATAATTTTCAGCCGTTGTCAAGGGCATGTTTTATGGTTTTTACATTAAAAAGACTGGGGACTCTTTTTCTTTTTTTTTTTTTCTTTTTATGACTTCAGACAGTGCAGATGTGACGGTTATAATGGCTAAAGGCTAGTCAGGAAAAGACCTTGGGATAGTCTCCTGTCTAAAAATGTGTGTTGACATGACTAAGCAACGAAACTTTGAAAACCCAAAGGCAAGTCTGTCTATTCTGCAGCCCAGTCGTGTGTCTTCCCTTTTCTCACCCATATTTTGGTGCTAAGTATCTCACAGTTGGGAATGGCAAGGCCAACATGGAAGCCAGCCAAATAACAAGAGACAGAAGGCCTAGGCCTGTCTTTCACCCCAAAGAAGCTACGACAAAAATGGCAGAACCAGGGGCTTCCCTGGTGGCGCAGTGGTTGAGAGTCCGCCTGCCGATGCAGGGGACATGGGTTCGTGCCCCGGTCCGGGAGGATCCCACATGCTGCGGAGCGGCTGGGCCCGTGATCCATGGCCACTGAGCCTGCGCGTCCGGAGCCTGTGCTCCACAACGGGAGAGGCCACAACAGTGAGAGGCCCGCGTACCGCAAAAAAAAAAAAAAAGGCAGAACCAAAGCTAATTCTAACTAAACTCTAGCCGTGCAGTATTTAAACCAGTTCCAAGGTGGTTTCATTTCAGAACTCTCACATTAACTCAAGTAGCATGTTCTCTTCCTCAAAGTCGAAGAGACCAGGTAAACGGAGATTTCCACGGTCCTTCTCATGCCTGACTGTATAAGCACAATCCATGGTTCATGCCTCCAGGAAGGCAATTACAATGTTATATTGTAACCACTAATTTCTATGCTTGTCTGTCCCTTCCCCTCCATGACAGGGCCCTCAAAACGCCAGCACACCATGTATTCATCTGTTTGACAGCAGCGCCTGGCTCTGACTGGACATCTGTCATCTCTGTTCCATAAATACTGAATAAATCTTTATAAACACAGAATCTCTGAGAAGACTTTCTGCTCAAAAATATCCTTCCAACTCAAGCCAGAATTTCACTATTAAAGGTTAATTTCTTTGGCTCTGTCTTCCAGAGTTTTTAAAGTAGATCTCTGTGAAGGGTGTCACTGTCTTCTCATCTGCTGTGAGCTAATATATAAAGGGAATAAAAGAAAATGGCTCAAAGGGAAAGATTAAAGAGGAGAGAAACAGTGAGGAAGGGGTGGTGGAAGGAGTGAAGGAAATGAGAAGAAAAGATAAGGTGGGAAGGAGGCAAAGACACACCCGCCTTCTTCAGTTCTGCCTGGAATCCATCATCACAGCCTCCTTTCCTGGAAGAACTGTGGACGTTCCTGGGTGTACTCACTCCTATTGTGCCTCTTCTTACAAACGAAATGGAGGAAACAGGTTTTCACAGTCCCCAAAATGCTCAACAGTGGTTGCAAGTTTCTTTTTGATTTTTTTCTCCTTTTTAGAAAAGAAAGCAAAACAAAAGGAGAGAAGAACACTCCACACACCACCTTTCACAACCTCAAAGGGCAACATCATTAGACTCTGGACGTGAAAACTCTGCCTGCAGGTCAATGTTCAAGGTTTGGGGTGACAATTAAAAACAGTGACCAGGAAAGGAAGGGCTTTGCAGATCCAACTGAAATAAAACATGAGGAGAATGAAGTTCCGCTTCTGTATAACGTTTACAAGAAATCAAAGTTTTAAGAAAAGCAAATTACTAGGAAAGACTACTTTAATAACTCCTTGAGCATATGGTTTAAATTTTATGGAGTTTTTGGTCCATTCTAATTCATTAATAACACCTGGAGAATTATTTCTGCTGCGTTTTTATGCCGTCAAAGAGACTGTCTTTTATAACTTTAAATGCAAATTGCAAATTTACATTTTTTCACCTTTCTGTGCAAGAAAATTCAATTTATACAATTTCCAATCTATTCTACATTCTAGAGATTTTACTGAATCTGACGATTAGCAAGTGCTTCTCGGGTTATTTGAGGGTTTTAGTTTCCATCTTTGAGTACAGCATAGAATAAAGAAAAGTAAGCTTAGATGAGAGAGGGGAAAAATAGAGTTTGCCATTTGTCACATCAAATTAAACAAACCAAAACAAACAAACCAACGTATCTCTATATATCCAAAAGGACTAAAATACAACAAGAGTATTAGGAGGGAAAAAGGGGGAACAGCTCTACTCTTCCATAATTACTACATATTTTAAAAGAGACTTTTATGAGGAGTTACAAGGAATAAACAAACCCCAGGCCAGGGAAGCCCCATCTCTGCCTTTCATCAGATTTAAAGAGAAGTTCCTGCTATAAAGTAAGACACGTCAGAACACTAAATTCTTCTCCATTTTGTTTAGACAAACAAAATCTCCTCAGCCTGCCTGGTACCAAAGATACAGCAGGAGAAAAGAAGGAATTGCAGGCCCCTCTCAGGACTCGGGGACCGTCAGGTTCAAGTGCAAACCACTCAGAACACAGCTCTGCAGCTTGTTCATGCAACAGATGTTGACACCGACAATGCTAACAGAAGGAGGGAGGATGAACAGCAAGAGGAAAACTCCACAGCTGCCATCACAGCCGAACCCTCACATGCAGGCAAACAATACGATGCACATTTCAGGTGTATCAATTTCATCTCCACAGCTCACTGAATGGTGATAAAGCTTCCAGCAGATATAAAGGGATGTGCATTCGCAAAATAATTGTAAAAACATGTGGCTCTTGCTGTCTGGCCTTCAGTGAATAAATGCACCCACATACGAGCACTTTCAATCCACGTGAAACCACAGCAAACAACCTTTCTGGTCTCTGAGACACACGCAGTCTTTTTACCCACAGAAAGCACCTGTCATATAACTTCAAAAATGAGTTGCAGAAAAGAAAAACAATTTTAGCCTGTGCGATACAGAACAGTAAATAGTCCTCTGACAGTCAGGCACTGGGCTTGGGATAACAGCTCCTGGGAGATGTAGACAAGGGTGCCTGACATCTGTTCTACCCAGACAACAGTCTCCCACCCACGAGGGCTGCATGACTCCGTTTTTAACAGCTGGGAGGGGAAGATGGGAAAGATTCCTGCACCAGAAGTCTGAGGTCTGGGGAAAATTCCAGGGAAAGCCAAAATCCGATGCAAGTATTATGTCTTTCTAAAAAAAAAATGAAAGTAACATAGTGCTGTTTGAGGATACGGTTTATACTCGGTGTCCAAAGGCAAGTCTCTTTATTTTTGGTTGTCTACCTGAAGTCAAAACTATTAACTGTATGGTAGAATGGGGCAAGGCAGGAAGGAAAGAGGCAGGCTTCCTCTACGCTACGGAGAACAAACCCATCACATCTCTACCACGATACCTCAAACTTCAGAAGTTATGGCGAGAATTTTAAACCTCAAGGTTAGTAATCCCTAGCACGACTCCAAAAATGCAGACCCACTACCCCTGGTAAGAGATCAGCAGCAGTGGACAAATTTCCTTACAATATTGAAGTCCCAGACCAGTGAAATGAATAGAAAGGAGGTTCCAGCAAACAGGAAGGTGACAAGGCAAAGATGTGCCCAGGAAGCCCTACTGATAGAATAGCCTGGGCTTAGAAATAGGGTTTTCTTAGAAGCTGAACATGTCATTTAAGAAAGGAACGGAATTAATGTCCTGGGGAGTTAAGCCTTTTCATCCTTCCAATTCAGAGAGGACAGAAGCCAAATATATAATTCCATCAGGGCAGAGGACAAACGAGGCCGTTACCTGATGTGAAGCAAAGGACCAGGGTTGGAGAAAAGAGGCCAAGAACTGCTCTGAATGAGGATTCTTCTCCAAGGCAGATCTGAGATCAGGGGTCCAAGGTGAAGAGGATGAGGACCAATGCGCAAGGTGCAGGGCAATGACTTCCGCTGCCGGAATCACTCTATAAGCCTAGCGGGGTATGCAGGAAGTGATCACAGCAGGCCTGATTTCTGTCCTTGGAAGGGGCTGCTTCCAAGGCTGGCCCTTGACGGGCACCTGAGAACTTGGATGTGCAAAGGGTTCCCACCATGCAAACTGCAGAGACTGGCTCCCTGTCCGACCCTGTTCATGTATCAGTGTGGTTCAGGCCTGAGTAAGACAAAAAGGTGAGGTAAGGGAGAATTTGCTCTCCACCTGATTACTAAGCTGGGACACTGGTGCTGGATGTCCCTGCCCTCAGACTGGGACGGACACCACTGGCTCTCCTGCTTCTCAGGCCTTCAGACTCGGACTGGAATCATACCACCACCTCTCCCGGGCCTCCAGCTGCTGACTGCAAATCATGGGACTTCTCAGCCTCCATAATGACATGAGCCAATTCCTATCTATCTAACTGTCTATCCACCTATCTGTCTATCTATCTATCTCCTTTTGGTTGTTTCTCTGCTGAACCCTGAATAATACAGGAATATTATTTAATAGGTTTGAGGCTATTGCAAGGAATTTTTTTACTTTTCAGTTATGGAAGGAGATTTGCTAATTTACGTCCTTAAATTTTTGGAATCATTAAGCAATAACCTGTTAGGTGCTATTATCCCTAAAGCCACCGGTTAATTCAGGGCTAGTAATGAAGGCTCACAAGTAGTGGAAGAACAGCCTGGAATATAAAAGCCAGGACCCCAGCCTACTTCACAGCTTTGACTGGACCCAGCCCTGCTCCAGCCCCTGATAACTACAGCAGTGGATAGCTACGGGGCACCCATCATCTGGCCTCAGTGCCAGGCCTTTCACACACATGATCACAAAACCGCAAACCTGAAGGACTCTCCCATTTTACAGATGGGATTCGGAAAGGCAGAGCAATGTGTCAGAAGTCACAAGTCAAGGTGTGTCTGGTTTCAAACCCCACACACTCTATATCATCGCTCTGTGGCCAACTACAGTCTGAGAAACACTCCAACGGACTGGGTTTTATTCAGAAGAAAAAATAATTTAGGGCTGATTATTCAAGGTAAGACAACTACAGAAAAGCAAGAAAGCTCTTCCCTGTTGGCATACACAAAAACACTCAGTATCACCCTAGGCCTTTGGAAGTACTGAGAGCACCCTGAGAAGAACATACCCAACCCAGGTGAGACGCCAAAGACTTAAGGAAAAGGCGCTGAAATTCAGGGCACCCACTGCCCCTACGGTGGGCGCCCACATAAGCGTCTCATTCCACTCGAGCTGAGGATAAAACTGTACTACGCCTATGAACGTTTCCACGACGGGTGAAAGGTTTACGTTGAACATCTGCTTTCCTTCTGGGAGTCTGGAATTGGGGCACAGCCAGGCAGAGGTGCCTACGTGGTCAGCCCCAGTAAAAACCCGGGCTGCTGGGCTTTAACCTAGCTTCTCCAGGAGACGCCATCTCACACACAGGGTCACAACTTACTGCTGGGGAATCAAGCTCATCCTGTGTGGCTCCACAGGGGAAGGACCCTGGGAAGCTCGCGCCTGGTCTCCCTGGACTTCGCCCCACGTGCCTTTTCCTTTCACTGATTTTGCTCTGTATCCTCTCGCTGTAATAAATCACAGGCATGAGTGAGACGATCCGCTGAGTCCTGTGAGTTCTCCTGGCAAATCATCAAACCGTGGTGGTCTTGGGGACCCTAACCCAGGGGGCTTCATAGCTACCTCGTGAGCGACCCACTAAGCCGTGGTACCAGATACTCAAGATCCAACCCTTTGCCGTGTGGACCAGGAACGCACATCTCCCGTCCCACTGCACCAAGGAGGGATGATACTTCAAACTCAGAGGCACTCACAGATCCGCCCAAACTTGGACCGCAGGAAGCGCGGCATCCTGAAATGCTGGCCTAACAGACAGGTAGTCCTCCCACGGACACTGGGACGCTAAACACAACCATTCACCCGGTGAGGCTTGACCGCTCGTAGTACCCGGATGAAACGGAGCTGAGAGTCGGCCAGGAGCAGGGCCGCAAACGTGTTATCTGTTCTGCAGGTTCATCACTCCGCGTGTTAGTCAGGGTTCTGCAGAGAAACAGAACCAGTAGGAGATAGAGAGAGATACAGGAGGAGATTTATTATAGGAATTGTCACGCAGTTATGGAAGCTGAGAAGCCCCACAGTCGGCTGTCTGCCAGCTGAAGAACCAGGAAAGACAGA
This sequence comes from Aethalodelphis obliquidens, assembly GCF_003676395.1. Lineage (NCBI taxonomy): Eukaryota > Metazoa > Chordata > Mammalia > Artiodactyla > Delphinidae > Aethalodelphis > Aethalodelphis obliquidens. The sequence goes on along the minus strand of NW_020837967.1, from coordinate 7,483,056 downwards.
GGTGCGATTCAGTCTGAGTTCAAAGGCCTGAGAACCGGGGAAGCCAATGGGTGAAGTCCCAGAGTCTGAAGGCCCAAGAACCAGGAGCCCCAATGTCCCAGAGCAGGAGGAGATGGATGTCCAGCTCAAGAAGAGAGTGAACCTGCCCTTCCTCCGCCTTTTTGTTCTACGCAGGCCCTCGGGATTGGATGAGGCTTCTGCACGTTAGGGAAGGCTCTCCGTTATGCAGTGCACTGATTCAAATGTTAATCTCCTCCGGAAACAAACTCACCCAGAAATAATGTTTCACCAGTTATCTGGGCACCCCTTAGCCCAGCCAAAACATATTACTGCAAAAAACGCTCTGAACCCATGGCTTTGTTTTTCCTTCGTTTTTGTGGGCTTTATTCCGTGAATATACAACAAGTGCCCACTTCTTGGAGAAGCACATGTAAGGCATTTTGGGGAGACACGACCAATAAGGTCCTGTTCCCCTTCAAAGCACGTGAACCTTGAATAAGTGTTCCAAAATTCCATGAGTTGGAACTACCAGATTCTGCTTCCCTTGGCCCAATTTCATCCTTCTTTTGTTGACTGAATCATCAAGGAAAATTGAGGAAGAGAACCGTAAGAAAACCTAGACTATTTTGTTTGAAAAAGCAAATATAAAAAATATCAAACCCTTCAATCTGAGAAAGGGGCAAAAAAAAAAAAAAAAAAAAAAGAATACCATGCAACCTGGAACAGGAAATGAGGGCAGAAAGAAGAATACCAATCGTTGGTAATCAAATCCTGTGGTCTGCAGAAGGGCACTCTGTAGTGATGAGAATAGCAGCAAATCTCCGGGAAAGTGTGAGGCATCAAAGTAGCTGAGGCTAGGAAAGGTATTCAGCTGGGAGACCAGGGGATCTCCGTGCCCCTCTCATCTCTAAGAGGAGAACAGCACAAAGAGGGTAATTCTGAGGCTGGCTGAGATGAAACCTGACCGAGCACCTGGTGTGTGGTCTGTGGGTTTCTCCCTGGTGATATGATGTCGTCCGTGCCCCACCCATTCCCCCTCCCCAATGCCCAGAATGCATCTGGGCACAGTCAGTGGTTCTTTTCAGTTATCCAGTGAGAGCTCAGGGATTGATCAGCGGCTACATAGCATCTGCATTTACTTTAATTGAGTGGGCTTCACACAAGACTCTCTCCAAGGGTCTCCCCTTGCTGTGCAGGCTCTCCCAATTACTAATGTGTCTCCATCCTGGGAGAAGATGGCTGGAATCTGGGCTTTAATGGCTGTCAAGCGTGACCTCTCCCCCAGTGACAGCAGAGCACAGGTGACAAGGAAGCCACGGGGCTGGACGACAGGGAGTCTTCAGGGAGCGAGCCATCCCAACACCTCCAGCAGCACAGGTAAGTGCTGGCACCTGACACCATCCATCCGTCCATCCGTCCATCCATCCGTTCATTCATTCATTCATTCCCACTTTGGAGGGAAAGTAAAAGACTTCAAACCTGGCCCCAGCCCCCCAGTCGGACCTGCCACAGACCCAAGAACACTGAGACAGCAGACAAATGAACCCAGGAATCACTCACAGCACTGTCTGCAAACGACCGTGGGCTGATGGAAAAGGCTTCAGAGTCACAGCCTCACATGGTTGGGAAAGCTCTAGAGCTGTCTCCCCCCACCAACAGGGGCAAGTTCCAGTCGGCCTCTGTGGGCCCAACAGCTCCCCACAGCCCACTGTCACCAAAGGGGAAGAACTGCCCCCGGTCGCTGGGAGCAGCATTACCCCCTGTCCTCAAAGAGCCTGCAGAATCTGGAAACCAGCCTTCCTCAGATTCACCCCAAATCCTTCTTCCTTCAGATTCAACCCAAGTCCTTCTTCCTAACGCAGAATGCCAGGCCCAAAGGGTTCCCACAGCCAGCTGTGCTCAAGGAGATGTGCTGAGCCTTCTCGGTCATCTTTTCCCAGGTGTGACCTGACTCTCCAGACCCCAACTCGTGGCTGAAAAGAAAGTCGCAGTTGGGGGGTCATACAATGTCAGGAAAAAACAGTGGAGAGCTGCAAGAGGCTGCAGAGAACATCTCCAAATCCTCACTGAAGGCAAGGGAGTCGTAAATCTTCTTTTTGTGTGTGTGTGTGGTACGCGGGCCTCTCACTGTTGCGGAGCACAGGCTCCGGATGCGCAGGCTCAGTGGCCATGGCTCACGGGCCCAGCCGCTCCGTGGCATGCGGGATCTTCCCCAACCAGGGTACGAACCCATGTCCCCTGCATCGGCAGGCGGACTCTCAACCACTGCGCCACCAGGGAAGCCCCCCCTTTTTTTTTTTTATTGAAGTATAGTTGATTTACAATGTTGTGCCAGTCTCTGCTGTACTAAATCTTAAAATGTAATATAGAAAAGATGGATAATAGCCATCAGTCCTAGCTTTCCTAAGCAATCCCTTCGGGGAAGCAGAAAATTAGGCGAAAATTTAGGTGTGGTCATGCAGGCAAGATGAGAGGCCTGCAAAGGAGGGACATTTCCCCACGTCCCTGCCCTAGGGGGAGAGAGAAACATATTCCACCCACTGGCCCCCTGGCTACTCCCCACCAGCCAGGCTGGCTCTCTGAAGAGTTACACCGGCTTTTCTCGAGTATTGGTGAATCTTTTAAGCAAATTATTCCTTGTGGAGATGGGGACCATTTATCACCTCTTGGTGCTGTGTGGTTAACCGGTTCCCTTGGAGGTGTCTGAGGATTGGTCCTGCACCCCACTCAGTACCTGGGTCCCAGGTCTCTACATTATCTCCTTTCATCCCAGTGACGGAAGGATCCCAGCCTCGGATTCACTCGGACCTGACTGCAAGCCCAGCTCCCTCCCATTCGGTAAGCAACCAGCTAAGAGCTGATCCCGGTGTCCATACCGTATGCTAACATATATATATGGAATCTAAGAAAAAAAAATGTCATGAAGAACCTAGGGGTAAGACGGGAATCAAGACACAGACCTACTAGAGAATGGACTTGAGGATATGGGGAGGGGGAAGGGTAAGCTGTGACAAAGTGAGAGAGCGGCATGGACATATATACACTACCAAACGTAAGGTAGATAGCTAGTGGGAAGCAGCCACATAGCACAGGGAGATCAGCTCGGTGCTTTGTGACCACCTGGAGGGGTGGCATAGGGAGGGTGGGAGGGAGGGAGATGCAAGAGGGAAGAGATATGGGAACATATGTATATGTATAACTGATTCACTTTGTTATAAAGCAGAAACTAAGACACCACTGTAAAGCAATTATACTCCAATAAAGATGTTAAACAAAAAAAAAAAAAACCCAGGGATGACAGCACAGTTGTGAAAAACAGCTCGGGGGCTCTAAGCGGCATATTGAGGTGATGCACGTTCGATGAGCTTTCCCACAAAACTCCCTTCACCATTTTGGTTTATTTTCATTTGTTCTTCCTTTCTCTACTACAGTAATAAGACACCGAGACCAAGGTGGAGGGAATATCCGTTTCAGCAAATAAGAAAATGAGACCAAGCTCCTGATTTGTTATGCAAAAGCCCCTAAAAGCATTTAAAAATATGAATCACACAGACACAAAAGCTCCAAGACTGCAAAGCTCCAGAGGAAAGCAAGAGAGAAACCCAACACTCAAGACACGTGGGCTCTGGCTCCAGCTCTGCCCCGGGGAGGCCTGTGGTAGTTACAGCCTGAGCAGCTCTTCGACCACCGTTTCTTCATCTGCAAAGCCAGCCACATCTTGCCTCATTCCCAGACTACTGCACTTGGCCCGCAAGTAGGACCAGGGGAAAGTCGTGTAATTAATTCAAATGACTTGGGGTGAAGGCTAATTTGATTTAGTGAAGCTCTGGATATTCTAAAGCAATCTGATCCGGTTCATGTTCATCAGAAGCAAAACCTCAGGGCTGAGGGGCGCTGCCCCACCTCCCCACACCCCCACACCCCCACCCCACCCCCATCACACTGACGTCAACCCTCCTGCCAGCAGGGCTAACTGCCCCACAACGCCTGGTTCTCTTACAGAGCCGACAGCTGCCCTGGGGGCCACATTTATCACTGCTTTGCCGAGCAATCCCTCTCTCTGTGGGGAATACCAAGGTCAACATGAAGTTAATCCTCTCCAAATGCTCACAAATTCGAAAAGAGGCTGATCTGAAGTGATAAGAGTTGGGGTTTTTTTTCATATGGTAATTGTGTATTTAAAATTTTTTAGGGACTTCCCTGGTGGCGCAGTGGTTAAGAAACCGCCTGTCAATGCAGGGGACACAGGTTCGAGCCCTGGTCCAGGAAGATCCCACATGCCACGGAGCAACTAAGCCCGTGCGCCACAACTACTGAGCCTGCGCTCTAGAGCCCGCGAGCCACAACTACTGAGCCCGTGTGCCACAACTACTGAAGCCTGTGCGCCTAGAGCCCGTGCTCCGCAACAAGAGAAGCCACCGCAATGAAAAGCCCACACACCGCAACGAAGATTAGCCCCCGCTTGCCGCAACTAGAGAAAAGCCCGCGCGCAGTAAAATAAATTAAAAAAAAAAAATTAAAAAAAAAAATTTTTAACATCTTTATTGGAGTATAATTGCTTTACAATGGTGTCTTAGTTTCTGCTTTATAACAAAGTGAATCAGTTATACATATACATATGTACCCAAGTCTCTTCCCTCTTGCGTCTCCCTCCCTCCCACCCTCCACATCCCACCCCTCCAGGTGGTCACAAAGCACCGAGCTGATCTCCCTGTGCTATGTGGCTGCTTCCCACTAGCTATCTACCTTACGTTTGGCAGTGTATATATGTCCGTGCTGCTCTCTCGCTTTGTCACAGCTTACCCTTCCCCTCCCCATATCCTCAAGTCCATGCTCAAAAAAAAAAAAGGTCATGAAGTACCTAGGGGTACGATGGGGTTAAGGGGTTTTGACGATTATCCTGGCTGCTGACTTGTGTCCGAGAGAAAAGGGCAAGAGAGAGAAGGGACGTGTGTGTGTCTTCATCACTGTGGCTGGCGGTTAAAATGAGGCAAGAAGTCAGAGGCTGCTAAGAGTCAGAGGAGAAAGCAAGCAAGCAAGACAGAAGGCAGGAGACAAAACGAAAGTAGGTGACCCACGGCCACTTAAGGGACCCCCGCACTGGGGGCGGTGAGCTGTTGCTCTGGGAGCTGCCTGCCCTTGGTCCAGGTGGCCCACGGGCCACCAAACCAGTAAATTAAATCCAGTGAATGCAAACAGTCGTGCACACACAGCCCAGGGACTTGCCAGAAGAGAAAGCTCAGGAGACTTGCAGCTGCAGACACAACTTCCTCTGCCCTTGTGTTCCAGGTGCACCTGTGTGGTCACCTTCCTCAGACCTGAACTTGGTGCCGACAGTCTGCCAGCCCCTGCGCTAAGTGCCGGGCACACCGGGATGGATGTGTCGAGTTACAGGTGTCAGGAGAGAGACAGCAGGGCTGGGAACAGCCACTGTGACACTGGGTGGCCAGGAAAGAGTGCTCCGAGGAGGTGACATTGCAACTGCGTGAGGGCAGCCAGCGAGGCCAAGAGAGGGGTAGGGGGAGGAGGAGACAGAAAAGAGGGAAGAGTGAGTCCAAGGCCCAGAGCTGGGGAAGCGCCCGGGTGCCGGAAGTCCGGGGCTGCAGGGGCTGGTGAGGGACGCATAACTGCAAGAATGAGAGGGGGGCTGGGGAAGGGGGCAGAGGCCCCACATCGGAACCCCTGGGCCAAGGTAAGGAGGTTGGGTTGTGTTCTACACGCGGTGGGAAGCAGATGGAAGCTTTGGAACAGGACGTGCCTTGATCAACTGCTGTCTTCCAGGATGGTAATGATGCTCCCGTGGAGGAGGTGACATCGAAGAAGGACAAAACAAGGGACTTCCCTGGCGGTCCAGTGGCTAAGACTCCGTGCTCCCAATGCAGGGGGCCCAGGTTCAATCCCTGGTCAGGGAACTAGATCCCAGATGCTGCAACTAAGAGCCTGCTTGCCACAACTAAAGATTCTGCATGCTGCAACTAAGACCCAATGCAGCCAAGTAAGATATAAATAAATAAATATTTTTTAAATGGAATAATTAAAGGAAGAAGAAGGACAAGACAAAAGTGGGGGAAGCATTGGGAAGTTACTGCCTCTGCCCAGGAGAGAGAGGACAGTGCCTGGGATTCAGGCCGCAGAAACAGAGATGGGGAGGAACAGACAGCTCTGAGGGATGACACAGGGCAGAATTCTGAAAGTGGAATAAGAAGCTTCAGTGAGAAAGAACGGTGAGGTCCGGGTCTTTAGCGAGTGTTTACTTGCAACAACCTAAAATCCCTCAGTCCAATTCCCAAATCAGGAGCCCAGGTGAGACGGCTCCCAGGAGCCAGCAAGGGTGCTCAACAGGTTGGACAGAGCCCAGCACCTTCCTGCCGAGAAAGCGTGAGCTCTGTAAAGCTAGGAGCGTCCTGCTAGCCCTGTGACAGCTCCCAGAGAGGAAAATAAGTGAAACCGAATGAAGGAAGGGGAAGAGCCTCCAAGGCTGCCGGACAAGGACAGCCCAGGCTGGCTCTCCCTCACCTCCCAGCTCCGCCTTCCACCCCGCAGTGTCCTGCCCTCTGCCCCATAGGACAACTCAGCAAGTGGCACTGTAATAGGGAAGAACAAATCTGACTCCATATTAGATCTGTTTCTTTCACTTTAACCTTTGTATTCTATTGCTTTTGCTTAGAGTTAAGAATGCTGTCTATAGCCTATTCTCAAGGCTTTGACCTTTAAGAGTGTAACACTTTTCCATTCCTATAGAATTAAAAAATTGCAGAACAGAGAATAACATTTGTTTTGTTGGACGTTTACAGGAACATCGTGACCTGACCTACCTGGACCGAAGACTCCTGGATCAGGAAGTCTGCAACAACGAACCATGCCCCTCCCTCATCTTGCCCCTCCCTCACCTTGCCTTTAAAAATGCTTTGTTGAAAGCCTTCGGGGAGTTCAGGGTTTTTGGGAGCATGAGCCACCTGTCTCCTTGTGTGGACCTGCAGTAAACCTTTCTCCACTCCAAACTGTGACGTTTCAGCATTGTTTGGCCTCACTGTGTGTCGGGCGCATGAACTTGCGTTCGGTAACAGCATCACCCCGGCTTCCGTGGGTGACAGAAGAGCAGAGAGCAAAAGAGAGAGGTCAGGGTATCACTTACCTGCCCCCTCCATGCTTCGGTCTGGGGTTCCAGCAATGGCCTTCTCCCCACAACCATGGTTCCCTCTGGCATCCATCCTCCAGGGCTCGTGGCCTCCTCTCTCTGCCCTTTTGCCAGGGGAGGGGGGAAGGGCACTAGACCTTGGGCGCCCAAATCTGTTGCAGATTCCCTCCCCTGCCCACTTCGGTCACGAGCCCTTCCATTAAAGTCTCCTCACTGGAAGCATCTAGAGTGGGTCCCCTTCCTGCTGGGATTCCATCTGAAACATGAGGGATGCCCAGGTGCCTGGAAAACCCTTTAAACCAGAAACACAGCAGCCCATCTAGCACAGGGACGTGCCTTCCCGGTGTCAGGGGTTGACTCCCCATCCAGTCCAACTATTCCAAAGCGCAAAGATGTCTCATTAAAGAGGAGTTGCTGCAGTGCTCAAACTAACAGCTTCTCACGCCTAGTGTGCTGAAGAGGAAATTGTAAAGGAATAGCAGGGTCGGCTAAAGTTAGCTGAAGTTAAAGAGCTGACACATCCCTGGCATGGCCTGGGCCCCAGTGCAATCACAGCGAGCCTGGATTCTTTAATAGCAGGAGGAGAATTTGCTAGTTATTATTTCCAATTCTTCCACCAACACATTCAAGAATATAATTCTTAATGCCGGATTTTATAGTCTTCTTGTCGTCCTACACAATTCGGGACAACTGATACATGACATTTGCTTATTTGGGAGGAATCCTACCTTAATCTTGCCACTATTCATTGTTTAACAAATCCTTATCAATATTTGTTGATACTGGCAGGCACTGGGCCAACCTCAGAGAGAATGCAAGGTACAGTCCTTTGCCCTCAAGGAGATGAGAATCTAGTTTTGAGGAATGAGATAAAGAAACACACAATTAGGGCTTCCCTGGTGGCGCAGTGGTTGAGAGTCCGCCTGCCGATGCAGGGGACACGGGTTCGTGCCCTGGTTCAGGAAGATCCCGCATGCCGCGGAGCGGCTGGGGCCGTGAGCCATGGCCGCTGAGCCTGCGCGTCCGGAGCCTGTGCTCCGCAACGGGAGAGGCCACAACAGTGAGAGGCCCA
>NW_020837967.1:7467623-7474746 GCF_003676395.1 Aethalodelphis obliquidens | reverse complement strand
GGGGGGGGGGGTCAGGTTGGACCCACATGTGTGAAGCGGAAGAGGAAACATGACACGGCTCTAGGCGTTCAGAGCGGCTGAAGCAAAGTGTGAGCAGGACAGAGGCGAGCAGGCTGGGGGTGTGGGTGACACCCTGTGAACGGCCTCATCCGGAGGGAAACCATACAGTTTATCATCCAAACCGGGACACATGTGCGCTGGGAAGGCCCACCTGAGCTGGGACTGTCCCAGACACGGGGTCACTCCACTTACAACGACACGGGAGGCAGTTCACACTTCACACGGACAAGTGCCTGATGGGGTCTGAGCAGAGAAGTAACACGAGCAGATCTGTGCTTCAGGAAGATCACTGTGGGCCCCTCGTGGACCACAAGCTCGAGAAAAGCTGACAGTGAAGACGGTGAAAGCGGTGACGGTGCTGCTGGAGAATTTCAGGAAGGAGATGGCGAGGGCTACTGCATGGGGGTGGGGGCGGGATGGTCACTGTTCACAGAGGAATGCAAGACATTTACACTGAAATTTATGATGTGGGAGAGGGATCAGAAGTGGGCGTTGGCAGGAGAGATGCAAGGTAGAGGAAGGAGCCCAACTGATCACTGGATGTCTGGCTGGGGCAAAGAGAGGAGGATACTGGGGCCACTGGAAACCAGGGGACTCAGGTGGGGAGCGAGGGCAGGTTCACTCGAGATGTGCTGGGCTTGATTATTCAGGGAGCCGCTGGATAGAGGGGCCAGGGCTCCGGAAGGAGACCCGGGCTGGAAATGGGGACTTGGGACTTGTCAGCACACCTGTGATGATCCAAGTGCCCCTGGAATGGGCAGCCGTGACCTTCGGGAGAAAGTCTCCATGGAGGCTTGGGGTGTACAGGCTGCAGTGAGCTGGAGAAGTGAGGGGACCAAGAAGCAAACTGGGCGAGATATTTGGTCCTGGAGAGTGTACTGCGTCGCGGGCTGGGGGACATCAAATAAGAGGGATCAAGACTTGAAGCAGGAAGCTACCAGGCGTACTTGAATAGAGCAAATGTCATCACCTGGGTGTTGGCAAAAGGCCTCCTTAAGTCCAAATACACACCATTCAGGATCTTTTTTATTTTGGTTCCACAAAAAATGAACCCTAAAATAACCAAATTAGTCAGGATACAACATCTACGTCTGTCTGAACGAACCTTGAGGGAAATGTTTCTTATGCTTAAGTCTGAGACACTCAAGTTATCATTTCAAGCTGGCAATCTGATGGGAGAGAAGAAGATGAAATTTCTGTCACTGATGCTTCCAGACAAACAGAGGTGCTGGGTACCTGGTATTCCTCAGTATCTCACTCAGCAGCCAGAGGTAACAATTTACTTGTCACAGGGTAGGATTTAAGGGGCCTCTTTTTGATACAGTTAACTAGTCACTCTTATAATATTAGATGAGGTCCATGGAGAGTGGAAGATGAAATGTCTCTCACGTGCCTAGAAGTAAACGGAAGGGGCATAAAAATCCCCCTCCTTCCTCTGTTTTTCTGGACCATAACAACATCCTTGCTTTCTAGATCTCAACACATACTCCATGGACATAAGCAATCCCCTCAAAAGTAATAAATTATAACCACTATATATTACCCCCATATTTCCTAAAGAGAGCTCAGAGTGGTGAAACAGTTCCGTAAGCCAGATCATTATTTTCCATTTATCTGTAAGGTCTTTTCTTCTTTGGAAACTCCAAGATTCTCTCTTCCATTTTGGCTGGGTGTTCCCATGGCATGCTGGCACCTGAAACACAGCAGTTATTCACATCCAAGGAATCGCGTCCCCTTTAGTACCTGTTATTATGTGGTCATGCCTGTGGATTTGGGGCACCTTCAGTCAGAGCTAGTGAGTGATCTTTTGATCATTGTGTAATTATCTCATTACCAACACGGGCTGAAAACCAAGAATAACCAGAGAAAGATAAGATCGCCTTCTTTAACCCTCCTGTTACACAACTAAAATATCCTTACTAAAGGTTCATCCTCAACAGATTTATCTCCTCCTCAGTATCTGTTAGGGCTTGAAACCAAGGAGGAATTTTCATATGGTTTAACTACCAAATATCAGTGAGAAATCGTTCTGAATGCCTGGCTTCAATAGAATAAAATTAAGCTGCTGGGGCATGACTGCGAACTATCAAAAAGTACCCAGGCAGCAACTTCCCTGGTGGAGCAGTGGTTAAGAATCCACCTGCCAATGCAGGGGACATGGGTTCGAGCCCTGGTCCGGGAAGGTCCCACGTGCCACGGAGCAACTAAGCCCGTGTGCCACAACTACTGAGCCTGTGAGCCACAACTACTGGGCCCACACGCCACAACTACTGAAGCCCACACGCCTAGAGCCCGTGCTCCACAACAAGAGAAGACACCGCAACGAGAAGCCCGCGCACCACGATGAAGAGTAGCCCCTGTTCACCACAACTAGAGAAAGCCCGTGCACAGCAACGAAGACCCAACGCAGCCTAAAATAAATAATTTTTTTTTTTTTTTAAAGTGCCCAGGCAAAATGGCCTGACGTAAACAGTGGACAGTGAACTAAGGCACAAATCAAACAGACTGAAGGCGATGGCTGGGACGTGGGAACTGGCTGTACGTGGTTATAATGTGGGCTAGGAACACCGGGTCTTAAGCTCCCTGGGATCCTGATGGCAAGCACAGAGGGCACAGCTCTGCCCACAAAGCCTCTGGCCCTTCGAATCAGTAGTATAAGCGAGATGCTTTATCAATAGGATTTCACTGCTCTCATTAGGCTCACAGAGCAAAGCCCAGGCTGATGCAAGCTGGACAGAAAGTTCTTCCTACGCTTGGATGTGAAAGTGGGAAGCAGACGAGGCTCAACCACCTGGAGCCCACACCTGCCTGGTCTTGGAATTCCTTACCCAGAGGCACAGGCTGGGGCTCAGGGCCATGATGCTGGTCAGGGCCTCCTGCCTCCCCCAGAGGTCCAAGGTTGGAGATGACGCAGAAAACCTGCAGGGCCCTGAGGAGGCAGTTCCAACCAGAAAGAGGGACTTCTCCAGGCCTGGGGGAAAGCAGTGTGTTCATCTTTTTACATGGAGGGGCCGCAAGCCCCTGCAGCAAGACACTACAGTGATGTATAAGGGGCCTGTCTGCACCCTGCGACCCCGCTCCTCATCTGATGGCCAGAGCACCGAACTCCTCTGTTGGCCCAGATACCAAAGTGAGCCCACAGAAAAGATGGCAGCCCCCTGGAAATGCAAGAAAGTACATCTGATACTTTATTTTATAGGTGGCAGCTTAGACACTTGACATCGTCTATAACAGCCCTGATAGAATCCAATTGGTTTTCTCCTGAAATAGTCAGTCTTCCTAGATTCCATGACAACCCTTTGCAAGAGAGAGACTCTTAGAAACACCCAGAAACTTCAGGCCATCTGGATACTGCATTTTTCTGGATAACTCCCCAAAAAAGAATATATTGGACTAAGATTTCCACCCAGAATTCCCAAAGGGTGAATTAAATGAGGAAGCCTCAATTACCTCAAAATCTTACTAATCCAGAAAATACATTGCCAGTAAGGTCTTGTTGGAGTTCTAAAAACAAATATTATAATTTGTCGAACAATAAAACGAATTATATAATGTTCATTTGCCCGGAGTGGCCCATCAGTGTAAAATATTAAAAGGGCTATTATATCATCCCTCTGTTACCTCTATCAAAAGTGTTATTTGGGGGACTTCCCTGGTGGCGCAATGGTTAAGAATCCGCCTGCCAATGCAGGGGACACGGGTTCGAGCCCTGGTCCGGGAAGATCCCATGTGCCACGGAGCAACTAAGTTCGTGAGCCACAACTACTAAGCCTGCGCTCTAGAGCCCTCGAGCCACAACTACTGAGCCCACGTGCCACAACTACTGAAGCCCGAACGCCTAGAGCCTGAGCTCCGTAACAAGAGAAGCCACCACAGTGAGAAGCCTGCAACAAAGAGTAACCCCGCTCACTGCAACTAGAGAAAGCCCGTGCGCATCAACGAAGACCCAACACAGCCAAAAATAAAAATAAAAATAAATAAATTTATTTTTTAAGTGTTATTTTTTTTAAAGTATTGTGTCCAATTTTTCATTGCTTACTAAAGAACTTTTTAAACTCAATTAATTTAGTTAGTTTCCTAAAGTCAGCAAGAAAGTAGGATCCAGCAAGGGTCACGCTCCAGGTAAAGCAGTCGTGGTGGTCATGACTTAAGTACGAAAACCCAATATATAAAACCCAATATATAAAATAAAACCCTAGGAAGCTGAAAATGGTTTTTCCAATACTAATACTTTCTACAACCTAGAAACAACAGGAACTCTTTTTGCTTTTGGGTGTCACGAGTGTGCCTGTGTTTTCTCTTTGGATCTCAGGCTGACTCACTCTCTGGCTTCACTTGGAATAACTGAGGCCCAGTGAGGACTGGTTACTTGTTCCCAGTGCTTTATGCCCCAGGAAAGCCATGGGTCTGACTCATTTCTAATGTGTGCCCTGTGTTTCGTTAATAAAGGCTGTGGAAAAGTCAGGAAACAGAACTTGGCTCTCGCATGGATTTTCCTGGGTTTTTTTCACAGTAACTTAGAAAATGTCACCACCCAAAATCAGTGGGTGTCAGGGAAACCCCCTTCCATTCTTGGAATCTCTAGTGAGTGCTGCAGGGTAGCAAACCTACCTCCTTGGGGTTAGTTCTCTCAATTTTGCCTCATTTAAAAAAAAATTTAAATATGGGAGGTAGGGGTAAATATTGATGAGATTTTATGTGCCAAGTTTTGAGGAAAATCATTAGCGCTTATGAAATCTCCTGTCCCTGGGGTTTTAAAAAGCAGGATGGATTTCCATTTATTTGAGATGAGGTTTGAAATGGATGACCTCCCAGGGACCTTTATAAATTTTCAGTCAAAAATAGAGAAGTCCATTCACTGAGGAAAGGCAAGCAGAAAAGAAGCAGGCAGCTGTTCTAAAGTTTCCTCTGCCCGATGCCCTAACCACAGCACAGCCTCAGCTGAGGTTCTTTTTCTACAGTAAATCTGTGGACATCTCCCAGCATGGGGAGACCATCCTTCTCCACCTTCCACCCAGGTCGGGGTTGGAAACTCCTGGACAAACACAGTACTTGGGACCTTCGCCCAAATGAACATCGAGGGTTTTCTTGTAATACCTTGATTATCTTTTAAATAAAAGTTTCATTTTGAATTTTCAAAACGGCCAAAAAAATTTTTTGTTTTATGATCACTGGCAAGAATGTGATAAGATGGATATGCTCAAACAATACTAATAGGAATGTAAATTAGTAAAAAATCTTTCTGAGAGCCATTATGGCATCATGTAAGCCCTTACAACAAATATCTATCTTTTAACTTAATTCCCCATCTCAGAATCTATCACGAGACCCACGTTTACTGAAGCATGATTCACAGTTCCCAAGATATGGATACAACCTAAGTGTCAGTCAACAGATGGATGGATAAAGATGTGGTTCACATACACAATGGACTATTACTCAGCCATGAGAAAGAAGGAAATCCTGCCATCTGTGACAAATGGATAGACCCTGAGGGCATTATCCTCGGTGAGAGAAGTCAGATAGATGCTGTGTGGTATCACTTATAAGTAGAATCTAAAGAAAAGTCAGACTCATAGAAACAAACAGAGGGTAGAAAAGTGGTTGCCAGGGGTTGGGCGTTGGGGAGAATAGGGAGAGGCTGGTAAAAGGGTACAAACTTTCAGCTATAAAATGAGTAAGTTCTGAGGCTCTAACGTAAAACATGGTGACTACAGCTGACAACACCATATTATACAACTGAAATGTGCTGAGAGAGTAAAACGTAAAAGCTCTCACACACGCACACGCAGGTGAATTTGTGAAGTGACGGGTGTATTAATTAACTAGATGGGATACGTATATTAAATCACCACAACGTACACGTGTATACTTTAAATATCTCATGACTTTGTCAATTATACCTCGAGAAAGCTGACAAAGATCAAAACCAGGAGGGGAAGAAAGAAAATAAGCAGGATTGTGAAAGAGATTTATGCACCAGGATATTCCCCACATACGTCTTTCTAACAGTAAAGAAAAAAAAAAACAAACGGAAATAAGCCAAATGTCGAACAACAGGAGAGGAGACTGCAATGAGATATTAAAATGCCACTAAAAGGCATATTTGCAAACAGCTACATAATTCATGGTAAATTACTCTAGGGATCATGTGTGTGTTGGGAAGAAAAAGTCAGGTATAAAGCTAGACAGTAAGGATGCTACCAACTTAGATACATGTACTTTTGCCCATGAGGACAATAATTATGGTGAGTCAGTGATGAAGCAAGTCCTTCTCTAACGATCAGGTAGGTCCATCCGCATCTCGAATCTGTCAACAGCTGGCCAAGCTTTTATCCTCCATATGGCATCACAATACGATAATCATATGCCTCTTTGGATGACATGTCATCTGCCACAGCTGACCTATGGATGACAGCTCCCTGCAGGCAAGGAGTGGTCCAAACATTTCTTTGGATACCAAGCAATTTATACTGCTCTGACACCCTGGAGATGCTTATTCATTCCTGCTTCACTTGCTATGTCAGTTAGCATGGAATGCCCAGACGGCAGGAAGAAACTGTCTTTGAAAGAAAACACGCCCAGTGTCTATTTGATGTCAACATTAGAGCGGGACCACCACACCAGAGAGTCCGAGCTCGCCCCGCGCGGGAGCCAGAGCAAAAGCCAGGAGGCCTGCAAGTCACTGAGGCTGAAGCCCTGGTTCCCAGCCCACAGCCCCACAGAGCCTTCCTCCCCTAGGCCCCAGGACCACCTTCTGAGCAATCCCCCTGGCTGAACGCCGCAACGTTTTCCCACCTCCTGGTCTGCAAGGGATCTCTCCTCTGTTTTCTTTCTCAGGAGCCTGTTTTCTCTGGCACGGTGGCACACCTCCGCCCCCAAACCGACATTCCTGGCTCTCTCTCTTCAAAGACACAACATTGAAACTCTGTTCAAATATCTCCCACAGTCCATGAAGTAGCTGTGCTATTTGCAATACCACCCTCCACCCCCGTCTCTCTCTCTCTCTCTCTCTCTCTCTCTCTCACACACACACACACACACACACACACACACACACACA
>NW_020837967.1:7435015-7467613 GCF_003676395.1 Aethalodelphis obliquidens | reverse complement strand
CACACACACACACACACACACACACACACACACACACAAAGAAAAATCAGAAGGTCACATCCATCACCCTGTGTTCAGGCAGTACTAATAGACACTATTTTTTGAAAACTGATTATATTTCGGCACGATGCTATGTTCTTTCCATGGACTGCCCTATGAGCCAAGTACTGTTACTGTGCCCATTTCACAGATGAGGAAACAGAGGCTTCAGGAGTTTAAATGACTCATCCAAAGTCACACAACCAAACTGGGACTCAGCCCCAAGCAGTCTGACTCAGGAGCCCCAACAATGTTATATTAACAAACCAGTCCACAGGCCTCAGCAGCCTACGGCATCTCCGGCATCTCAGACCCCGGAAGACGTTTAGGGAGTCCGCCAACAGACTCGGACACACCCGCGATGAGGCTCACTTCTGGCAGAACAGCTGGGGATGCTGGGAGTGCTGGAGCAGGGGGGGCTGGACCAGTAAGGAAAGAAGAGATGGGAAGGAATAGGACTTTGAGGGCAGCAGAAGCCACAGGCAAAGAGAGTTTCACTCGCCCTGGAAAAACTGTGACACGGAGTAAGGCAAGTGGCTTCTAGGTCTCTCCATTGCCAAGTACTGAATACTAGTCAGAACCTCCCCTCTGGTGCCCAGTGACATCCTGGCCTCACGGCCACCCCGCCCTGCAGACAGAGCCTTCTCACCTTCAATACCGCCAACACACAATCCGTGGGGTTGCCCCCGACCCCCAGACTCACAGGGTCCTGGATTAGCTTTGCAAGGCCCCATCCGGGTAGTTTGGAAATGAAGGCCTCTAGCCAAAGGGGCTGTAAGAGAAGCAGACATAGGACCCTGGGGGTCTGGAGTCACCCCTCCTCCACCCTTCCTCTGTGCACTACACAAGTCTTCCTTTTCTGAATTTCATGTGCACCCAGCAATCAAGACAGGAAAAACAAGCAAGTCTCACACACACCCGAGAAAATGCTGATTCGTCTGTTCTATGAATAACACCAAATCTCAGCAAATCAAACGGCATTACATGCCCAATTCCATAAAAAGTTCAATCCAAACTAAACGTTTTCTTTTGAAATGACATTTGCAGAGACCTCTCCATTCACATACTTAACACTGATTTTTTTAAAGGGACTGTCCTATTACCTAAGGAAAAAACTATGTGGACCCTAAGAAACCCAGAGATAAGATTTTTTAAATGAATTGAAATACTGTCCTTTATGCTGCTACACGACACAAGTCTTGGAGTAAGAACAGCCACAATCACATATTAATAAATACTTTGGCTCCCACAGTCAACTGCCTATTTTAAAGAAGACGAAATAACTGTCCGTGATTTCAATCTGCTTTGAACGGGGAAGTGATTTCTTAGCGCTGAGCTAAGAATAAAGAAGGAAAGGTAAGAAGTAAGGAAGACCCTGAAAAAGAGCCATGGACATAGAATGCTCGCAAGAAATAATTTTTAGAAAGTATAAATGCTTATAGAATAAATGTATCTCACCAATAGGTACTCCAAGATACTAAAAGAAATGTCTAGGGAAGGAAGTAACTTTATTTTTGAAAGGGAAAATCACATACGTTTCAAGTTTAATGGACTAGAAAATCTTGGGAAGCTTGCAACACCATTTTTCAAGAAAAGAAAAGTTAGTAAGCTAAGAAACGGTGTCCTAACTATAATAATGGGACTGAAAATGGCAAGAGCTGGGGCGGAAGCTATACACGTGGGAAGGCAACACAGTCAAACAGGGAAACAAGACAGACTTACAAGGGAAAATCAAAGAGGGTTAACTCGACGCCTTTTTTCAGTAGAAATTCAAAATGAACATTAATGGAAACTTTTGAGCACAGAAGAGAAACTGACCCTCCATCACCTACTTCCTAAATCTGAACTGAATGTGGCCGTAAAGCTAAATCAGAAAGGCTTCAACTATGATGACGTCTACACAGGAAAGCCAAATGGAGAAATAAGCTAATTAACCACCTGAAAACTCAAGGCAAAAAGCCGGACACTGTGAGCTAGAAAGAGGGTTTGTTGAGACTTCCCTGGTGGCGCAGTGGATGGGACTCCGTGCTCCCAACGCAGGGGGCCTGGGCTCGATCCCTGGTCGGGGGACTAGATCCCACATGCATGCTTGCACTGGGGAGCCTGCCTGCCGAGGCTAAGACCTGGTGCAACCAAATAAATGAATAACTAAATAAATATATTTTTTAAAGTAATGCATTTAAAAAAAAAAAGAAAGAGAGTTTTTCAAGGAAACTATCCAAATTCAAATTCACAGGGAATAGCTGCTCAAGTTTCTTCTACACTTGGCCTAAAATATTCCAAAACCATAGGGAAAGCTTATCAGAGCACTTCCAGAAAGCAGCCTGCAAACGGGCTTTATTAGCGTTAGATTTCTTCAAAAGCGAGGCTTGAGAAAGCTGTAAAAAGTTCCCAAAACACAAGATGTTTGTACAAACCATAACATCTCCCGCCGAACAGGAAGATAACGAGGCACAACAGATAAAACATCAGCTCAAAAACCCTCTCCGGATCCTCACCGTGGCTGACCCCTCTCCCAGCTACTTCTGAAATCACAGAGGAAAAAGATGATTTCCAAGATAACACACATCACAGCTAATGTATATCACTGTACCCGGGCCACTGTCTGCTTTGTACAGTGAGCTTGCTGCAAGAGACAGGGGTTTTGTAAAACAAACGAACGAAAGAGGAAGTTTAGTGTAATTATCTCCAGAAAATAAAACAGCAAGGACTTTGCCAAAGTAACAAACACAAATTTCTTATTTCACCACCTCCATTCTCCCCACCTCCTGTTCAAAAGGAGAAAATTTTTAAATAAAGGAACTAAACTACACGTACACGTATTAGATTATCGTTGGCGGAATTTTGAGGTTCAGAAAGCTGCAGAATTTTCCCCCCAATCAAGGAACTTGAGGAGAGTTGTCAACTCTTAATTTTTCCAGTAAGGTCAGTACCTCCAAACTACCAACACGGTTACCATCATTTCATGACAGAAAGGATATTGACCATGAGAAAATAGGAAAGACAAAATTTCAAGGAAAAAAAGGATAATCCTGTCCACTTAACATATCTGGATTTCTGGAAACCCCAGTACATTATTATGAACCCGAGAAAACTTTGTCTTGAACCAGTGCCCAGAAAAAGCAGTCCAGATGGTACAGAGTAATGCTTCTCAAAGCATGGGCCGCCCACCACCAGCATTAGCATCACCCGGGACCTTGTCGGAAAGGCAAATTTTCAAACCCCAAGCAACTCAGGGGCTAAAGCCTAGAATGGGTGTTTTAACAAGCCGTCCAGGTGATTCTGACGCTGGCTACAGTTTGAAGACCACTGGCAAAAAGCATGTGGACTTCAGAACCGGGAAGGGAGTGCAAGGACCCCAATTCAAGGCTGGCCAGCCAGGTTTCCCATCATCAACCTCGGTGAAGACAGCCCATTTTTTCCAAATAAACAATGGCATGATTTTAGTCTGAAATATACAGTATGACCATGGAACAGGGCATCTGAAATCAGAACAATCCCACATCTAGGGATTCGAGATCCATAAACACCAGCAAACCAGAAACTTCTCCTTCAAACCACAGTTCCATGTCCTTCTGTTCCGGGACCCTGCATCGTCACCACCTTCCTCACCATCACCGTACAACGCTCACACCGCGTAAGATGTGAAGGCAAGTTTCAAATTCACGATTCCATTTTTATTTTGATCAACCCAGCAACCCTGTGGAGTAGGTGTAGTAATAGATACGATCACCCGTTTGGCTGGGTGAGGGCACGTCAGCTACCTCGAGCATTCACTCTTTGTTCTTAACAGGGGTCTTACATTTTCTGTTTTTACAGTAGAGATCCTCCATTCTGTCCCTTGCAATTCAGCACAACGAGAGTCCTTCCCGTGGTACAATTCCCCAATTCATAACTGCCTAAGCGGGTTGCCAATCTGCTGTGGTGATATGTGGCACACAGAGAATACTGCAGAGGTTCTGGAGGCTTCCCTAGAAGGCTTCCCCAGGCAGCTTCAGCCCCTCCCCACACAGGTGGGACAGACATTCCACTCAGAATCTCAGACCTGGGGACCTGCATCTAGGGTCCCTGGGGACCACTGTGTGCTACCTGGGATTTCCCTGGGTTCCCCTGCACCTCAGCCAGGCTGGCCTTCACCTCAGACAAAGGCACGGATGGACCTTTCTCCCCAACCCTTGAATGAGCCTTCCCACCTGCCAGGAGATGTGGGCATCACTGCTAGAACCTCAAGACAGCAAGGCCCCTGGGAGAAGGGAAGGGGCCTGTCTTCTATCTAAGGAGCTACTCTCAGAGCGATGGCTGAGCACCTCCTTCAAAAGTCCCAGAACCAACCCTGTGACACAAGGCAGCGTGGGCGACGGCCGGTGTGAGTCAAGCAGAAAAGGACAGCAGGGATGTTCATGACCTCTTGCCAGGGACAGAAAGGGCCCAGGAGGACCCAACACAGATGAGCATGTGATTTGATTCACCTAAAGGAAAGAAAGGGGGGAAAGAGGCTAGAAAATTCAGTGCCAAACACCCGCACTTCACCCCGACCCATTTCTGCTACATTCAACCCCGGTACCTGCTACCCCTTACACTTGGTTTCATTTTTAACAGACGCCATTGCACTTTTCTTTCTTGAATGGCTATCGAGAGGCGGGGCGAGCATGCTGGAGTTGGCTGGGGGAAAAAGCAGACAGTCGCCAGCTTCACTCCGGTCATCCCATCCAGAGCCACCAAGGCCACAAGCTCTACTTCTGCAAGACGCCACAAAACGAGCAACCCAACATGAACTCATACCCGTGAGCACAGCCCAAGGCGCTGAGGTCAAGTTGAAATTCTTTTTAAACTAAAGCCAGAAACTTATGAGCTCAGGTTCTTGGCATCCTCCTCACACGCACCCGCCCCAAAAATAAAACCCGGCCAAGGCTCAGCTGTGCCACGGGATAAGAAAATAAGACGCAGAGGCCTGGCCGAGGTCATCTCGTCCGGAGATGGTTACTCAGCACCCAGACCGGCCCAAATAAATACTCCATGAGTCAACGTTTAGTGAGGTGGTGTCAGAGGATAGTAGAGGCATGAACGCACTGGATTTTCGAGCACGTCTTGCAATGTGAGATGGGATCTACAAGCATTCTAGAAAGGTCACAGACACACAGCGGCCACTACAACAAAGCACGATGCTCAGGCACCTTTGGCAATTGGTACAAACCCAAGACGAGCAGAAGCACTAAGTATATCTGCGGAGATGGGTTAAAAATAATCAATAAGAGAGGGCAGGGGAGAGAATATCCTTCAAGATGAAACCGAAGCTCAACAAGGGCGAGGCCCCAGGCTGTCCCTAAGATCTAGAATTGCCTTGCTTCTGGTCACCTATTAAAATGCGTGTCATTCCAGCTCAGAGAGAACTAATATCTGTTATCAAACGTATTATATATTTGCCCCACTGCCTTATCACACTCCACGTGTCCTCCTTTGATGTGTGAAACCGGCAACAAAAAGATTTATCAGTTCACTTTCTCCGGGGAGCAGCCTTCCAGAGAAGTACTTTTTTTTCTTTTCTATGTGTTTCTTCAGCCTTTCGAGACACATTTATTACAAGGAGACAGATATAAGTCTATTTTGAGCAGATTGTAAATCAGGTCAATATTAAGCTTCAAAGAAACTGGCTTTTCCTTTAAATACTTTCGGGGCAGGGGGCAGGGCAAAACTGCTCCAAGTTCTTGTGATTCCACCCCTGCCCCCCAATATCTTCCTCAGACACGTTTACCAACTGGATGACCTCACTTATGAGAGACAGAAAAATATACACATATCAAGAAAATGCACGTAGTTGCACACATACCAGGAAATGGCATTGCTGACTTGTCACCACCATCATCTGGTTGGAAATTGTTAGTAAAGTCAATCAAGAAATATTTACTAGGGCTTCCCTGGTGGTACAGTGGTTGGGAGTCCACCTGCCGATGCAGGGGACACGGGTTCGTGCCCCGGTCCGGGAAGATCCCACATGCTGCGGGGCAGCTGGGCCCGTGAGCCATGACCACTGGGCCTGCGCGTCTGGAGCCTGTGCTCCGCAACGGGAGAGGCCGCAACAGGGAGAGACCCGCGTACCGCAAAATAAAAAAAAAAAGAAATATTTACTAATAATATGGCAAATTAATCTGACAAGAATTATGGGGAAGCCCTAAGGAAATAAACAGCATTGGGACTACCCTGGTGGCGCAGTGCTTAAGAATCTGCCTGCCAATGCAGGGGACACAGGTTCGAGCCCTGGTCCAGGAAGATCCCACGTGCCGCGGAGCAACTGAGCCCGTGCACCACAACTACTGAGCCTGCGCTCTAGAGCCCACGCGCCACAACGACTGAGCCTGCGCTCTAGAGCCCAGGAGCCATAACTACTGAGCCCGTGTGCCACAACTACTGAAGCCTGTGCACCCAGAGCCCGAGCTCCACAACAAGAGAAGCCACCGCCATAAGAACCCTGCGCACCGCAACAAAGAGTAGCCGCCACTCACTTCAACTAGAGAAAGCCAGCGCACAGCAGCAAAGCCCCAACACAGCCAAAAATAAATAAATTTATTAAAAAAGAAAGGAAACAACATATACCAAGATTTCAAGTGACCTGGATAAATGAAATGTGGTATATCCATACAATGCAACAATATTCAGCCATAAAAAAGGAGAAGCTCTGACACATGCTACCATACGGATGAAACGTGAGAACCTTAACCTAAATGAAAGAAGCCAGTCACAAAAGGACAAATATTGTATGATCCCACTTATATGAGGAACCTAGAATAGGCAAATTTGTAGAGACAGAAAATAGATTAGAGCTTCCAAGGGCTGCAGGGTGCAGCAATGCTCTTACTGCTTAATGGTTACAGAATTTCCATTTGGGATAATGAAAGAGTTTTCGAAACAGGTAGTAGTGATGGTTGCTTGACATTGTGGATGCAATTAATGCCACTGAGGTACAATTAAAATTGGTTTAAATGAACAAAGAAATGGTTAAAATGGCAAACTTTGTGATGTATATTAACCATACATATACTCATATATTATCCACAATTTAAAAAGGATTATTGAGGGACTTCCCTCGTGGTCCAGTGGTAAAGAATCCGCCTTCCAATGCAGGGTACACAGGTTCGATCCCTGGTCGGGGAACTAAGATCCCACATGCCTCAGGGAAACTAAACCCACGTGCCACAACTACTGGGCCTGTGCGCCTCAACTAGAGAGCCTGAATGCTGCAAACTACAGAGCCCACGTGCTCTGGAGCCCTCACACCACAACTAGAGAAGAGAAAACCCGCATGGCACAACTAGAGAGAAGCCCCCGCAATGAAGAGCCCATGCACCGCAACAAAAGATCTGGCATGCCTCAACAAAGATCCCACGTGCCACAACTAAGACCCGATGCAGCCAAAAATAAAATAAATAAATAAATAAATAATAAATCTTAAAAAGATAAGATAAATAAAATAAAGAGGATTATTGATGTAATTTACCAAGAACCATTGAATGGTATAGTTTACATGGGTGAGTTGTATGGTCTCTGAATCTGTATCAATTTATATGGTCTCAAGGAAGCTGTTTTTTTTAAAGATTTCAAGTAACACAAGAGAGCTTCCTGACCACCCTATCTGAAAAAGTATTCCCTCTTCTTTCCCCTTATTTTCTATCACAGCATTCATCACAAGGTGTAGCTGTTTTATTTCTTTGTACACATTCATAGCCTACATCCCATTTCCCCTCCTACCCATGAGTGTAGGGACCAAATACACGGAGACAGGGACCAAGCATTTGACTCCCCAGCACCTAGCCTGATGGCTCACATTTATAGAATAAGTAAACAAAGTAAGTAAGTAATGGAATGAGACAAAAATCATAAAAGAGAAAAAATACCTGTTTTACTTTAAAAGGACGAGCACAGGAAAGTACCAATGACGGAGAACACCACTGGACCATGCACTATGTGACGTCCAACTTGAGAAAGGGCAACTGCTTACATTTCTGAGCTCCTGAGTCACCAATGCTTTGCCACATCACCACCTGCCCCACCCACCTGAACCTGAGTGCCCGGTCTGCACTGGATAGAAACAATTCTCAAAAGAAAGATCTGAGAAGGCATCTCTCCTTGGTTCAACCATTTTCTCAAGCAAAGGAAGCTGACTGCGCCATGTGCATACCTGGATCAGTGGTTGTGGAGTTTGAAATGGGGTATGAGAAAATGAGAGTAAGCAAACTATGTCCCTGGGGAAAGAATCTGTTTTTATTTCCCCCAGAAGATACGCTTGGCACTTAGACCATGAACCACTGTAACACATTCAAGAACATCACCTAACTGGATGATGTCTGTCAACTTCTAGCACAGCTAGAACTGGTGGGATTGGATCCACCATCTCCCTGAATGGATATTCATTCAACCGGCCATCCCTTGGCCAACCTGTCCACAGGTCCCGAAGCAGCCTCCTCCCTGCCTTCAGGAGGTGCACCGTCTAGTGGGGAAGCCTGTAGGACAATGTGCAGGTGCAGAGATGGAGTAGGGGAGGGGTCTCTGGGAACCTTCCAGAAGAAGGGGCTGCTGTGAAATCATGAGCTGGAGTCACCCATGGGGTGGAAGGAGGGATCTGGAAAGCAGACAGCCAGACAGAAAAGACCCATGTGGGAAACAGCAAAGCAGAAAGGGTTGGGCGAGGAGGCGGGGATGGGGATGGTTTCCATAAACAGCCCAGTGGGACTAACATTTGAAGTTGGAGGGAGGGCAAGGGAGGTTCTCTCCCACTGGCAATGGCAAGCTTCTGAGGGATGCCAAGCTGGGCCACAATAGGATCCTGTCTGCATTTTAGGTCCATCTCTCGTGGGGATCTTTCCTTACAGGGAAGCCATCTTCATCCCCATTTTACTCATCAGGCTCAGCGTGGTCAAAGAGGCCGGATTGTGCTCTGGGCTGCTGAACGCAGGACCCATGCTCTTTCCAGCAGGCTAAGGAGAATTTATTGAGCGGTTTAGCCATGAACATAAGGACCAAGGTAGGCTACTAGATGGTGGTACAGGAAGATGGATGTTAAAGATTTATTTTAGAATTTCGGGACACCTGAGAAGGTTTAGAGGCAAAGTGGAAAGAGACAGAGGAGAAAATAAAATGGAAAATGCTAGAGGTAGGGGGAGGGCTGAAGAAGCAGCAAGCTAGGGCAGTGAGGCCCCCTCAGGAGTCTTCCTTACAAAGAAAGGAGGGATTCTGGGCTTTGGAGAAGTGCAGTTTCCACAAGTCACTTTGGCTGACGTCAATCTCCTCTGTAAAGAGACGGAGAAAATCAAGAACAGCATGAGAAAGGGGTGGGAGAGCCCATGAGAAAAGCAAATAGACAGCTGGAGAGAAGGACCTGCTAGGCAACGGAGGAGGCCCAGGTAGAGTCAGAAAGCATGATTCTGCAGAGAACTCAATTTTTAAAACTCCTGTCAGATATTAATTTACATTTTCTTATTATTTCTTATGTTCTTATTTACATTTAACTTTCTAGTATCTGGAATTGATTTTGGTGTGTGGGGAGAAGTGGTGGTCCCTAACCAGGGATGCCCCGGACAGGGCTCAGCTAGGAAGAAGCATCTTGGCCACAGAACCAACAGAGCCCCATTGAAAAACTTTATGTGTTATTTTTCCCAACAATCCCAGTGTCATCGATGTATTTGCATACAATTATCCATTTGACAAATGAGCGCTGAGCGGCTCCTGTGTGCCAGCACTGTGTCAACCACAGGCAAAGCATCACCACTGGGGCACACAAGTCATAGACTTTCACCTGCACTTTCCCCGCTGATCTTAAGACATCCGTAGAGAAATGCACTTCAAATGCTTTGAAATTCATAAACAACTTCAAAGGGCTGGCAAAGTACTGCTAGGGAGGAGTCCTGTTGGTCCTGGTAAGAATTACTTGTCATAAACATTTAATTACATGTGTAAATGCTAAAGCTAAGTGGTTAAACACCGTGACCACACTTGTGTTGATGCTGTCTGTGTGCTCAGCAAATTCCTCTTTCGTAGATACCAGCCTGCCCCTGCTGGCTACCACTGGGCATTCCAAACGTATGGGGGTCTCCGTGAATGAGGTCTTACTGGGGATTAGGGCGCACAGTACATACTTACAGAGCAAGACCATTACAGGTGTTAATTATTCTGTGTACGATCTGACAAACTGACTACTTTTTTAAGATAGCTGCTTAGGACGGTGGGCATGTGAGTCAAGATGCAAGACACTAAGCAAACAGTTGAGCTCTGTCGCTGGTTTATTGCCTGCCTTCCAAGGGAACATAAAGATGGTGTATATTACAATTTTAAAAAATGGTGTGTACTACAACCCTTGTCATTGCGTTTTCTACAAAGAACATCAGCGATTCGTCCCAGTTTTCTCGGCACTCTATCTGCACTGGATACAATGTATTACCTTCCAAAGTCCCTATGCTTCTGACCCTAGGCAACTGACTTACACTAATGAAGTCTGTGAAATGAGCTGGCTGGACGGGAGATGGCTGTGGATGTCCCCAAAGGGAGTGATGGGGACACCAGGGTTATATTCAGTATTTCAAAAGTCCCAGCAGAGACCACATATTACCCACACTATAATGGCACAGGCTAAAACATATTTGCTTTGGCCTAGGATTATGTCAACTCAGCGTGCAGTGGCCATGGGGACAGCACAGGGAAGTGCTGGCACCTAGGCCTGTCCGGTATTAACAAAAACACACAGACAATGAATGAGTGCCTCAAAAATATAGTATCCATGGGCTTCCCTGGTGGTGCAGTGGTTGAGAGTCCGCCTGCCAATGCAGGGGACACGGGTTCGTGCCCTGGTCCGGGAGGATCCCACATGCCGCAGAGCGGCTGGGCCCATGAGCCATGGCCGCTGAGCCTGCGCGTCCAGAGCCTGTGCTCCGCAACGGGAGAGGCCACAACAGCGAGAGGCCCACAAAAAAACAAACAAACAAAAAAAAAAACAAAAAACAATACAGTATCCTTCGTCCTTGTGATGAAAAACTTGATCTTTAAGATCCCTCCTGCTCCACGATCCTACGGTTCTAATTTTCACAGGAAGTTCTTCATACCAAGAGTAATCCATTCTCAGGGCAGTCCCATCCACTACATAATTAACAATAACAAACAGCTCTCTCTCTTAGCTTCCCTACACTCGTCTATATCTTTTCAACTAATTAAGGGCATATTTATTTATAAGGGGTGTGATATTTCCAAACCGAATTAGATGCAACTGTATATTCTCTGAAATGTTAAGGAACCATCTGGATTTGCTCGATTAGCGGTTTCTTCCCCAATTGCTTCCTCTTCAAAAAGCTCAAGAAACTAGATGCTCATTTTTTTTCTCTTTGATCCTTTTTTTTTTCAAAAGAAAAGGCCCCACTGCTGTCACCTGAGTGATGTCCTTGGAGCTCCCTGGCCTCCACACTGTCACAGTAGAGTCGGGACCACAGTGTTGCCCCGCTGTGAGGGAGTCCTGTGACGGAGCAGCAGTTGAGACAATGTTGGGGGGAAGAAAGTAAAAGTTCAGTGCATTATGTAACACAGTTTATCATAATTTAAGCACGATTAATAACAGACTATGATTTTAAAGCACATGGAATTTCTGCAAATCAGGTATTCTTAAATGCACTAATAAGAAGGTTTTCTATAGGGATTCTGTGGTGCATCCTTGCATAAATGGAGATTAAATCTTTTAGAAAATCAATCCTGATCCCCAGGTTTATGTTTGTGAATTTACAGTCACTCCATAAAATCTGTTCCGGTAATTATTTCAAGATATGAGTTTTTTCAGGACTCACTGTGCCAAGAAATGGGCTAAGAAACGTCATCAATTAGCTCGTTTAATCTGCACAAATAAAGCAGCTTCTATCATCATCATTAGGCAGGAAAGATGTTTAGGCACAGAGCAGGGACTTGCCCAAGGGAGGGATGAACTAGGTCCACCTGAAACCAGAACCAGTGTTCTGAGCCACTGTGCAATTCCACAGGGCAGAGGTGAACACAGAATGGCCGGGAGGGGACAGCTGTCCTAAGTCACTTTCCAAAACCAGCCCACAGCCTCCCTTGCATCTGGTTTCATGTGCCCACGTTGGTGTTCAGACCACACCAGTAGAGATTTTTCCTTCCTCCCAGGTAACTTCACACATTTTGCTCCGTGCTCTTTTTCTGCTAACAAACAGATCAACATAAATTCCTTACGTAGATAATGCAGGCAAAACCATGCTAACAACACAAAAAGAAAACACAAAACCTGGCTGCCGGGCTATAATCCTGGAGCTGAACTGATGCCATAATGATGAATCGATTCACCTGTGTAATGGATCACTCCATCCTGGGGTCTCATGGTCCATGCAATTCTACTCACTACCTTCCCCCACAGCCCTCTCCTGTGGGTCCTCAGTAGAGGGCACCATCTTTTACCCAATTGCCCAAGCATGAAACCTCTTAGCCCTTCTCTCCTTGACTGAGGTTCCGAAACCCAAAGAATTAGACTTGACTACCTCAGCACATCTTCTGTCCGTTCCCATCTCTCCACGCCCCCTGCCAGTTAGGGCACTTACCTCTCCCCTAGTTCCCCCACCCATGAGTCCAAGGGCAATTTAACTGGTCTCCCTGATGCCCGTCCTCAATTTCCCAACTTTCTCTCCAAAGTGGTCTTTCAAACACACACAAAGGCTGATCACGTTTTCCCTTCAATTCCCCCACCCTCAGGGTAAAGTCCAAACTACTGAGTGTGGCACCAGAAGTCCTTGAAACCAAAGCCCTAAGTCCCTTTCCAGCCTCCTCTCTCATCACTCCTCTTATTCTTGCCTGCATCCCAAAATAGACCCCATGCCCTTTCATCCTCTGGGTCTTAGGACCACAGCGGGGCTCTCTGCCTGGAAGCCCTCTCTCCCTCGCTGAGCTGGTAAACTCCTACCTGTTCTTCAAGCCTCAAACCTAGCCCCAACTCCTCTGTGAAGCCTTCCCTGATGCTCCCAGGCAAACTCTGAGGTTCCCCCGAGCTCAGCTTAGGAACCTCCCCTACCAGCCTCTCCAGGCTATGATACGGATGCTTCTCCCCAGCAGAGAGTGGGCTCCTAGACCCCAGGGCTGAGTGCTAGCTGTCTTTGCACCCCCAGCACCCAGCATAGGCCCGGGCACAAAGCAGGAGCTCAGCCATATCTGCTGATTCCATAAATATGAATAAAAACAGCATGCATGGCTTTATAATGTATTTGGGGGGATCAGACTTGGAATCTGATTTCAGCTTATAAAACATTCTATAGGGCTTCCCTGGTGGTGCAGTGGTTAGGAATCCGCCTGCCAATGCAGAGGACACAGGTTCGAACCCTGGTCCAAGAAGATGCCACATGCCGTGGAGCAACTAAGCCCGTGTGCCACAACTATTGAGCCCACATGCCACAACTACTGAAGCCCGCGCACCTAGAGCCCGAGGTCCGCAACAAGAGAAGCCACCACAGTGAGAAGCCCACGTACTGCAACAAAGAGTAGACCCCGCTCACCACAACTAGAGAAAGCCCGCGCGCAGCAACAAAGACCCAATGCAGCCGAAAATAAATAAATAAGTAAATAAATTTTATTTAAAAAATAAATAGGGCTTCCCTGGTGGTGCAGTGGTTGAGAGTCCACCTGCCAATGCAGGGGATGTGGGTTCGTGCCCTGGTCCGGGAAGATCCCACATGCCACGGAGCAGCTGGGCCCGTGAGCCATGGCCGTTGAGCCTGCGTGTCTGGAGCCTGTGCTCCGCAATGGGAGAGGCCACAACAGTGAGAGGCCCGCGTACCGCCAAAAAAAAAAAAGAAAAGAATAAATAAATAAAGTAAAATAAAACATTCTATAAAGAGGAGTCGGTGGGGCGCAGAAAGGATCCCTTGGACCAGAGATCTGTCCCAGAAAGAGGAGAGAATTAGATAAGGACTCCTGAATGCCCACGTCACACTCTGGGTAAAGGCTGTGAGTCTCCCTCCACTCAAACGCCAAGCTCTCAAATGGGGATTCCAGCAGGCTCAAGCCGCATCTTAAAACACACTCAGCTCCTCAGAATATAAATGTCTCAAAACCAGGACAATTACTTTTTATGTACTAGTTAGTAGGGATTAGTGGTTGTGGGACTCACAGGTATTAAAAAAAAAAAATAGTGGAAGCCATGTAACATCAGAGGCTAAATGATGGTTCTGAGTGTAAATCAGGAGGTCGGTGCAGCTTCCAAATTCCAGGCTTCTTTTCTCAAGTCTTTTATTCCTCCAGTGACAGAAGCTTTAGTCAAATAATAAAAGAGTAACTCAGATGCTGTTCCCCTCACTCAGCCTCTGTCTGACTCTCAGACTTTAAGTTCGAAGCGAGAAGTAGGTTCAGAGTTAAGTTTTAACAGCAAAGCCATTTCCCATCATTAGAACACTTCTCCTTTGGGTGAACTCTAAAGACCGGCTAGCAGATGCCACACGTCAGGGAACCGCTTTAAAAGACTATCTTGGGGCTTCCCTGATGGCGCAGTGGTTGAGAGTCTGCCTGCCGATGCAAGGGACACGGGTTCGTGCCCCGGTCCGGGAGGATCCCACGTGCCACGGAGCGGCTGGGCCCGTGAGCCATGGCCGCTGAGCCTGCGCGTCCGGAGCCTGTGCTCCGCAACGGGAGAGGCCACAACAGTGAGAGGCCCGCGTACTGCAAAAAAAAAAAAGACTGTCTTGTATGAAGTAGGTCAGACAGAGAAAGATAAACATCATATGATATCGCGTATATGTGGGATCTAAAAAAAGGGTACAAATGAACTTACTTACAAAACAGAAACAGAGTTACAGATGCAGAAAACAAACTTATGGCTCCCTGACCAGGGCTCGAACCCAGGCCCCCTGCATTGGGAGCACAGAGTCTTAACCGCTGGACCACCAGGGAAGTCCTCTGGGCACCATTTTGAACAGCGAAGTCACCGACAAAAGGCACAAGAATGTGAAAAACACAGCCCTAGAAGGACCATGAAAGGGACCCATGTTACACTGAGAACCAGACCCACGGCAGAGCCTCGCCTTGTCCCACCTGCCCCGGGAACACGTACAGCAGGCGATGCAAATTTCTCACTGCTCTGCTCATGGCCTTGAACAGTCACACAAGCATCTCAGGTGTTGCTTGGCGATTCAAATACATTTGAGTGAGTCAATGAATTCGCAGACACAGAATCTGGGTATGACAAGGACTGGCTGTCGTCTGCATTACACTTCAAACGTTACTGAGACTAGGTTGGATGTTGGGGGAGGGCCCGACAGAACTGAGCCCCTCCCTGCCGGTGTGGTTCCTGAGCTTGGGGAGCTACAGCACCAACCCTCAGCTTGCACCCTCCTGAGTGTACTTGGGGGTACCTCCCACTGCCTCACACCAGAGCCTCAAAGAGACACACGTGGACAGTCGGACAGCACCCTCCCCACCCCCAGCCAATTCCAATCCTCTACCTGCTGAAAACGAAGACGCTAATGACAACAACTAACTATGAATGCAGCAGAGTAATAACCTGACGTGTAACTGAGAAAGAGTTCCCCCCCAAAATACAGGGCTGCTATAATATATAACATAACCCCTGATCCCATCTACCTATTCAGTTATATATGACTTCTCTGTGCTGACACCTGTTAAAACACACAAAAACAGGAATGAGCCAATACTGAGCCTTCTTATTCCAGCAATAAGCAACATGCATCCCTGGATACAGAAAACAACTGCAGAAAAGACAGAAAACAAAGACCTCCAAGCATTTCATTAGGAGATATACTTCCAAGTAAACTTGAACTTTTCCTTTTAATATATTTATCAAAATCTGTAATATATTAATATTTCACTCAAATGTATAATAGTAATCAATCATAGTAACTAAACACAGAAACTTTATAGGCCCTTATAGCCACGGGAAATTTAATTGACGTATATAGACATATTTTTTTGCAAGGACAAATATTATACCCAAAGGTATCATTCTGTGGGAATAGGATATGAATTCAAAAATAAAAAGAGAATAAGGTAGAAATTCCAATGGTTACAGAGGAGTCTGTTTAAGCATTTTTTACGTGGATGACAATAGGTATCGTCTCTATTTAGATCCCACTGGTTCTATTTAAAAGAATGATGTAACCGTTTTATTTCAAGATGTCAATATTTACAATAAGCTGGATATAACATCCTTTGAAACTCTTTTTTAAACCATTTTTTTAATTAAAGTATAGTTAATTTACAATGTGTCAGTCTCAGGTATACAGCAAAGTGATTCAGTTATACATATATATATTCTTTTTCAGATTCTTCTCCATTAGAGGTTATTACAAGATACTGAGTAGAGTTCCCTGTGCTATACAGTAGGTCCTTGCTGTTTATCTATTTTATATATAGTAGTGTATATCTGTTAATCCCAAACTCCTAATTTAAACTAATGAAACTCTTAAATTATGATGAAAAATCTTCGCTATCAAAGTGTGTGAGGGGGTAGATGGCTTTACCAAATTATTTTAGGGATTAGGGGAGCAAAAGGCAGAGTACAGGCCCCTCCAAAGGAAGCTCGCCCCTCAGTTCCAGCGTAGTCTGAGTCTTAACATTTTGCAAGAGAAGCTGGAGATCTGGATCTTCTATGTACAATTGATCTTTTTTTAAAATACTGGTTTGGAAATTTTATAAACAGTGTGCAGGCCAAACAAAACATATCTGCAGGCCAACATTTTTTCTACCTTGACTCTGAGCAATAGTTAGCATCCTCTGTCAACATTTCCATATACTTAAACGAGATCCACTCATTCAAACAACCCTCACTGAACATCTCGGGCTGGCAGGTGCTATCCCGGGCCCTGGGGACCCAGCGATGGCAGAAACAACACCTGCCCTCAAGGAAGACACCCTAGGGGGGCCATCGACCGGGAGATAACCTTTTGCAATACCGTCTATTAAACCTAGTGCTAGGGGAATTCCCTGGCGGTCCAGTGGTTAGGACTCCACGCTTCCACTGCAGGGGGCATGGGTTCGATCTCTGGTCAGGGAACTAAGATCCTGCAAGTCGCGAGGGGCGGCCAAAATAGATAGGTAGGTAAGTAGGGAGAGAGAGAGAGACAGACAGATAGAGAGAGAGACAGAGAGAGAGAGAGCAGACTATTTCATCCTAAAAAAAAAAATCCAGTGCTACCATTAGACCCTGGGTGCCATGGTCAAGCACCTTGTCTTGGGTGGGTCAGGAGTAGATGGTTTTATTTGCAGAAGCTTGAGACTAAAGAGAGGCAGGACTAGAAGCATCCCAAGAAACCGACACAGGTTTGACTTCAGTGCTGGGGATCGGACTGGCTACCTTGGAAAGGCTCCCTGGGAGATGGCCAATCAGGCAGACAGGAACTAAGATCATGACAGGACGTCCGAAAGCTATGAACATCCAGAGGAGACGAAAACCAGCCCCTCTCCTCATTTCCAGTTCTTCAGTTAAAAACAGGCACAAGATGGAAATAAACCATTGAGACAAGATCCAAAAATAATCTTAACTGGGCGTCCAAGCTCCTAAAAAATTCTTCTTTTAATCACTTCTGGAAGGCAGCTGAAAGGTACGTACACCAAAACTCAGCTTGTGAAGCAATCAGCTTAATCTGTTTCTTTGAAAGATTAATTAAAACTGAGATTACCGACGGCAGGCAGATGAGCCCGGTCAGCCGACGGGGCACATCTGAGATGAGACAGAAACTGGTTCACCATCATACAAACACAGCTGAGGGCCAAACGCAGAGATGCTGCACAAAACCTGCTTCTTCCTGGGCCCATAATTCAATTCCTGGGGGTGACACGAGTTAAAAATGCAAACCTCAGGGACGGCGTGAGGCAGGCACACAGCCCACGCCGTGGACAGGGCCGGCGGGCAACCTCTGTGGCCTTGAACTACGGAACCAAGCCAGCAACAGCTGTGGACGGAGAAGGCTGGGCACAGCCCACAGGAACCAGCAACGTAGCAAGGAACACAACTCCAGCTCTGAACTCAAGCAAGATTTTTAGTGCTTGTTTAAGCCCATTTCAAGGATCTGCTCAGCTGAGGCCTAGCTCAGGAGAGATAATAAGAGACCAACGCAAGAGAAAACTCTGTCCGCACAGCCCCTGCTCCATGGGGGCGTGGGGCCTGTAAGGAAAGGAATGTTCTCTGATAGAAGGATGCTTTTTTCACAGATAGTAAAGAGGAGATTAAGTGGGAGACCCTTCTGGAAACCCTAGAGGAACCAGAATTGACAAAACCTCAACCGCGCTCATCACAAAAAGAACAATTTGGGCAACAGTTCCCGAAGTTTTCATTCCAAGAGGAATGGAGGAAGACAAGGAGGACACAGAGTAAAGTACGGAGGACGGCAGCAAGGAGGAGAGGGGCCCTCACCGGGCCGCACAGCCCCCCGGGGCTCCGGTGTCACTGCCAGCATACCCCACCCGGAAAGCCCACTCTGGACGCCTGTTTAAGCAGCCCTGGTCTGCAGGCTACGGAAGAGTTATTGTTCAAGAAGTTCCCCCAAACATAATAGAGCATTTCTCGGTGCACTAGATGTCAGAGCCCTGAATCCCAGCCCTGCCCCGATGGCTGCCCGCCCCCCACCTCCTCTCCCACCCACACATTGAAAAGGCTGGACCCAAATTCAGTTAGCACATAACCGATCTCGTCTTTCTCCCTCCAATATCCTCTCATTCTAGGTGCTTCCACCGTGCAGATTATGTAACCATGGACACTACCATCGTTTTCTTTTAGGATGAGAAAAGAGTCGCAATTCAGGGAAATACACTGAAATTTGAATCCCCATGGTACTATGAACACCAAAGGGAGGGTCAGGCTTCATGTAACGGTTAAGAATACAGATCCCAGAGCCGCCTTCATTCTCTCATCTGTAAAATGGGACGAATGATAAAAGTCTACTTTACAGGGTAGTCATGAAGAATAAACGGGTTTTGGTAAAGCGCTTAGAACGAAATGTGACACCAAGCCCTAGGTGTTCAAATGAAAATACAGAACCATTCTAGCCACCATCAGGAAGCAGCTACAAACGACACCCGGGTCAAATCGAAGGGGCGCTGTGCTAGGATGGGGAGCTCCCGAGGCAGCGCCAAAACCCAGCCCCGTTCTCCGAGCTCCCAGGTGAAACAGCTCTCTCACCTGTGTCCCCCGCTGCGCACCTCATCACTAACTCAGGCCCGCCTCGTTGGGACCCCTGTGCCTGCCTCCCAGCCCCCTGTGCCCCAGGCACTGAGGTCGGTTCCTCATATTCTAATATTAGAATGTTGTATTCTAGTAGCTTCTATCACCACATCCTAGATACTCTAATTGCTGGTATCACCAGCTAAAATTATAAACATTTTAGCCTAGAACTCAAGACACATAATGATCTGATCCCTTACCTACCCCTATGGTTGATTTACACGGCCGTGTTAGTTTCAGGTGTACAGCACAGTGATTCAGTTATACATATATACATATATATTCTTCAGATTCTTTTCCCTTATAGGTTATTACAAAATACTGAGTATTAGTGCCTTGTGCTAAACCGTAGGTCCTTACTGTTTATCTATTTTATATATAGTAGTGTATATATGTTAATTCCAACCTCCTAATTGATCCCTCCCCCCACCAAAGAATGAAAAGAAATGAGGACAGTTTAAGAGACTTTTGGGACAACGTCAAATGCACCAACATTCGCATTACAGGGGTCCGAGCAGAAGAGGGAGGGAAGGAGCCTGAGAAAATATTTGAAGAGATAACAGCTGAAAACTTCCCTAACATGGGAAAGAAAACAGTCACCCAAGTCCAGGAAGTGCAGAGAGTCCCACACAAGATGAACCCAAGGAGGAACATGCCAAGATACATAGTAATGGAATTGACAAAAATTAAAGACAAAAAGAAAATATTAAAAGCAACAAGGGAAAAGCAACAAATAACATACAAGGGAATCTCCATAAGACTATCATCTGATTTCTCAGCAGAAACTCTGCAGGCCAGAAGGGAGTGGCATGATATATTTAAAGTGATGAAAGGGAAGAACCTATGACCAAGAATACTCTACCCTTACCTACCTTCCTAATCTTACTTCCTACTGGTTCCTTCATGCCTCCTTCATGCCCACCTGAGCCCCACCCTCTATGCCAACCCTACCATCTCCCACAGTGGTGCTTCTGGCCTGGCATGTTCGACCTGCCTGTGGTACCTGCCTCCAAAGCTGGACATCCCCCAGTCTTCAAGGACTGGCTCATGCTTTAACACAACCTCCCTCTTCTCCCCCAGATGGAATTAATGTCTCCATTTCTGAAGTGACACAGCTTTCATGGCTCTACAGGGAAGGCAGAGGAGTGTCCTGTCAGGAGTTTGAATCCCAGCTCTGCCACTTACTAGCTGAACACCGCTGGGTCAGAAAACTAAAATCCCTGAACCAATCTCACCATGGTGAGCAGGAGAAGTGGGCATAATATATGGAAAAATTCTTGGTTTAAATTCTCCCCGCCTTCCCTCTCTCGTGAAATTTATTACTTCTCTAAATTTTATTGCAGTTATTTAGGCTTATAAGTTCTCTTCCTACTAACGATGTAAGTTCCCTGAGTGCAGTATTTTTGTCTTTCTCAAAGGAACAAGCACGAGGCCTGACGCGTAGTGACAGCTAAACGAAAATGTACTGAGTGGATGAAAAGGTGGACCATTTTATACTTGCTCTTTCTATTATTTTTTATGGCTTTTTTTTAACATCTTTATTGGAATATAATTGCTTTACAGTGTTGTGTCAGTTTCTGCTGTATAACAAAGTGAATCAGCTATACATATACATATAACCCCATATCTCCTCCCTCTTGCGTCTCCCTCCCACCCTCCCTATCCCACCCCTCTAGGTGGTCACAAAGCACGAAGCTGAACTCCCTGTGCGATGCGGCTGCTTCCCACTATCTATCTATTTTACATTTGGTAGTGTATATATGTCCATGCCACTCTCTCACTTCATCCGAGCTTAACCCTTACCCCACCCACGTCCTCAAGTCCATTCTCTACTGCGTCTTTATTTCTGTCCTGCCCCTAGGTTCATCAGAACCGTTTTTTTTTAGATTCCATATATATGTGTTAACATATGGTATTTGTTTTTCTCTTTCTGACTTCACTCTGTATGAAAGACTCTAGGTCCATCCACCTCACTACAAATGACTCAATTTTGCTCCCTTTTATGGCTGAGTAATATTCCATTGTATATATGTGCCACATCTTCTTTATCCATTCATCTGTTGATGGACACTTAGGTGGCTTCCATGTCCGGGCTATTGTAAACAGAGTTGCAATGAACATTCTGGTACATGACTCTTTTTGAATTATTGTTTTCTCGCGGTATATGCCCAGTAGTGGGATAGCTGGGTCGTATGGTAGTTCTATTTTTAGTTTTCTGAGGAACGTCCATACTGTTCTCCATAGTGGCTGTATCAATTTACATCCCCACCAACAGTGCAAGCAGGTTCCCTTTTCTCCACACCCTCTCCAGCATTTATTGTCTGTAGATTTTTTGATGATGGCCATTCTGACCGGTGTGAGATAATATCTTATTGTAGTTTTGATTTGCATTTCTCTAATAATTAGTGATGTTGAGCACCCTTTCATGTGTTTGTTGGCAGTCTGTATATCTTCTTTGGAGAAATGTCTATTTAGGTCTTCTGCCCATTTTTGGATTGCGTTATTTGTTTTTTTGATACTGAGCTGCATGAGCCGCTTGTTTATTTTGGAGACTAATCCTCTGTCAGTTGCTTCGTTTACAAATATTTTCTCCCATTCTGAGGGTTGTCTTTTCGTCTTGGTTATGGTTTCCTTTGCTGTGCAAAACCTTTTAAGTTTGATTAGGTCCTATCTGTTTATTTTTGTTTTTATTTCCACTTCTCTAGGAGGTGGGTCAAAAAGGATCTTGCTGTGATTTATGTCACAGAGTGTTCTGCTTAAGAGAAATTAAGGAAACACTCCCATTTACCATTGCAACAAAAAGAATAAAATACCTAGGAATAAACCTACCTAAGGAGACAAAAGACCTGTATGCAGAAAACTATAAAACACTGATGAAAGAAATTAAAGACGATACAAACAGATGGAGAGATATGCCATGTTCTTGGACTGGAAGAATCAACATTGTGAAAAGGACTCTACTACCCAAAGCAATCTACAGATTCAATGCAATCCCTATCAAACTACTAATGGCATTTTTCCCAGAACTAGAACAAAAAATTTCACAATTTGTATGGAAACACAAAAGACCCTGAATAGCCAAAGCAATCTTGAGAAAGAAAAACAGAGCTGGAGGAATCAGGCTCCGTGACTTCAGACTATACTACAAAGCTACAGTAATCAAGACAGTATGGTACTGGCACAAAAACAGAAACATAGGGCTTCCCTGGTGGCGCAGTGGTTAGGAATCCGCCTGCCAATGCAGGGGACATGGGTTCGAGCTCTGGTCCGGGAAGATCCCACATGCCACGGAGCAACAAAGCC
This sequence comes from Aethalodelphis obliquidens, assembly GCF_003676395.1. NCBI lineage: Eukaryota > Metazoa > Chordata > Mammalia > Artiodactyla > Delphinidae > Aethalodelphis > Aethalodelphis obliquidens. The sequence continues at coordinate 7,445,073 of NW_020837967.1, read as the reverse complement.
CGTGCGCCACAACTACTGAGCCTGCACTCTAGAGCCTGCGAGCCCAACTACTGAAGCCTGTGTGCCTAGAGCCGGTGCTCTGCAACAAGAGAAGCCACAGCAATGAGAAGCCCATGCACCGCAATGAAGCACAGCCCCCACTCGCTGCATCTAGAGAAAGCCCACACGTAGCAATGAAGACCCAACGTGGAACAGGATAGACAGCCCAGAGATAAATCCATGCACATATGGTCACCTTATCTTTGATAAAGGAGGTAAGAATATACAATGGAGAAAAGACAGCCTCTTCAATAAATGGTGTCGGGAAAACTGGACAGCTACATGTAAAAGAATGAAATTAGAACACTCCCTAGCAACGTATACAAAATTTAAGATCTTTCTATTATTTTTAATCATTCCCCCATTTTTATCTATATTGTTGTCAATGACAGCAACCATCCCATGAATTTAGTATAGACATCCAGATGGTTCCGAGGGAGACACTCAATTCTGAGTCTTGAATGACTCAATTCCATTCATTCACATTTGCTTATTTTTTACTGGTTCCTTCACGGACCCTACTACCAGAAAGCACTGTGCCTGACACTCTGTGGCCTACAGAAGGACAGAATTCCTGCTCCCAAATATACCCACTGTCAATGTGAGGCCATTTTAACAGACCTCACCAGTATAACCAACTGGGGTGTTTTGTTTGTCTTTAAAAAAAATTTGAAAATCATCATCCTGAAAAGGAATATTTTATTCATGCCGGTTTAAGTAGTAACGGGAAAATATTCAGTACTCAGAATGGAATGAAAAAAAAGAAAAAAAATGTCAGCATGAATTTCCAAAGGCATCTGGAAAACTGGCAAAAGAATTAAAAATATGAAAGCAACCGGTGATCCCAGCTGGGGTGAAACTGCCTTCCTGTGGAAACCCTGAATAGAAAATAAGATTCTAAGATGAATTGCTTAATGCATTTTCTTTATATGTGTTACCAATCCTAAGACTGCTTTAGGAATTCCCAAAGACAATCCTCTGGAAAGTTCATTTACATAGTGATTCCAATTGATTCAGGGCAAAGCAAACCTACAACTTGTCCCCAGGGCCCCAAAGGCTTTAAGTTCATGTATTGGATTTTGTATTGAGAATAACAAGAATCTCGGCAGAAATGTGACTTAGAACAGAAGTTATTAAATCTTCCCCCTATACCCACTATGATCAAAAAGACTGAGATTCCAACACACCACACCTGAGAACAGGGCTTCGCACTCTTAGCAGAAGAGAATGAATGATGGCCCAACACACCCACTCTGGAGGCAGCCAAAACTGATCGTGAACCAACCCCCGCAACTCGGTGCCAGATTTTGAGCCCATTAGTGACCCCCAACTGAACCCCACCAATTTAATGCATACAGTCAAGACTACGTAAGACAGCATTCCATAGTCACATACAGAGTACATGCTGAATCTATGGGCTGGAAGGACACCCGGTGGGCAAAGCTGGACCCGCATTTCAGACCAGGATCAGCAGCTCACTAGCTGTGTGACCTTGGGCAGGTCACTCAACCTCTCTGGGCGTCTGTTTCCTCATGTGTCACTTACACATTGGACCAGATGCTCTTGCTCTCACGTAACCTGAGTGTCAGGGGACCAAGAGACTGGAAATACATGAGTCTTCAGAAGCACTTCCAGAGGCTGTGCTTGCCCTGGCCTTGCCCTCTTAACCCATTTCACTCTAGCATATTGGGCCCTGTTCTATCCCTGACTAGTTGTGTGATTCTGGGCAACAGGCTTCGCTTTTCTGCGCCGGGTTTTTATTTTCCTCTACAAAACATGGGATTAAGCTGTATCTAGGTCCCTTCTAGCTCTAGAATTCTACTTATTGGAGAAATCCCTTCCACTGGGGAGTAAAACAGAGGTTCTGAACCACTTTATCATTTTTCAGCCCTTTGGTGCAAATCACCAGAAGGAGGACTATAAAAATTCTGCATCGGCTTTGAAAATGGACAGGACACAGGGGACAAGTGCTTTATAAAATGTCATATACAGTATAAACATTATGTATTTGCTCCTCTAGCAAAGCCAGAACAATCTATTGGTTACACCTGTGACTCAAAATGATATCTGATATCTCATCCAGGACCACCAGGCACCTCCCAAAGTTCAAGTCACTGTGGACGGCAGCAGGGTGCATCCCATGACCAGCGTTAAAATCACCTGCAAGAAAAGTGGCCTACTCGCTGGGGCTCTGGGAGATCTACTACCAGTACGGATGCTGAATTCACCCCCCTCCCTTGGCCCAACTCCACATCCCCCAAAAAAGCAGAAGACCACAGGTAACGATTCAAAGCCACGGATTGCATGACCACTTTGCTCTCAGCCTCTTCCCCAAGAAGGAAAGGGCTTGAGACAGAATAACAGTTGACAAGGACACCAGGGTCAAGAAAGACAGTCTCCTTATAAATAAAACTTTCAAACTCACGGCCATTAACACTCACCCGAAATAACTGGACGGGAGCCGACCAGGAAAGGGCATGTTACTAAAACCGGCCCTCCAGCCTCCAAGAGGCTCAGCAGAATGACTGCTGATGTGGGGAGAGGAGGAAGGCAGGTCTGGTTATTGTGCCAACGCACCGGGAGGCACAGTAACTAGGTCACGTTCCCACTCGGGCGTGGACGAAGCCACTCGGCTGCTTGGTGCACCGGGCAAAGCCGGGTCGTGCTGTCGTGCTCAGCATCTCTCGGGGAAGCCTGAGGAAGGCACTTCTGGCCACACCCTCCCCAGGGGAGCAGTATCGGGACATTTCTCCATATCCTGAAGAGCCTGTCCCCAGAGCAGCGCCAGAATGTAGCTAGAGGTCTAAGCCACGGCTGACACGGCATGAAACACACATGAAACATGCATGTGGCAGCACCCCTTCCACCCAAAGCCTCAGCTCGCTTCGGAACCACACACTGGAGCTGATTCAACAAATAAAGAGCCCCTTCTCTAGCCAGAGGATGTTGCCTCCTCAGCCAGATCCTGCAGAAGGAAACCACACGGACGAGAAGCCCCTTCGGTGAAACGCAGCCACGTCTCCCTGGCACGAAAATCATGCAGACTTAATGGAAATCTTGGCAATTGCATCACAGGCTTCACCTTTCTCGGGGCTCATCATGCATTTTCCTCCAACTACAGGGTTTTCGGGAGAAGCCGGGGAGCATGGAAACACACTCCATTCATGCCAGAGCCTGGGGCTTCCTCAGGCGTGAGGTTTCTCTCTTCACAGCAGACAAACCTCTGCGTTGGCACAGCTTATCTGGAAAATGGTTGGAACCTCTGGCCCTAGGCGATCCCAGAGCTGCTGACATGCCCCTCGGAAGCCTTGCAAGTGTGTGTTTTTCACGGTGTATTAATTCAAGCGGCACGTTAGATGAGATGTGTTCTAATTTTTGCTTTTAACCCCTGCAGTTAGCGGATTGGCCCCTTTCCTTTGGCCTCTGAAGAGCACAGAGCAGAGCACAAGCACAGAGGGAAAGAAGGCACCCAGAACGTCCCAGGGCTTTCTTCCCCTCTGCTTTTACCCAGTTTTACTGACACCATTTATTTGCAGACAAAGGACCTAGAAGCTGGAGTCTGGGGAAAAAGCGGAAAGTGAGAAAGCTTGTAAGTTTCAAGGTTGACACATGTAAGATTCTACTGTCACCAGGAGGGCTGAGAAGTCTCCTGCCAATGCAGAGGGGAAAACCACCCAGTGCCCCAAAATATCAGTGAAGGAGCCACTGTCTACAGACATCACTGGAGAGTGAACATCTCCTGAGAATCACTGCTCCAACCACACAGAGCACTGGCCCCAGGTGAGATGCTAAGTGGCGGGTGCCAGAAAGGAGGGACGCTCTAGGGAGAAACAGAAAAGGAAATATCTGAGGTTTCTTCTCTCCCACGAGAGGCTCCATTGCCTCACTCACTCAATGAAAGCAACTCGTTATGGGAACGGAGGTGGGGTGAGGGGAGGCAGGTGTGAAAGAGGAGAGATTTTTTTTTTTTGGCCCCGTGGCACAGCAAGCAGGATCTTAGCTTCCTGACCAGGTATCAAACCTGCGTCCCCTGCAGTGGAAGCGTGGAGTCTTAAATACAGAACCGCCAGGGAAGTCCCAAAAGAGAGATGGTTTCATGGCCCAATTTTTTTTTAATGAATAAAATATTTTAGAACCTACCCTCCAACAGATATAGCTGGAATTTACTAAGCAATTATTATGACATTGTAAGATAAACGCATGTAACTTTTAGAAAGAGCTTACAATCTATACATATATTTTCTAAGCTCTCAATAAGGTAGCTATTATATACTATGTCTATAATGTGTATATATGTCAAAACATGGAAGAACATTATGATCCTGAGAATGGTAATAATTGTAAAATGAAACATGTGAGGGTAAGGTTATCTTCTTAGTTTCTTCTTATTTCATTAAAGTATTAAACCAGTCTATTATATGTAAGTTGTACATAAAATTCCTTTTTCTGATAACTAATATCTGATTAGCATAGAAAATCTAGGAAGGACTTCCCTGGAGGTCCAGTGGTTAAGACTCTGCTCTTCCAATGCAAGCGGTACGGGTTCGATCCCTGATCGGGGAACTAAGATCCCACATGCCATGCAGCACGGCCAAAAAAGAAAAAGAAAAAAAAAGAAAATCTAGGAAATACAGCAAGGCAAGGAGAAGAAAATTAAAGTTATTTGTCATTTCCACACCCAAAGATGAGTACTCTCATTATAACTGACGTAGCTACTTCCAGCTCTCTCCCTCTGCATATAATCACAAATGCTCTTCCACAAAATTGGGGTGTTACTTGATAGCTTCTTTTTCACATTAAACAGGATATCTTCTACCCACACCCTTAAATGATATTCTGCATCATGAGTTAAGCCTGCAGTGTGTTGCATTCTATCAATGTGCCACAGCTTACTTTGTAAATTTTGTATTATTAAATGAGTTGTTTCCAACTCATTTACTATAGGAAATCAATTACTACAGGAAATACTAGTGCATAGATGGATAGGTGATAGATCGATCGATCGATAGATAAACAGATTTCTTTTTTGTAAAATCTTTATTGAACTATAATTCACAATTCACCAACTTAAAGTGTACAATCCAATGGTTTTAGAATACTTATAGAATTGCACAATGATCACCACCATCAATTTGAGAACCTTTTCCTCATCCCCGCCAAAAATCCCATGCCCTATAGCAATCGTTCTCCATATCCCCTCGAGCCCTCCCACCCACAGTCCTAGGCAACCACTAATTTGCGTTCTGTCTCTACAGATGTGGCTATTCTGGACGTTTCACATAAATGGAATCATACAACATGCAGTTTTTTTGTGACTGGCTTCTTTCACTTAGCCTAACGTTTTCAAGGTTCAACCTTATTGTAGCATATATAAATACTTCATTCCTTTTAAATGGCCAAATATTATATCATAGTATGGATATACGACGTTTTGTTTACCCATTCATCAGTTGATGAACATTTAGGTTATTTTCTCTTTTTGGCTACTATGAATAATGCTGCTATGAACATACACGTACAAGTCTTTCTGTGGACACATATTTTCGTTTCTCTTGGATATACATCTAGGAGTGGAATTGTTGGCTCATATGGCAGCTCTATCTTAACCTTTTAAGGAACTGCTATCCTGTTTTCCAAAGAAGCTGCACCACTCTGCATTCCCACCAGCAGTGTGAGAGGGTCCCAATTTCTCCACATCTTCACCAACACTGTTGTCATTTGTCTTTTCATTATAGTCATACTAGTGGGCATGAAGCGGTATCTCACTGTGAGTTTGGTTTGCATTTCCCTGATAGCTGATGATGTTGAGCATCTTTTCATGTGCTTATTGGCCATATGTATATCTTCTCTGGAGAGGTGTCCATTCAGATCCCTTGCCCATTTTTAACTGAGTTGTCTTAATTATTGAGTTATATTTTAGACCGAAGTTCCTTACCAGATTTGCAAAAAAAAATTTCCCATGCTTTGGGTTGTCTTTTCACTGTCTTGATGGTGTCCTTTGAAGCATGAAAGCTTTTAGTTTTGATGAAATGCAATTTATCTATTTTGTTGTTGTTGCCTGTGCTTTGGGGGTCCTAAGAAAACACTGCTTACTCCAAATCATGAAGATACATGCCTATGTTTCTTTCTAAGTGTTTTACATAGTTTTAGCTCTGATATTTAGGTCATGGAACCATTTTAAGCTAATTTTGTATACAGTATGAGGTAACAATCCAAATTCATTCTTCTGCATGTAGATATCCAGTTGTCCCAACACTATTTGTTGAAAAGACTATTCTTTCCCCCCATTAAATTGTCTTAGCACCCTTGTCAAAAGTTAATAGACTGTAAACGTGAGGGTTTACTTCTGGACTCTTAATTCTAGTTCATTGATCCAAATATGTCTGTTTTTACGCCAGTACCACCCTGTCTTGATTATTGTAGTTTTGTCGTAAATTCCGAAAGCAAGAAATGTGCATACTCCGACTTCATTCTTTTTCAAGACTGTTTTGGCTATTTTAGGTCCTCTGCATTTCCATATGAATTTTAGGATCAACTTGTGAATTTCTAAACAAAGGGCAGCTGGGATTTTGATAGGTATTGTATTGAATCTGTAGACAAATTTGGGGACTTTGGGGACTTCCCTGGTGGTGCAGTGGTAAAGAATCTGACTTCCAATGCAGGGGACGCAGGTTCGATCCCTGGTTGAGGAACTAAGATCCCACATGCTGCAGGGCAACTAAGCCCGAGCGCCACAACTACTGAGCCCAAGTGCTCTAGAGCCCGTGCGCCACAACTAGAGAGAAGCCTGCGCACCGCAACGAAAGATCCCACATGCCACAACCAAGACCCAATGCAGCCAAATAAATAAATATATTTTTTTTAAAAATTGGGGGACTTTTGCTACATTAACACTATTAAGTCTTCCAGCCATTAATACAGAATGTCTTTCCATTTATTTATGTCTTCTTCGTTAACTTCTTTCAGTATTTTGTAATTTGCAGCATATGAGTCTTCCACTTCTTTGGTAAAATTATTCCTAATTTATTCTTTTTGATGCTAAATGGAATTGGTTTCTTAATTTCATTTTCAGATGGTTCATTGCCAGAATGTGGATTTACAACTGACTTTTGTATACTGATCTTGTATCCTACAACCATGGTGAACTCATACATTGGTTCTAATTGATTTTTAGTGGATTCCTTAGGATTTGCCCTCTACAAGATCATGTCATCTGCAAATAAAGACAGTTTTACTTCTTCCTTTACAATCTGGATGCTTTTTATTTCTTTTTCTTGCCTAACTGTCCTGGCTAGAACCTCCAGTACAACGTTAAATGCAAGTGGCAAGAACAAACATCCTTGCCTTGTTCCTGATCTGAGGGGAAAGCTTTCATTCTCTCACCATTAAGTATGATGTTAGCCCTGAGAGTATAATTCCTAACTGTATTTGTCACGCAAAGATAAAAAGGCTATTTCAGTATAACACCGATTCATAAGAGATCCTAAATACAACCATTTCCTAATATGCAATATCTTCAAATTTTTTCCCTAAACCAATTTCAACAGTCTTTGTACTTGTACTAGGTAGGAAAAGCACAGTGACATGTTAAAGAAAATCTCAAGTAATTCTCAAGTTCAAGAAGACTTGAAATGGACAGATTTAATGAAATTCAATGCCTGTGTCTGGTGAAATAAACAACTGCTAATATAAAGCCCAAGCAGCTGGCATGAAGTTAAAGTCAATTTGACGTTTCCCTGAGCTGTCAGCTACTCAATTCCCTGCAGAAAGGAAGACTTTATTCTGAGCATGTTCTGAAATTCTGTGTCAATTTCCACTTTATTCTGAGCATGTTCTGAAATTCTGTGTCAATTTCCCTGCTTGAATGTTCCCTGAGTTCTCATTCTGCTGCTCTCCAAAATTAGTTCTACCACAAAAGGATAAAAAAAAACATTTGGCAAGAGCTAGTCTAATTGTATTTAAATCTGTAAATCCTAGAACAAAGAGGGATGTGACAGTTACTTAACTTGATTATTTAGTCATACCAAATACTTCAGACTAAAAACTACACCCTGAAACCTGGATTATCCAGTTTGACCCCTAAACAAATTGTATGAGAGCAACATCTTCGTTAGCCAGGACACATAGACAGAGGTACAGGGGGAAACATCTGGACTTCAAAAGACCTGGCCTCAAATCCCAGATCTTTCCATTCTTACCTGTGCATCCTCGGGCAAGATACTTATCCTCTCTGTGCCAACTGTTAAAAAAAATTTAAGGATAAAACTCCTTCCTTGGGGCTTCCCTGGTGGTGCAGTAGTTGAGAGTCCGCCTGCCGATGCAGGGGACATGGGTTCGTGCCCCGCTCCGGTAGGATCCCACACGCCGCGGAGCGGCTGGGCCCGCGAGCCACGGCCGCTGAGCCCGCGCATCCCGAGCCTGTGCTCCGCAACGGGAGAGTCCACAGCAGTGAGAGGCCCGCGTACCGCAAAAAAAAAAAAAAAAAAAAAAAACTCCTTCCTTGCAGGGAGGCTGTGAAGATTACGTATTACTCATAAAGTGCCTGGAACACAGTAGGTACTATTATTACTAGTAGTGGCAGAAGTATTTCTTAACTGTTCAGGAAATGGAGTAGTCTGGTCCACTCTAATTTCTGGTTTTCAAACTTGTGTGGCTGAAAACCCTTCTCAACAACATTAGTATTGTTCATCTCTCTGTATTACGGTAGACAGACAGGTACATCTTCCATTTCATTTCTGATACTATGTCAGTGACCAAAAAGTGTGTCAGGCTCATCCACAAGTAGTTCAGAAACTAGTATAGATGAACGAGATACACACCATAAGGCTGTGATGTACGTGATCATTACACAGTCTTATAGAGATAAAGGTGCAGGATACTGGGCTGGCTATAGAGTGAGTGACCTGGCACACATCCTAAAACGTGGTTTTCATTAATACATTCCAAATATGAGCTTAGGCAACTGTTGTTTGCCTGTTTTCCTTAAAAGGGGAGCAGAGGAAAAGAGGCAATGAACTGAAAGCTTTACTCTTACCTTGTATCCCCCAAAAGGCCACGTCTACACTCTGGAAACTAATCAGCGATGGCACTGCCAAACCCCTCCCTTCTCCCACATTAGCATCCTCCCAACCCCGGCTAATTGGCACATCTGAAACTGTCCAATCAATGAGCTAATGAGGACGTACCAGCACCGAGAAGGGGAAGCCAGGCTGCTCCTGGACACCACACCATGAGCTTCAGAAAACTCAGGCTGAGATTCTAATCAATTTGGAGATGTTTGCTCTGTCTTCTTTGAAGCCTTCTTCTAGACAGTGTATTTTTCTAGCTGTGAAAATTGTACGCACCGGGCTTCCCTGGTGGCACAGTGGTTAAGAATCCGCCTGCCAATGCAGGGGACACGGGTTCAAGCCCTGGTCCGGGAAGATCCCACATGCCGCGGAGCAACTAAGCCCGTGAGCCACCAACTACTGAGCCTGCACTCTAGAGCCCATGAGCCACAGCTATGGAGCCCGCAACCCACAACTACTGAAGCCCACGCACCTAGGGCCCGTGCTCCGCAACAAGAGAAGCCACCGCAGTGAGAAGCCCGTGCACCACAACGAAGAGTAGCCCCCACTCGCTGCAACTAGAGAAAGCCTGTGCGCAGCAACGAAGACCCAATGCAGCCAATAAATACATAAATAAATAAACATTTTTTAAAAAAAAGAAAATTGTAGGCACCTGACAACAGTTCCTGTCTCAAAAAGCTTAGCATGTTGGCACGCAGGGGTAAAAAACAAGGGGGAGGGGCTCTGTCCACCGGGCAGCAGTTATTAAGAGAAGAACTAAACCCAGTACCCAGTTTGTACTCATTCCACAATCACAGCCAGGATACCTCCCCTGGTCCAGGTGCTGGGCTTAGCTGAGCCACGAAGACAACACAAAACAATTAAGCCAGCATAAAATGCCTACCATATGCAAACAGCACGCGGGCACACACACACACACACACACACACACACACACACACACACACACAC
>NW_020837967.1:7232692-7435005 GCF_003676395.1 Aethalodelphis obliquidens | reverse complement strand
ACACACACACACACACACACACACACACACACACACACACACACACATGTGCATGCCCGGACGCAGGGCCGTCTTGTAATTAGCAAAGTCAGCCAGAGAAAACCATTCATCAACAACTAAAAATCATCAGGCAACAAGAGAAATAAATCCAACAATAATCTGGCAGATAGGGGCTCCTCCTCCACATGGTCTCCTGAAATAAAAGTCATCCCGTCAAAGCACACAGCCAGGCTGAAGGCCACGTGGTCATAAAGCACAGAAAACTACACCCAGTCCCCAGTGCACTCCTTCCTCACCTGTCTCCCGCAGCTCTTGACAGGGAGAATTGGCGTTGAATGAGCACTTACGCTGTAGCAGGTGCTGGCTAAAGACTTTATGTGTCAGTGCACTTAATTCTCACCACAGCCAGAGACAGGGTCCCCAACTACTACACTCCTGGGCCTCCCTGAGATCTGGATAACGAATCAGAAGTAGGACAAGAAGAAGGAACACTGAGGTCATTTTTATCCATTTCACAGGAGAACATACATGTATTTCTGTCCCCTAAGTTAGTTTAGCATCTGGAATCCCAATGCAACCTTGCAAAGAGCCCTAATGTGCAACGCACAGAAGCTCTGGGAGTTGGCACTGACCCCGCCACCTTGCGCGGTGTGGCCCTGGAGAAGGCCCCCAGCTGACCCTTTGGGGGCCTTCTGCTTTCTCAGCCTGATCAAAGAACCAGATGTTCGCCAGGCCCTCTCCAGAGTCAACGTGCTGAAGCTTGAAAATCTAAGACGTCCTCGAATGTGCTCACGGCCACACGAGTGAGGACTGCAGGACACAGCCCTGGGCTGGGCCTGGTTGCCAGAGGGATGGGGTGACGTGATCCACCATAAAACCTGATGTTGTTCTACTTCTTCTGATCTGCCATTGAAGAAATGCTACCCCAGACCTCTCCTTGAAGTGTTCACATTTTCATCACATTTGGCCAAGTCCAGCTGTGCACACACCAGGAAGGGGGTGGCATTAACTCTGTGACTCCGTAAGTCGCCGATCCCATTGTTAGTGCTCCATGTATGTACAAACTGACCTCCTTTTACAATGACTTTAAAGGCACAGCGGGTTCCTTTCACTTCCACCTCCTTTTTATTTCTTTAAGTCTAATGGGAAAAGGAAGGCTTTCAACAAAATCTAAATGGATGAAATTCATAAGATGCACCAGCGACTTCACACAGGTAGTACCTAGTATTGTTTCCACTGGAACCTCTTACCATTCATTTTAACCCCAAAGAGATGGATAAATGCCCAACTAGCCAATTATATCACTACTGACTATGTGAGCCTTCAATGAGTTGAGAAATGCTCTTTTAAAGTATGTTGATCCGGATGCAAAAATCAATCCATGTTATAAGGGCAGCAATCACACGAGAGCAGACGTGCCATTATCTTACCTGCTTCTGAAAGGAAGGATTTTTTGGCCTCCTTTCTGTTGTCAAACTGAATCATTATTACATAAAAGAGGCGACAAGTGTGACTGAAACCCTGAAGCACCATGAACCGTTAGCTCGTATTTGAAATCGTGTATCCACTTAATCAGAAGCTGAAGCAGTATCATGGTCCGTGCTCTGCAGGATTCAAACCCGAGGAAGAAGAGGTTCATCTGAACCCTGAAATCAGAGCTTTCCCCTTCCTCTTGACCCCATTTCCGTCCCACTCCCTGTTACAGTTATGCAGGCCAAACACACTTATTAACACATCCACCTTCTCCCATCATGCCTTGCAACCAAAGCCCTGAGACCCTGCAGGTCTTACATCAGAGAAAACCCACAGGAGCAAATGCCTCCCTTTTTCCAGTTCTGAGGAATCATGTAGCAAATATCATGAAAGAGTCCCTTCTAATTGCTCCTTGAGGAGAGAAGTAATGGGGACTTTTTCATTTCGGATTTTTGCTTTTGTTTTTTAGTTTTTTATTTTATATTGGAGTAGAGTTGATTTACAATGTTCTGTTAGTTTCAGGTGTACAGTGAAGTGATTCAGTTACACATATAGATATATCCATTCTTTTTCAGATTTTTTTCCCATGTAAGTTATTACATAATATTGAGCAGAGTACCCTGTGCTGTACAGAAGGTCCCTGTTGCTTATGTATTTTATAGATCATAGTGTGTATATGTGACTTTTTCATTTTGTATCCATAGGGCCTGTAATATAGTAGGGTGGTGTGTGTGTGTGTGTACACACACACACACACACACACACATATATATATATACACACACACACACACACACACACACACAAGGAGCTGCAGTCTTACCTCTTTTCAATTTGATACTCCGAATAGTATTTCTGGCTACTCTCTGACTTAGCAACTGCCAGGAAACTTATCAATCCCTGCCTTTCACATGCAGGGAACGACATCTCAAAATGACACTCCCTTTTTTCAGGCTCTCCTAAAGGATTCACGCCGATCCATCTACTTGACGACCCATTTTTTTGAACAATCTCTCACTGGGAGTCAGAGGTATCATATTTGGCCATGAATCAGAGTGGCAAAAACAGGCCCCAAATGAAGCGACGTCGCTACCATTTACTAAGCATTTGGTATATACCAGACACTATGCAAATAAAAAAAAATGTACATGAGTCATCTCACCAAAACCTCCAAGCAATCCTATACAGTGTGGGCCATTATTATCCCCATTTTATGAATTACAAATAGAGGCTCAGCAGTATACACACACACAGCTGGTGAGCAGGTAAGCTGGGCAGAGAATGCTGTCTCCCCCTCCACAGACCACGACCTACTTACAAGATCCCTAATAATAACAAGAAAGCCAGCAGGCCACAACATTCTAGGAGCACCTCAAATTTTTGCGAAGTAGTGCCTCAGAGATTTTTTTAATACTAAAAGTGGTATGCCCATACCCGGGTAGTGTTCATTACCCAAGATATCACAATATCACAAGGGTTTCCCAAGAATCCAATGAACTTCAGTATTTGATAAACCTTAACAACTAGCCCTAAGAAAATTTTAATCAATCAGTAAAAGACCTTTGATATTAGGCTGAAAGGAGTGGAGAGGAACGTTTTATTTATTAAAAGGGATCAGACCAGTTATGTAATTTGCAGAACCCAGCACAAAATGAAAATGGTGGTGGGGGGGGATCCTTGTTCAAAAAATATTAAGAATTTCAAGACAGCGGGCAAAGCTCATTAAACGAAGCCTGGGGCCCTCTGAGCGCAGGGCCCCGTGTGACTATGAAGCTTGCACACCCAGGATGCTGGCCCCAGGAGGGGTGGGCGTCCAGGGCCCCAGAGGTCACTCTGGACTCCAGAGCAATGAGGCCAAAAGGACTATGAACTGGTCTGTGAGCTCAGCTACATGTGTCAGACGCTTTCTCCAAAATTAACCACATGCAAAATCAGAATCTCAAACTGGAACGTTAAACAGTTTGGCTCCTGATACCTCTGGATGTGAACTCAATACAAGATCCAGTGTTAACTGCTTCTTATGCTAAGAAGTTGCCTGTGACAACAGGAAAAGGTCATCTTGCATAAAAATCATTAGAGAAACAGATTTTAAAACAGAACCCCGGGCTTTCCTGGTGGCACAGTGGTTGGGAGTCCGCCTGCCGATGCAAGGGACACAGGTTCGTGCCCGGGTCCGGAAGGATCCCACATGCCGCGGAGCGGCTGGGCCCGTGAGCCATGGCCGCTGAGCCTGAGCGTCTGGAACCTGTGCTCCGCAACGGGAGAGGCCCGCGTACCACAAAAAAAAAAAAAAAAAAAAAAATAACCTGAAAAGAAACAATGAGTAATGTGGCATACTGTGCTGGTACGTCTTTCTTAACAGAGCAGATGTTCAACATGTTTAATATTCCTATTGGCTCTCTCCTGGTGTTTTCCAAGTAATGAAAATATAAAGAAACCATGTGAGGTCCATCATATATGATGAGGTCTTTATTGCACAACTAATAGTCATTTTTTTTTAATTAACAAGCCCTGAGAAAAAGTAAATCTGCTCTAACACATTTTTGAAAAGCACTTACAATACATTGCAATAAGAAAACAAAGCTAATTATTTAGTGGGAGCAGAACATCAACAATAAAAAAAAAGAAAAAACCCTTCAGTGAGGAAAACAGCACTGAACTGGGAGTCAAGAATATCTGTCCCCTTGTCACTCAACTGCCACTAAGAACGAGCTCAATGTCAGCTCATACAGGAGAGCCGGGGCTAGAATCATACTCCTGTACATATTTTAGCCATTTGAGAAAATCAACCAGACTTGGTCTGAATTTCTGGCTATCTGCCTGTGTTTTCCACGACCTCTTGCTAATGGATATCTATGCTATAAATGATGTGTATTTTTTTAAGTTCCAAAGCATTTTGTTTGCCAGAACCCTGAGGTGAGCGCTCTGTCTGGGCTTGGTTTTGTTCTTTTTGGCAAATAGTCTGATTTAAAATCTCAGGGTTCTCTCGATGTTTTCAATATGATTTTCTTCATTTTGTCAGTACGGAAATTGCCACGTGATAACGAAATCTAACCTCAGCCTGTAACATTGTGAGGAGGCCCACTTCTCTCTCAGCAGAGAGGTTTCTTTTTTTTTTAAGGGTTTTTTTTTTTTTTTGATGTGGACCATTTTTAAAGTCTTTACTGAATTTGTTACAATATTGCTTCTGTTTTATGTTTGGTTTTTTGGCCCAGAGGCACGTGGGATCTTAGCTCCCTGACCAGGGGTCGAACCTGCACAGCCCTGCATTGGAAGGCAAAGTCTTCACCACCGGACCTCCAGGGAGGACTCCAGCACAGAGGTTTCTGACGAGCCTGAGCCAGGGCACGAATTCCAGGTGGCAGTGTCCTCACCCGCACACTGAACATCATACCACTTCCAGGCTCCAAGCTGCAGAGCAAGGCTCTGATGGGCCCGAGGAGAAGGGTGGCCGCGGTGACATTCTGGAGACTCAGTGACAACGGTCATAACACACAAGGACACAAATCTCCCTGTCAGAGCCCCCAGGACCACGCCAGGACACACCCTGGAGAAGCCTGCTTCACTCCAGTCAACACAGCTGTGAGCTGGGCACAGCCTTCCAGAAGCTTCTTCAGACAGATCTAGGTCCAAATCGCTGTCCTGTGACTTATGAATCACATGCCCTGGGACCAGTAAGCTCTCCTCAACTATCAAACAGTACTTAATTCACAGGGTTACTGACGGATTAAATGACCCTTCAAGTGGCCAAGTGGCCAGTGAAAGACCTCAGACCTGGAAGATATTCAAATACTGGTAGCCATTATTAGGTTTTTTCAAGCCACCTCCACACCTTCCCAGGGACACCAGCGACCTCCTCAGAAAACAGGTTGGCAAAAGAAAAGCTGCACATTTATGCACTCAGGAGGTTTGGCCCAGGTACTGAGAGCAAGGAAAACTTTTACCTCCAAGTCAATGAATCTGGGACTTTGAGACAAAGAGTTTGTTGAATTTTGAAGGAAAGAACATCAGGAAAGACTACTGTAAGTGCCCAGAAATTTCTCATCCCATCATCAGTTCCACAGACATCACACCTTCAGAAGAAAAACAGCACAGTTGCCAACTACCCCTTGGATCACCCCTGGGTTTGGACACACTAGCATGCAGAAAAAAGTCATAAAACTAAGAAAGGCCTGATTGCAAAGGAAAAGATGAAAAAAGCCAACTACATATTGCTTCCATGAGTACCTCAAGACTGCAACAAGCCACGTTTGGGGGGAAATTCCAAGATGGAAAATAATAGAAAGTAGAGGTATTTAACAGGATACCACAGGACACAACCAACCATGGCCACAAAATGAATAGAAGGGTGTGATGATCCAAATATCACTTCTATTTAGCGTTGGGCCTTCCTATTGAGGAGGACTCTTTTTTGGAGCCCGACGACCAGTTTTCTTTCTCCGAGCGCAGCCCCACGGCGGCCAAGAGAAAGAGGCTGCCAAAGGGAGGAAGCAAGCAAAGCCCCACAGATTAAAAATTCACTGCAGCTAATCCACCGGCTGAGTAAGCCACACGTGGAAAAGTGGTGACGATCTGAAGATGAAATCCAGGGGGAGAAAATACGGGCAGAATGTTCGGAAGAGCTTATCAGTAATGAAAACATTTAGTAAAAGCAAGCTTCCTAACGGACCACGGAGACAATTTTATTACTTGGGATTTTTAACGCTGAACCAAACACACTCTCCACCTATTACTCAGGGTGCAAGGCATTGTGGGAAACACCCGGGAGGGAAACCACGTGTGTGAGAATGTCCCCAGCGAGCAGCTCTGAGCTGCACCAGCTGGAGAAAATTCTCACAAAGGAAAAAACCTGCAATGGCTGACCCTCAACAGAATGATTCTAAGACTGGAAAGAACAGAAGCAGAGAAGTCCAAAGTGGGTTGCTTATGTCTGGGGAAACTTGATGGAAGAGAGCAGACTTAAGTGATCTTAAGACCCTGGAAAATCAGTGGGGAGCGATGGCAATAGGAGGACCTACACGAGCAGGACACAGAGGTCAGAACAGGTCTAGCATGTCTGGAGGACACAGCAGGGACCACTCCTCTCATTTGCCACTGAATCTCCAGTTGGTACAGCACCAGCCCTAAGTGAGAGCTTAACCACCACTGGTTAAATGAATACACGGCTGCCATCTGGGAAATGGGCCACTGGAGAAGCTCTACTAGGAAAACAATTCAGTTACCTGCTCTTATGATTCGTCTCCATCTATTATTTCTGATAAAAATTACTTCCCTTCCCTTGGAAACCCCAAAACACTTTGCCCCATGCTTATGTCACCATGTGCTGTGTTAAGAGTTCAGGGGACAAAATTTGCCAACCTATGAAGTTGGTAGAATGTTAGTACAATGATCTAATAGTTAAGGGCACTGGCTTTGGCCCCAAACAGATAACCTAACCTAAGCTCAAATCCCAATTCTTCCACATAGTTCTGTGTGACCTTGGCCAAGTTACTTAACCTCTCTGGGGCTCAGTGTCCTCATCTCTAAAATGGTGATGACAGTGGAACCTATTATATTGGGCTGCTATGAGGATTTATTGTGAAAATTCATGTAAAATACTGTAGTTGGCATAGTGCCTAGCACCTAGTAAGTGCTCAATAAATGGTTGCTATTATTATTATTAAAACTGTATGTTTCCTTTGTCTTACAGAAACCAGCTTTCTCTTTGGCATAAAGCAGGAGCTTTTTAAGTAATGAAGAATGCTAGATCTTTTCCACTCCTGACTTTTTAGGCAACAGCCCAGCTCACCGTCCCTGAGCCCCAATTCTGGCAAGGTGCCCCTCTTTGCAGCTTCCATATTGTGTCCCCACCATGCAGCACTATCACACTGAAGTGTAATTACATGTTTGTCCCCCCCCAAAAGTTCCCCAGGGACAAGAACCACATTTTGTCTTATCAGCACTTCCGTAGTGCCTGGCACAGAGCAGAATCTCGGTCTATAATATCTGATGATTTTTTTTTTTTAAAGAAAAAACTGTGGAATCAGTCTCACAATTCTCCAAAGTCTTATCTGAAGCCTGACCGAGGCAACTAAATGAAGGCACATTTCCAGATGGCTTTGGCCAGACAAACCCATTGGAATTTCTAGCACCAGGACTAGTTCAAGTTTCCCTCATTCCTATGGGGCAGACCTGGCTTGTAGAGAGGGGCCCAGTTTACTCAGGGTTCAATGAACCCAGAAGTTTTCTGCAGGGTTAGGGCCTGACCCCCTGGCCATGCTAGAAGAGACCTCAAACTCCCAATTCCTGGAAAGCTTTGGAAGGACACCCAGCTCTTAGTACCTTCACGATTAACCAAGCTTTTTGGAGGCCCCTGCATCTACCTGGACCATTCCTGCGATCCTAGGATGAGATCACACTTAGGGAATATATTATACATTCAAGAATTCCTACAGGAAAGGAAGGCCACCAGGAACAGCCTTGAGGGATGGGGAGAGTGGCCACACTGATCCTGAAGACTCAGAGGCTGCCACGTCCATGCCCCATTGGAACCCTGCCTGGGAGCCTCACCAGCCAAGCAGGGCCCCCAGAAGTCCAAGATGAAGACATGGGCAGAGCTGGGGTGTGGTAAGAGCCCACTTCCTAGTTCGAGAAGGCAACTGCCTTCTCGCTGTGTCCTCATATGGTGGAGGGGGCAAAGGAGCTCTCTGGGGTCTCATTTATAAGGGCACTAATTCCATTTAAGAGGGCTCCACCTTCAATGACTTAATCACCTCCCAAAGCCCAAGGGAGGCAATTTTAACACATGCTACCATGTGGATAAACCTTGAGGATATTATGCTAATATCCACCTCCTAATACCATCACCTTGGGGGTTAGATTTCAACACATGAATTTGGGGTGACACAGATATTCAGTCCATAGTGAACAGTAATTATTTCATGCCATGAAGTGACTGAGAATCTAGGTTCCTGTGTCCTACGCTAACCGAGGGGAGTCAGGCACACTTGGATATGAATATTTTTTTTACCTCCTTCTTCTCACATAGGTGTTTAGCCCATTGGAAGCCTGCTGAGCGGGGTCTCCTGTTGGCACCTGGTTCTGTCCCACTGCTGACTCTGTAGGTGTTTAGAGGTGGTGATGAGAGTAGAGAGGGTAATCATGGCAATAATCCCAATGATGGCATCACCACCAGCACCAAACTAACACAAACTACCGGCACCCTGAAAAAAATCGGACACCCACCGCATTCAACAAAGACCACCACTCCTATTTCCAGAGCCGATACTCAACCGGTGTGCAGTGGTCCAATCAGACCAGTTGGTAAAATACTGGAATATCTCCACAGCAGTGAGTGAATAACCACAGCCCCGCCCCACCCCCCCAGAGACCCACCCCCAAACGCTGACCGCTGGGGTCTCTCCTGAGATCTCCCCGCCCCCTAGAGGGACTGATGACCCAAGACCCATCCAGCCACCTAGTTCTCATCATCTTCCTTATACTCTTCCATATTTTTTAAATTCTCTACCAGGATGACATGTCCTTTTTATAATTTTTAAAGAATTTTTCTGAACGTACCAATTGCTTAAACACTGAGAACAAAAACAACATACACTTGAACAGGCCTAGATAAAAGATACTATGAAACTTTGGGTTTTGCATTGATGCTTTCAGCATCAAGGCTGACCATGGCCCAACTTCTCGGGAACCGTGCCCAAAAGATGATAGCTAGGTTCCAAAGAGTATGCATGACACCAACATTTATGAGAAAGAACTATTTTAAAGCTATAATCTTTGCAACATAATAATATCTTCTATTTGTATAAAGCCTTACTGCACATACCTTATCTCATTCAGGCCTTACAATAGGTCTGTAATGGAAGCAGGTGTCATTATCCCCACTTAACAAACAAGGTAATCCAGACGTAGAGAGGATATGACCAAGGTTCCACACTTCTGAAGCTACAGAGCCAGAACTGAACTCAGATCTCCTGACGTCAACTTCCTCCAAAGGTGTGCTGAGTCAACTCACACGTGCTCACAAGAGCCTCATTCAAGAATTTTGGAGGCTTCCCTGGTGGCAGAGTGGTTAAGAAACCACCTGTCAATGCAGGGGAGACGGGTTCGACCCCTGGTCAGGGAGGATCCCAAATGCTGCGGAGCAACTAAGCCCGTGTGCCACAACTACCGAGCCTGTGCTCTAGAGCCCACGAGCCACAACTACTGAGCCTGCAAGCCACAACTACTGAAGCCTAGAGCCCGTGCTCCACAACAAGAGAGGCCAGCGCAATGAGAAGCCCACGCACCACCATTAAGAGTAGCCCCCACTAGCCGCAACTAGAGAAAAGCCTGCACGCAGCAATAAAGACCCAACACAGCCAAAAATAAATTAATTAATTTAAAAAAAAAAAAGAATTCTGCAATCGGTTGTTAAACCAGGGGTAGCTTTAAGTGGTTCCAGTGGGAGTAGTTACACCATGGAATCAGCAAGGTTACAAACCAGAGCTGGTTGACCGCACACAACGGGGCTCCGATGGTCTCCTAACCACACCACATCCACAGAATGAGGACGTACCTTTTTCATCCATCAGTGTTCTCTGTTCCCACTGTCCCCACTAACCAGCTTGTAAGCAGCACGATGGGGCAGAAAGAGCACTGAGTTCAGAGTCGGAAGACGCTCCAACCTCCAAGCGCCACTGAGCAACCTTTTCTCCTGACTCATCTCCTCTCAGAACCTCCATGTTCTTCTCTGTAAAATGAGGGCAATGATTGCTCTCCACTCGCAGGGCTGTCCTAAGGCGCAGCAGGAATCGTGGATGTAAAAGTATTTTGCAAACTGCAAAACACCACAGAGCTGCACAAAACTGTCTGCGAGTACTTCAAAAAATAAGGCACAGAATTACCACATGACCCAGCAACTCCACTTCTGGGTATGAAATGAAAGAACCAAAAGAATTGAAAGCAGGGACTTGAAGAGGGACAGCCATGCTCATAAAGCATTATTCACAAAACCCAAAAGGCAGAAGCAGCCCCAAGTGTTCATCAAGAATGGATAGGGCTTCCCTGGTGGCACAGTGGCTGGGAGTCCCCCTGCCGGTGCAGGGGACGCGGGTTCATGCCCCGGTCTGGGAAGATCCCACATGCCGCGGAGCGGCTGGACCCATGAGCCATGGCCGCTGAGCCTGCGCGTCCGGAGCCTGTGCTCCGCAACAGGAGAGGCCACAAGAGTGAGAGGCCCGCGTACCGCAAAAAAAAAAAAAGGAATGAATAAACAAAATGTGGTCTAGCCATACAATAGAATATTATTCAGCCTTAAAAGGGCAGGCAAAAACCCTGAGGACATTACGCTAAATAAAATACACTAGACACAAAATGACAAAATTGTCTGATTCCACCTATAGGAGATACCTAGAGTAGCTGAATTCACAGAGACAGAAGGCAGAATGGGGGTTGCCAGGGGCCGGAGGGAGGGGAAATGGAGAGTGAGCGTGTAATGGAGATAAAGCTTCACTTTGGGAAGATGAAAAGGTTCTGGAGATGGATGGTGGTGATGGTTGCGCAACAACGTGAATGTCCTTAGTGCCACTGAACTATAGGCTTAAAAACGATTAAGATGGGGGCTTCCTTGGTGGCACAGTGATTAAGAATCCGCCTTCCAATGCAGGAGACATGGGCTTGAGCCCTGGTCCGGGAAGATCCCACATGCCGTAGAGCAACTAAGCCCGTGCACCACAACTACTGAGCCTGCGCGCCACAACTACTGAGCCCATGCACCACAACTACTGAGCCTGCGCTCTAGAGCCTGCAAGCCACAACTACTGAGCCCATGCACCACATCTACTGAGCCTGCGCTCTAGAACCCGCGAGCCACAACTACTGAAGCCCACGCACCTAGAGCCCGTGCTCGGCAACAAGAGAAGCCACTGCAATGAGAAGCCCGCGCACCACAACAAAGAGTAGCCCCCGCTCGCCGCAACTAGAGAAAGCCCATGTGCAGCAACGAAGACCCAACGCAGCCAAAAATAAATAAATAAATAATTTTATTTTTAAAAAAAAATGGTTAAGATGGTAAATTTTAGGTTATGCATTTTTTTAACCCCAACTTAAAAACACACACACTCAAATACGAGGTCTTCTAACTCCCAACTGTCAAAGGAGCCAAAAGGGCCCTAAAGACTTAAGAATTGTCAAGATGGTAAATTTTAAGTTATGCATTTTTTTAACCACAATTAAGAAACACACACACCCAAATATTATGTCTTCTATTTCCCAGCTGTCAAAGGAGCCAAGAGGGCCCTAAAAAGTCAACATCAGAGTTTTTTTATCATGACTAGGACCACAAATTCCATTGACACTGGCCATGCTAACGCAGGTAGAGTGAATCCCAGCAGCATCGTTCCTGTACACGACGGCCAGATACAGGCTGTCCCCAACTTTTATACAAGGTCTGCCCCCGAAGTTCATTTTCACCTTTTGGGTGTGGTGGTTGTTCAAGGCATATTTTTTAAGGAAAGTGAAATGTCTCATGGGGGTAAGGAGCCCGCTCACACCTAGAGAAGCCTGAGTACCAATGCCCAGTGAGGCTGAATTACAGTGTGAATGTCCCAGCCGGGTCCTGGGAGCCGGGGCTGTGCTGGGGGAGGAGGGGAGGGGGGAGGTCACAGAGGCAGTACCACAGCAGCCTCCCTTTCGGAGCCCGGGCCAGTCTAGGACCCAGTTTTGTTTGTTTGTTTTTGGCCACGTAGCACATGGGATCTTAGTTCCACGACCAGGGATCGAACCCGCACCCCCTGCAGTGGAAGCACAGTCCTAACCACTGGACCACCAGGGAGGCGTCAGAACCCAGTTTATTTAATCAGTCGGTCGGCCTGGGATCCTTCTCCCAGTTGCCGCACTTGGCCTTCAACTTCCCAGTTTGGAACTCATTTGCACCTCCCCACTTCCCCCCCCAAAGCTCCAAAACCACAATTACCTACTTTCCTCCCGTCTTCCAGCCAAACTGCTAGTTCTTGTCAGTTTCACGTGGGAGGAAAAAGCACTTTCTTTAAAATCACTTACATCACAGATGGCTGGTCTCTCAACCTATTTCAAGGCATTCGTATCTTCTAATGTTTTAAGGCAAATTTCGAGCAGCCATTTTTATGAAGGTTAAAGAAATGGGAAGAGCCCAGGGGGGCAGGGGGCAGGGGCCCTGGGGTGTCTGCCCCCCCCCCATCATCCCACCAGACCTCTCCACTTAGCACAGCTTCATTTCCTTCTTGGTTTTTTTCCCACAACACTGTGGGCCTTGGTGGGAGGGGACGGCATTGTGTGCAGGTATCGTATTTGTTGAATATGATACCTTTAGGATTCCACTTACAGCCCCTAATCCAGTTTGGAGTAAAAGCAATTTCAGTGATGTAAGCCGTGGTTATAAATGTCAGAGAGGGGGCCTCTCAACCAGTAAAAACATTGACTCTGTCCAGTTGGGAAGCCTCTTCTTCCCATGCTCACTACACTGCAGAGGTACCAATAATCTGTGACCCCAGACCTGGTCAGGCCATGGAAAGGTCTAACATGGAGAAGCCAAGATGAGGGATTTCACCCGATTCAGACATGAGCTCTCCGACTGTTTTATCTACATGCTGCAACCTGGGAAATTAAACTTCTGAGATCTCCCACCCTCCATCACACAATCCCTGATGAGGTTATTTTTGAGTAAACTGTTATGCACGTTCATGCGGTCTATACCTAGACACGTTGCCATTTTTGAAAACTCTAGCATTAAAATAAACTCACTACCTAGAGAATTTAAACTCACAAAAGTCAGTGACATTTTGGAATACTGTAATCAACAAGTTACTTCAGTCCTCCAAGCCAAACGTTATTTTCAATCAGAAACCAACGCAGGTAAGACTGAAGCCATTCCCAGAAAGAAGCACGTTTCAGCTTCAAGAAGGGCCACAGCTGCACCAAGATCTAAGTGCTGTTGGCGACAACAGAAACTGCAGTTAGAAGAGCGTCTTGCACAAGCTGATGTAGAGATAGACTGAAGAAAAAAAAAAAAGCAGCTCAGGGTGCAGGGAGAGGTGCAGAGAGACAAAGCTGATGACATAACCCAGGGAGGGGATGAGTCTACGTATGCAGCAAACTAGGTCACTCAACACGCGAGCTGGCCTGGAGGACGTTTGGGACTGAGGCTCTTGGTGAACACCAGCGCCAGAGGAACCAACCAGCCTCCTGTGGGAAGCATGTGTTGGATGGTGCAATGGACCCTCCAAATCTGGGCACGTGGCCTCTGAGGAGCAGGGTGTCAGCCCCGCAGGGGCTAAGGAGAGAGAAGGAGCATTTCCTGCACACAGATTCACAGCCATGTCCATGCACTAAGGGGTTTCCACGCGCCCTCATCTAACCTTCATTGCAACCCTTAGATCGGGTGCTAGTGTTAGCCTGTTGTGCAGATGAGGGCACGAGGCCGAGAACGGTGACGTCATTTGCCCAAAACCTAATAGCTAGGAATCAGTGGACCCAGGATGTGCACCCATGGCCTGGTGACCTCAGATCCTCCGTTCTTAGCAGCTCAGGACTGCGCCCCGCGGAATATCCAGCGAATGTTCTTCCCTGGTTGACAGAGGACTTGTTGACGGTCTCTTAAATCAACTTTGCGGGGGGAGGTTAAGTATGCACTGTTCTGCATCTCTGCCCCAGGAGCCTCCAAAAATCAATTTCCAACAGACACTGACATGTTCCTCCTCACAGCGCTGGCCCTGAATATCTGAGGGTAGCTATCCTCCACCACAGCTGCTGAAGGCAAGTAAAACCTGACAGCAGCTGCTGTTTACTCAATCCCAGTTATGTGCCAGGCACCTCAGAGATGGCACTGAATCCTTACAGGAATCCCACAAGCGGCAACTTCCATCTGCATCTTAACTCAGAAAGATGAAGGATGGACATCAAGAGGGATGCAGCTATGAAGGGTGGTGCTGGAGCTGCCTTTCTAGTACGGTTCATTGCCTCCTGACGCCTCCCCTGCCTGGCCTCAGCCAATCTGCTGTCTTTAGGCTTATCCTCAAGATCTGGTGTTAACCAAGAAACGCATTCCTCCATCTCTGAATCCTGCTGAAATACTAGGAAAAACAGCAAGAGACCCACAGCTGACCACTGGAGACAGGGAATGAACTTGGTCTGCCATGGAATGAACTTGGCCTGTGGCATCCATCTGGTCTGATTCGAACCTGAAGAATCCACATACTGCATCATAAACATTTTGAAAAAATCAAGAAGGGTCTAACAGAAAACTAGCCCAAGGAAAAGGTGATCTCCTGCACCACAGGGAGTCAAAGGGAGGCACCCAACGTGAACTGCAAAAGAAGGTAATGTTGGCATGTCTCCCAGGGTCCATGTGTCCCTGTGCATTGGATCTTGAGTCAGGCTCCAGGCTTCGTGCTGGCCACCCATAAGTGGTTCATTCTTCAATTAAAGAAATGTGTCCCCAGGGGCTGTGGGCTCCCCGGCGATTCCTGCAAAATCTCATGAGGACTGGAGGCAATGTGAGGTCCTGGGGTCCACCCTGTGGATGTAAGCTGTCCAATAATGTGACAGTGCCCTGCTGGACCAATGCTAAGCCCTCCCAGAGGGGAGAGGCAGAGAAGGAGAGAGATTGAAGGGGATTTACGGAGATTTATTTGGGGAAAGGAAAGATTAAAGGGATTTATGGAGACCCAGCCAAAAAAAAGCTCAACAAGTTAACCCCTAAAATCCTCCTCTGAGAGGACAAGGAAGTCCACCTGCCAAGTTTAATTATTGTCCACTCGGTTGCCAAGTTTGATCCAGAAATTTCTACTTGAGACCTAGTCTTCATTAGCCCCTCTGGGACCAAGCTCTAAAAAGTGCAATTTCCCAGATCCCACCGTACTAATCAGTAAGGCCACGAGGGTTTATCTTTTTTGCAACCAAGAAAAACTTCTGGTTTTTTCTCTCCAAACATAAAACATCCTATCAAAGAAAGACCTAGCAGGAGTTTGCATGTTTATTATTTTTCACAGAACGTCTGCGCTTTAATTCCCAAATCAAGTGGGAGAGTTGTAGGTAACCTACAAACCTGTCAGAGTGATCTTCCTGGTGATAATTCTGGAGGCAAAACCCAGCATTTTCACAGGAAGTTAAGCAGTTTGTCCAGCTGCTCAAATGTCCAGCCTATCATGACTTCCCCCTGTGACAGAACAGGAGATATTTCAAAAGCCCATCCCAGACACAAGCTCTCGGAAAGAAAGAGATTAGCCTTAAAATCCAATGGTCCCTTGGGACTTCCCTGGCAGTCCAGTGGTTGAGACTCCACGCTTCCAGAGGGTGTGGAGAATAGGGAACCCTCTTGCACTGTTGGTGGGAATGTAAATTGATACAGCCACTATGGAGAACAGTATGGAGGTTCCTTAAAAAACTAAAAATAGAACTACCATATTACCCAGCAATCCCACTACTGGGCATATACCCTGAGAAAACCATAATTCAAAAAGAGTCATGTACCACAATGTTCACTGCAACTCTATTTACAATAGCCAGGACATGGAAGCAACCTAAGTGTCCATCATCGGATGAACGGATAAAGAAGATGTGGCACATATATATATATATATAATGGAATATTAGCCATAAAAAGGAACGAAATTGAGTCATCTGTAGTGAGGTGGATGGACCTAGAGTCTGTCATACAGAGTGAAGTAAGTCAGAAAGAGAAAAACAAATATCATATGCTAACACATATATATGGAATTTAAAAAAAAAATGGTCATGAAGAACCTAGGGGCAGGACAGGAATAAAGACACAGACCTACTAGAGAATGGACCTGAGGATATGGGGAGGGGAAAGGGTAAGCTGGGACAAAGTGAGAGAGTGGCATGGACATATACACACTGCCAAATGTAAAACAGCTAGCTAGTGGGAAGCAGCCGCATAGCACAGGGAGATCAGCTCGGTGCCCTATAACCACCTAGACCAATGGGATAGGGAGGGTGGGAGGGAGATGCAAGAGGGAGGGGATATGAGGTATATGTATACATACAGCTGATTCACTTTGTTATACAGCAGAAACTAACACAACATTGTAAAGCAATTACACTCCAATAAAGATGTTAAAAAAAAAAAAAAGACTCCATGCTACCAATGCAAGGGGCGCAGGTTCAATCCCTGGTGGGGGAACTAAGATCCCACATGTCACGTGGTGTGGCCAAAGATTTTTTTTAATTTTTTTAAAATAAACAAATAAATAAATCCAAGAGTCCCTCACAAGGAGAACCCAGGAGCCCAAAGAATGTTGAGTTTTCCCTCCAAACTCTTTCCAAGAGCTTCCCAGAACATGGACAGCCCTGTTGTGCCCACAGAGCAGGTGCTCAGAAAATCCTTGGAACAAAACTGACCAAAAGCAACAAACAGCATCTTTCTTCCAACCCCAAATCCCTGGCGAATCTCACATCCCACACCCAATCTACCAGCAATTCCTATCGGCTCTCCCTTCCACATGTTTCCATAATCCAACCACTTCTCATCACCCCCAGAGCAGCACCCCAGTCCTCCACCACCATTCTCTCTCCCCTAGATGGTTTCCATAGCCTCCGAGCTGGTCTCCCCGCTTCTGCCCTTGAACCCGTCCATTCATTCTCAACACAGCAACCACAGCCATGACGGATACACCTGAGTCAGGTCAAGGTACACCTCTGCTCAAAACTGCCCTTGCTGTTCCCTCCGACCGGAACATTTTACCTTCAGCTACCCCAATGCAGCCTCCAGATCTTTATTCAAATAGCAGCTCTTCAGCCAGGTCCTCCCTGGCTACCCTGCTTCAAGCCACCATCACCTCCCCCTCCCAAAAATCCCCGTTCCCTGCTTCATTTCTCCCCTAACGTGTATACTAGATAACATACTCTACATCTTCCTGATTCATGTGTTTTTTTTTTTTATTTTCTGGCTTCCTCACCAGAATGTGAGCTCCAGGAAAGCAGGCATTTGTGTCTGCTTGTTCGCTGCTGTACTCCCCGCTACCGTGCACCGGTGCCTAGAATATAGCAGGTGTTCAATAGATATTTTTAAATGTACAAGAGGCTGAATTTATATCACGCCTCAAACAAAGGGCTGAAAAATGCAAACTTCTAACCAATGCCGCAGCTGGGATACCCTCGGGGGGCACTCTGGGGGCTGCCCACCTCTCTGCTCCTCTGGGTAATATTCTTTTAAATGCTTTTCACAGACTAAAATTTTGAGTAGTCTCAGAAAAATTACTCTTAAATCAGTCGGTCAAACACACAAATCACCTCGGGTAGCTCTGCAATCTCCCTCTCCCCCTACACCCACACACACACCTGCCTCCCACAAAAGAACAGGTGAGTCTGTGTTCTACCCGGGCTTTCAGATAAATCAATAATCTGTGTCCTCAACAGGTGTACTGATTGAGCAATTTCAGAACAAGGCATGTAAGGAAGATACTAGTGGGAAAAGACAGCGCTGGCCCCACAGAAATTTCTATTTATACCCCTCCTAAAGCAGCACCCAGCAGGCACTCATTTCATGAAAAAGCAAAGGCATTGTGCTACTGACATCAAGTGGGATAACACTTCCTGTCCTGAGCTGTATCACTTTGCTACTAGCCTGGCCATAAAAATGTCCCTCCAAATAGGGCTAAGCTGCTCTAGCTACACACGAAAGCTCCCGAAAAATTATAGTGAGTGCCTTCGTTACCTAGACAAGCCAAAAAAATCTTAGGGTTGTAAGGGCACTTGAAAATCATCCCATCTTCCTTGCCCTCCCCCTGATTTTACAGGTGAGGAAGCTAAGACCAGGTCATGTGGAAAAATGACCAAGCAGCCCACAGGCCACACACCCCAGCAGCGGCTGACTCAGACCTTGAGCCCAGGCCCAAGACCTCCATGGTGCCCGCTCCAGCCCCCCACAAACAGCAATTACTTCAACACAAAACATTCGGTCTGTAAGAAAAGCGTGTATTCATACCCTGCAGAGATGAAGATCTATTTTCCAGGACGTGCCATTTCCATACTCTGGGGGAAGAAATGAGGTATATTGGGAGAATCATTCTGTGTCAACTCTCAGGGCCTCCTCTGTTCAGATGCCTTTCATGGCGTGGCAATTACAGAAGCCATTTCCATGAGTCTGGGGTACTTCCTGGACACCACGGTCAAACCTTTCTTCCCATCTGTATCTTTCTCCAAATGGCCTATTTTCATTGTCTTGGTTCAGAAGACGTGGAAAGACACCTACGGTAGAGATGGCCTGAATGGCCTCGGCAAACACTCCACAGAAATGTTTACGACTCCTAATTGCTGTTACACAACATTTATTTGATCCCACATTAATCTGGCGTGCCAGGCAGGGATCTGAAAACACGGCGTTGATTAATAAACAGTAATTAAGCCTTCCCACCCTGTTCAGAGCCAGGGTTAGGGCCTGGGATTCCCCTTCAAAGAGAGCCACACTGAAGGTCTTAAGTTGAGAGGTTTCTCCTGAGGCCTGACTCAGGGGTGCATCAGAAAACCCAGGTCCAAACCACCCAGTGGGTTCCTTCCCCTATGCTGTCCTTTGCTTCCTCCAGCTCTCTTCCCACCCTTCTGGGCCACCCTTCACTCCCATTTGGCTCCCACCCTCCAGCAAGGTCCCGCTGACCACATGGTCTAAATGGCTTGACCCTCTGGCCTTCAACAGTAGAGGCTGTGCTCTGCATGGAAAGGTACCGGGATCAGGCAGCCAGATATCAGATTACAAGGTTTTGCCAAGTGAGTGCTCCTTGAGCCTTCACAGTGCTTTATTTTAAAAGCATTTTAACACTGTGGGCTGACAATCTGGCTCCTGGCAGGGCTTTCCTGCCTTAGGATCCTAAAGGCATATGGTAAAAGTGTGACAAACAAAATGATTGGGCCTGCAGAGTACCTTGGAAATGAATCCCAATTGTAACTGTTGACACCCTTGACGGATGCTAGGTTCCACTGCAAACAAGTGTAGAGCCCAAAGCCAAAATCCACACTAACAGAACCAGAAGTGACCTCTATTTAGACCCAGGTCAGGATCACTGGACTTGGCCCAGGGCGAAACAGGCATCCTGAACTTTGGACCACTTCTAGAAAGTCCAAGAGACAAAAAGGTGTTGATAACCCAAAAGCTTTCACATGTTACATGTTTGGATAATTAGGTTTTCTTTACCTTAATATGAAAATTAGCTTTCCAAATACTAAAGTTAGTCAAGTTATTATTAACATTTGCTGTTACATAATCCACAGAGGGGCTCAACCCCACATGCATAATCACAAGTTGTTCTGCCTAGATTCGAATATCAGTTCCACTTAATAAGTAGCTCCGGTTTGGCAGGTCACATAATTTCTCTGCTGCCTCAGTTTTTCCATCTGCCAAGTGGGGATAAAAGTAAATACCCACTTTATCAGGTTAACGTGAGAGTAAAATGAGTTACTATACCTAAGGCACTTAGAATAAGAACTGGTTCTTGGTATTCATTTAATAAAGTCACCTACCTTTACTACTACTACTATTATTATTATCATGCTATTGAGTGAAAACATCTTTTTTTACATCTTTATTGGAGTATAATTGCTTTACAATGGTGTGTTGGTTTCTGCTTTATAACAAAGTGAATCAGTTATACATACATATGTTCCCATATCTCTTCCCTCTTGCGTCTCCCTCCCTCCCACCCTCCCTATCCCACCCCTCCAGGCGGTCACAAAGCACCGAGCTGATCTCCCTGTGCTATGCGGCTGCTTCCCACTAGCTATCTACCTTACGTTGGGTAGTGTATATATGTCCATGCCTCTCTCTCACTTTGTCACAGCTCACCCTTCCCCCTCCCCATATCCTCAAGTCTGTTCTCTAGTAGGTCTGTGTCTTTATTCCTGTCTTACCCCAAGGTTCTTCATGACATTTTTTTTTTCTTAAATTCCATATATATGTGTTAGCATATGGTATTTGTCTTCCTCTTTCTGACTTACTTCACTCTGTATGACAGACTCCAGGTCTATCCACCTCATTACAAGTAGCTCAATTTCATTCCTTTTTACGGCTGAGTAATATTCCATTGTATATATGTGCCACATCTTCTTTATCCATTCATCTGTTGATGGACACTTAGGTTGCTTCCATGTCCTGGCTATTGTAAATAGAGCTGCAATGAACGTTTTGGTACATGACACTCTTTGAATTATGGTTTTCTCAGGGTATATGCCCAGTAGTGGGATTGCTAGGTCAGAGTGAAAACATTTTGATCATTTTATTGTTTGTGTTTCACTCTTCTAGAACCCCTGTCAGCACTACAGGACCACAGTGGGAAGCTTCTTTTCAAAGAATTCTTTCCAAGACAGAAGGCAAAGCTTTGGAACCCTAACAGAGACCCATCCCCAGGTTCACGGGGAATGTGGCCAGAGTCCAAGAGGTTGTTCTGCAAGAGCTGTACAGTCTCTCCGTCACCATGAGTCAAGTCCCCATCCTGCCCAGAGGTGGAACCACCAGCAGTCATACCCAAACAGCACCTGCCACAGCAGGAGCCACTCAATGAAGTCACAGCTCATGGGGCTGAGCAGCCCAGCCACGGCAGAGGGGCAGCTACCCGGCTCTCCAGGGAGCAGGAGGCAGTCAGGGGAGCTGCATCCGTCTGCTTGGAGGCTGCAGGCAGAGGGACCAGCTCGAGGGGCTCGGGTGGAGATGCGCCTGGCAAAGGAACGCATTCTCTCATGATGGGACTCCACTCTCTCCCATCCCCTCATCTGAGGCGATTGGTCTCAGGATGACCAGCAAGCACACGCTTCTTCTTTCTCGGCAACTTAAGCACCTCAGAGTCACTACCCCAAACCCAAATAAACCTCAATGATAATTTTCTAAAGTTATGGACAAAACCTCACCCCTTAACAGGCCATGCTAAGAGGCAGCCCCAAGCCCCTCTCTATGAAAAGGCTAAGTCCTTTCTGTTTTTTTCCAACAGACAGAAAGTCTACACCCACAGGTAGACTGTGTTCCTGAAGCGAGCACAACGGCTGGGAGACCCTGTTCTCATCCTCGGCAAGTGTGCGTCCCCAGGATCAGAAGCATGGCAAGGATGCTACCTTCACAACTTGGGCTCTGGGGGACCACTGCAGATGCGCGGCTCGGGGAGGGAAAATGACCAAACAACTCAGTGGACCCTGAGTATGGGACAGAAAACAATCTGGGTTTGAAAATGTGGTCCTGGAAAAGCAAACCAACCACAATAGCAAGTAAAGGGGGGTTAAGGAAGACAGGAGAGAAGAGCACACTGATTTCTCTTATGAAACACCTCGTCTATCTCTTCCCAGCCTAATTAACACCTCCATGAACCCCTGCAAAACGTTCGGTTCATACAGCACATATGTGTATGAATGTATATGCTGACAGATACCGATCACACGAGGGGAGAAAATAACTCCAATTTCAGACTCTTCCAGCAGTGCCCGATTCTCTTTCACTATCAGCCTCCCTACCTATTCTGAGGCACTCCACAACAAAACAAACAAAAACCAACTCCTGGGCAGAAAAGGGAACAGCAGCTGAATGGAGCAGCACATGCTCGGAGCCTTCCTGCCATGGACTTCTGGTTACTCCGCCACCAGCCTCGGACTACACACAGCCCTAGAGAGAAACCACCGGTACAGCGACCCTCGCAGACCCTCCCTTGGCGACCCGCACCCCAGCGTGTGCTGCCGAGCCTGGTGAAATGGACAGACGCTCAGGTAAGGCTCTGCCCACACGTGACCCTGAACACTGCGAAATTCCTCCCTTCCTTAATTGCGCGGTCATCCAAAGTCTTGCCTACACCTAGTACGTGAAGATGTCAATTCTATAAGGATACATAACGGAAGGACAGAAATGGGAATGCCTGGAGCCCGATTTTCTCGTGACCACGTCTCTCGCGGACACGGTGCACCCATGCACACGGTGAGTAGACGCACGCAGCCAGTAAACAGGAATATCCACCATGCTCAGCCCACAGTCACGCATGGGGAGAAGTCGAGAGGGCGGCGGTGTCAGGGAAGTGAAAAGTCGCCCGCCTGCGACTGACCCCTAAAGCCCAGAGCCTCCCCCGCCCAGGAGCGGCTCCCACCCGGGCCCGCGGGGCGACCCACGCGGCCGGCACGCAGGGGGGCACGCAGAGCCGAGAACTGGACAATGAGGACGCGGCGACCCGCCGGTTCCTACCGCGGTGGCAGCGGGAGCCACCTCTGCACCCGCGGCCGCTGCCATCTCCACCCTCTACTCCCCGGTCCCCACTTACGTTCCGAGGGTCTCCTTAAACTCGAAAATTTTCTTGATGTCTTCAGCTTGCTTTTTCCAGGAGGAGCTGCTCTCGCCGTTCTCCCGGGCCATGGCAGACGAGGCCGGCGTGCGCAGAGGGCGGCGAGGCGGAGCGGCCGGGGACGCGGGGGTCCGGGGTGGGCGCGCGAGGAGGGGACGCCCGAGCGCGGGGGCGCGGGGGGGGCGGTGGCGCGGGCGCAGCGGGGGCGGGGGCGGCGGCGAGCCGGTCCGGGAGGGCTGGGCTGGCGGCGCGGGGATGCTCGGCGCGGGAGCCGGAGGAGACTTTGTGCTGCGGCAGAGCTTCCTCTTCTGCAGTTTCCTCTTTCACTCTCGCCGCCGCCGCGGTCCCTCCCTGGCTCTTATTTCTGCGCGTCTCGGGCACAGACTTCCTGCCGCCGCCGCCACTCGCCCGGCTCCTTTGCAGCCGGCTGCCAGCCTCACTTTCTGCTACTTTCTTGCCTCCCTTCTCCTCCCTCCCAGCCGCCCGCCCTGCTCCCTCCCTCCTCCTCCTCCCGCGGGCTCCCCGCCCTCCCCGCGCGCCCCGGCCGCCTCCCGCCTCCCCGCCTCCCGCGTGCTGCCGCCTTCGGGGATGTCCTGCTCCCCGGGAACGCCGTGCCCCGGACGCCGGGGCACCGCCGTCGCCGCCCGGCTACGCTCCCCGCCGCCGCGCGCGCCCTGGAGCCCAGGAGAGGGCAGGTGCGGGGGACCCAGGCAGGTGCGGGCGCCCAGGCGCGTGCTGGAGGACCCCGGCCCCCCGGGGCTGCTTTATTAATTCCGCAAAGTCAAGTCTCGGGGGCGCGAGGGCTTTCCTCTCCGGCTGCGGGAGAGGGCGCCTCTGCGCTGCGCTAGGACGCTGCAGGGCGGGGGCGAGGGCGAGGGCGGGGGCGCGAGGCCACCCGGATGCCGGGCGCCGAGGGCGGGGGCGTCCTCCCCGGGCGTCCGGGCGCTGCGCGGGGTCGAACGCGGGGGCTGGTTGTTATGGCGACGGGAGGCGGCGGCCGCGGGGATGCTGGCGGAGGTGGGCGTTGACTCGGGCGGCGCGGCGCCCGCCAGCGGCTGGCGTTCCCCGAGCCTGCCTGGCCCTCCCGACTGGGCGACTGGAGCTAATTCGCATTGCACCAAAATCGGCGCCCGTGTCCAATTATGGCTGGGGGAGGGGGCCTCGCGGCCGGGGACGCGCAAGACGTGCCAGGCGCTGCCTCGTTTTCTTTTTGGGAGCTTAACTCCCAGGGTTATCTGGCGGCCGAGCGGCGGGTGGATTCAGGGCCGGGCTCTGTGCGCCTCCCAGGCTGCTTTGGCCCCAGGGCTGGAGCGGCCTTCGCTCCAGCTCGGCCCCTCCTGGTTTCTCCCTCTCTTCGCCGGCCGAAACCCAGAGACTTCGAGCAAAGTGAACCTCTGCCCCACGCTCTCTTCGCCAGGGGGGCCGCCCCTCCTCAGCCCAGCCGCAGTGGGTTTAGTAGGGCACGCTGTGCCAGGGAAGGTACCTGGAAATAGCCTTTCTAACAGATTGGAGAAACGCACCCAGAGTTCCCTCTGGCCTCCCATTTCGGAGGCGCATTCTGACTGCCCATCCCTCTCCCGTGTCCACCTGTCAGAGGGCGATCCACGTACAGACGCCCATTCCCAACCTGCAGGGACTACCTCGTGTTTCGAAAAATTGTAGTTTTCTTCGTATCAAGACTCTCTCTTCCTGAGGGCCCCTCGGCTGAGTTGGGTAAACAGCCCTGTGTCTTGATTGGTGACACCTGTCCCATTTTCCCAGGACTGTTCCAATTTCACTGTAAAAGGGGGAAAAAAATATTCTACTCCCTGAAGAGGAAACTTACCCAGCACCTTCTTCCTCGTTCTGACAGGCTGGACGCAGGCCGACTGCTCTCCCAGAAGCCGTCTGTACCCACCCCACACTGCACCCTGCCGCCCTCCACCTTTTTTCCCTGACCCCAAGGAGGTGGAAAGATAATCTGGCCTGCCCATTCCTCCACATCTGCGTGCTGGATTCCGCCTTTCAGGGGCTGTTAGCTTAAGGCTCTCCAGGCTGAGGAGAGCAAACGGGGGATTTGGCTGTTAGAAACTGACTAAACTGACAAACCCAACTTCCAAGATGGATGACTAGGGAACCTCTCTCAAAGTTGGGGCACGTCACCAAAAGCAAACAGCACCACTTCAAGAAGGAATACATTTGCACAGCATTGTAAATCAACTATACTTCAATAAAAAAAAGTTTTTTTGAAGAACTATACTATCGTTTATTGGGGTCAAAGGTTAGGCAATATGAAGAGTAGGAACCAGGTGTGACTAAGATCCCAGCGGACACTCCCATGCCCGCCATATGCATCTGCTCATCTTTTTTCCCCTTCCCCTTCCTTCCACTCCTCCTTATCCCGTTCTTTCCTCTCTATTTCATCCTTGCTTCTAGCCTATGGATCAAACACCGGAGCTCATGATAACAATTCTCAGTCTCAGCTATTGTCCCCGGAAATAAAGAAGTGGTGATGCTAAAGAAGTTTTCTACGGTTGGAACTGTAATGGGGAGTTTTCTTTCTATTCCAAATTTTCCATAATGATGTTCATTCAGAGCATTATCAAGTTATCCTCAGCTGGACTAGGTCCTAGAGAAAAGACTCAAACTAATGGGGAGTTGAAGAGGCCAAGCCCAAAAGCATGGATCCCATGACCCAAAGTTGGAGGTGGAAATGTCAAAGACAATTCAGTCTGGCTTTAGCACGGTCATTCCTCCCTTACTGGACACCATGTAAAGTAAGAGATCTTGACCTTGGAAACTGCGATAGAGAACAAAGCCATCATTCCCAAAGAATGGTTAAACCGTAGCCTGTTAAGGGCTTAATCCTGTTTGCTTGAGGACTCTTGCTTGGACTGTTCTCCAGTAACAGACCATTTCTTCCAGCTGCCGTGTTTTTCTAGCGGTGGTGGCTGCCACACTCTTCTTCCCACCCCAACTCCGTTGTCAATCAGTTGTTACCTATCGGTCAAAAGCTGTCTGTTCCCTAACAGTTCCACTCCAGAGAGCTCTGCAGATATTCCAGATTACTAAAGTTTAGGTCCCAAGTCTTTATATTTCCTTTAAAGCCTTTAATTTTTTTAATTAAAGGACCCAAAGAACACGTTGTTTAATAACCCATCATTAAAGACTTACTAACGTTATGCCCATCAAACTCTTTTCCAGCCAACAGTCCTGCCAGTAGGTCAGGTTTGTGTGGCCCAGGTTCAGAGCTGGGCAGGTGGTGTGGGGGAAATATATACTATCTAAAACAAATGCATAGATTATAATAGAATATAGATTAATATATTCTATTATAATCTATAATAGATTATAGAATAGAATAGATTATAGATTATCTATAATCTATTATAGATATATAGATTATAGATCTATATAGATTATATAGATATATAGATTATAGATCTATATAGATTATATAGATATATAGATATATAGATTATAGATCTATATAGATTATATAGATAGAATAGATTATAGATAGAATAGATTATAGATTATCTATAATCTATAATAGATTATAGAAAATTTCTAAATTACCTCTATTCAGCCTTTAGTACCTAAAGTGATAAACCAGGAAGGCAAGCTGGGGTGGTAGACAGAACTAGAAATCCAGGAAAATAGGCTCAAGTCCCAAGTCTGTTGCTAAGTTTGTGTTAAAGACACTTTACCTCCCTGAGCCTATAAAACCCAGGTTGTAGGAGGGAGAGTGGTAAGTAAACTCAATGATTTTAGGATTTGTAAATCAGTGTGTTTTTTTCATATGATGAAAAGCTTATCCAGAATATCATTACTCTTTGAAAACTTAAGAACTCTTTGGTCTAAAAATGTATTAATCAAAAATGTTTTATTAGGTGACTTCATGTAGATACACTCTACACGAAAAACTTATTTAAATCTCAGCCAGAAATATTGCAGGGAAAAATGTTTCATTATTAGACTTCCCTGGCGGTCCAGTGGTTAAGACTCTGCACTTCCACTGCGGGGGGTGTGGGTTGGATCCCTAGTTGGGGAACTAAGATCCTGAATGCCGCACTGCACAGCCAAAAAATAAAAAGTTGGGCATCATCCTTTCCATCAAATGGATTGTGTGACAACACTCTGATGCTAGAGGCCTCTTCTCACAAACCCTGTGAAAGTTTGGTTATCTTAAATTGTGTATGTAGTTCCTAGAAATAGTTAAAGAGAGTTACTAGGCCATATTTCCTAGCAAGGCACACCTCAGAGATACTGCAGGTTTGGTTCCAGACCATCGCAATAAAGTGAGTCTCACAAGTTTTTTGGTTTCGCATTGCATGTAAAAGTTATGTTTACACTGTCCTGTAGCCTATTAAGTGTGCAATAGCGTATGTCTAAAAAAAATGTATGGACCTTCATTAAAAAAAAGATGCCAATAGATTTGCTTGACACAGGGTTGCCACAAATCTTCAATTTGTGAAAAGCTCAATATCTGTGAAGTACAATAAAATGAGGTCTGCCCATGTGCTGATGATCAGCGTAAGTTGTTGACTGTGTACACAACAATGACACCTAGAAAAATCAAAGCTGAATGAGGAATCACACATAATTGCCACCGTTGCAAAAAAAAGCAGCCTGGCAGGGAGGCAGGGTTGAGAAGAGGGACTCAGTGTTTTTGTTTCAGATCTCTATCCAAAGACGTAAAGACAAAAGAGCCTTTAGTCAAAAACCTGGGTTATAAAGAACCTGAGCATGATTCAAAGATAATTCCAGCTAGCCTGGAAGATGTCTAAGTCTCACTCCTTACCATGAACCTCTTACAAATAGCTCTTCGTAGAGGAACTCATCTAGTTTACATGAAAAATCAAGCACAAGAACAAGCACAAAATCTTTACAAAATTTCTCCAATTTAAAAAGAGAGAGTGAAGAAGTAGGAAGAACAATAGAAGTGAAGATTCAACACAAGAAAAAAAATCTGGGGCTTCCCTGGTGGCGCAGTGGTTGAGAGTCCGCCTGCTGATGCAGGGGACACGGGTTTGTGCCCCAGTCCGGGAAGATCCCACATGCCGCGGAGCGGCTGGGCCTGTGAGCCATGGCCACTGAGCCTGCGTGTCTGGAGCCTGTGCTCTGCAACAGGAGAGGCCACAACAGTGAGAGGCCTGCATACCGCAAAAAAAAAAAAAAAAAAAAAAAAAAAAATCTGCTATAGAATAGATAAAATTTGTGTTCAAAGTATCAAAATTTATTTTGAATAATTGTATAAGACAAGAACTTGCTCAGGGAAGATAGGGCAAGACAACAACAGGACTTAAAACATGAGCTGGAGAGCTCAGGAAAGAATCAGGAAACAAAATGAAATCACCATAGGTATAAAACTTTTTAAGGGATATAGAAAACAAATCAAGAATAGTGGGAAAAGAAAATGGAAATGAGTAAAGGTTACCTAGAAAATTATATGAAACATGAAGTTCAATATATTCATAAATGGTATCCCTTCTGAAGAGACTGAAATAATGGAACAAAAAATATTTAAAGATGTTATTCAAGAAAACTTTCCAGGGAATTCCCTGGTGGTCCAGTGGTTAGGACTCAGAGCTTTCACTGCCAGGGGCCCAGGTTCAATCCCTGGTTGGGGAACTAAGATCCCACAAGTCACGCAGTGTGGCAAAAAAAAAAAAACAAGAAGAAGAAGAAAACTTTCCAGAAATGAAGAACTTAATCTACAGATTGAAGGGGGCACATCAGGTATCAGAAAATATATGGATGATCAATATCAAGACATTTCCTAGTAAAACTACTTAACTCCAAAGAAATAGTCCTTTGGTTTTCTCAAAAAAAAAAAAAAAAAATCAAGTTACATGTAATGGGAAAAATAAATATCAGCCTTTCATAGACTTCCATAGCCACATCCAATGATAGAGGATATGTTTATAAAGTCCCTGAAGAAATTAATTGTTATGTAAGAATTTCATAATAATAGATAATACTTATTGAGTTCATATAATGCATTAGACCCTGTTCCAGGTGCTTTACCATATTTATTCATTAATCCTCACATCAATTCTATGAAGTAAGTAATATCACTACTCCTATTTTGTAGTGGAGGAGACCAAGATTTGGAAAGGTTAAGAAACACACCCCAGGGCACACAGCATGAATGAATAAAACCCAAGCAGCCTGGCTCCAGAGCCCTGCCCTTAACCGTGGTACTGTAGTCCCTCCGTCAAAGTGTTACTCAAATAAAAGGCATCAGACAAACACTGAGAAGCTGTTACTGAAGGGGGAGGGATGGATGTTGAGCAGGCAAAAGTGAGAGATTTCCCCCACCATGTAAACATCTTTTCCATAAAGAGAGGAGAATGATAGTTGTTCAAAAACAAAATAGGATAATCAAATGACTGCTAAATCCAGAAATGTATCTTTTGTTTTTTAAGTTTCTTTTTTTTTCAAACCTCAAGGAACTTTTAAATGAACACACCCTCCTGGATCTTTACCTGGTGGACATAACCTTTATCTTCCTACCTTAGACCTGAAACAAGGGCGGGAACTTTCCCAACATTCTCCCAGACCTGGATCTTGCTTCTGCTACAACTGACATTGCAACACAATCTTGTCAGTTCATGTTAGAATTAAGAGTATTCCTGGGCTTCCCTGGTGGCGCAGTGGTTGAGAGTCCGCCTGCCGACGCACGGGACACGGGTTCGTGCCCCGGTCCGGGAAGATCCCACATGCCGCGGAGCGGCTGGGCCCGTGAGCCATGGCCGCTGAGCCTGCGCGTCCGGAGCCTGTGCTCCGGCAATGGGAGAGGCCGCAACAGTGAGAGGCCCGTGTACCGAAAAAAAAAAAAAAAGAGTCTATTCCTAACTTAGCGAAGTGCATTTGGCAATATGCACAGGTGCATTTATAAAATTGAGGACACTGAGAACAAGAAAAAAAAAAATGGGGATTCCCTGGTGGTCCAGTGGTCAGGACTCAGCACTTTCACTGCAGGGTCCCGGGTTCATTCCCTGGTCGGGGAAATAAGATCCCATAAGCCATGTGGCACAGCCAAAAAAATTAATAAAATTGAGGACACTGAAAGTAGTAAATACGTTTCCTCTTCTATGGGGAACCAGGCCTAAACAAAAATGGTACCTCCCCTGATTTTCTACCCAGAACAGGATCTACAACAGACACTGAAGTAGAATCTCATCAATTTATATTTAAACTTAATGCTATATTCCAAACAACTGAAGGAGGTACATTGGATGATACACATAAATGCATTTATAAAATTTGAGGGCATTTAGTCAATAAATATGCTGTTTCATATTAACAAAGCCAGGCCTACACAACCAACCACAATGGCCTCCAAAAACTGCCCATAAAGTTGATTTTCTCCAAAACCCCAAATCTTTTCCTATAAAGATGAGTAATTATCAAAAGATGGGAGCCTA
This sequence comes from Aethalodelphis obliquidens, assembly GCF_003676395.1. Lineage (NCBI taxonomy): Eukaryota > Metazoa > Chordata > Mammalia > Artiodactyla > Delphinidae > Aethalodelphis > Aethalodelphis obliquidens. The sequence goes on along the minus strand of NW_020837967.1, from coordinate 7,404,845 downwards.
ATTATAAGATGATCTTTTTTCCTTTTCAGTAATTTGAACCACAAACATTTTTAAGATGTAACAGTCAAATAATGTTGAAGAAGGAGAGGGATCAATCTTAAGAAATGTCTTCCAAATAGGCCCAGGAAAATATGCTCATCATCGCTAATTGTTAGAGAAATGCAAATCAAGACTATCAATACAGTGAGGCACCACCTCACACAGGTCAGAATGGTCATCATTAAAAAGTCTACAAATAACAAATGCTGGGGAGGGTGTGGAGAAAAAAACCCTCCTACACTGTTGGTGGGAATGTAAATTTGTGCAGCCACTATAAAAACAGTATGGAGGTTCTTCAAAAAACTAAAAATAGAGTTGCCATATGATCCAGCAGTCCCACTCCTGGGCATATATCCAGACAAACTGTAATTCGAAAAGATACATGCACCCCAGTGTTCACTGCAGCACTATTTACAATAGCCAAGATAGGGAAAAAACCTAAATGTCCATCGACAGATGAATAGATAAAGAAGACATTTTCTAGGACTTCCCTGGTGGCGCAGTGGTTAAGAATTCGCCTGCCAAGGCTTTTGGGCTCTACGAAGAGGCTTGTTTTCCATTCAGTAAATGTACGTGTTTCTCAGAAAACAAAAAAAAAGAATCCGCCTGCCAACGCAGGGGACACGGGTTCAAGCCATGGTCTGGAAAGATCCCACATGCTGCAGAGCAACTAAGCCCGTGCACCACAACTCTGAGCCTGCGTGCCACAACTACTGAAGCTTGTGCGCCTAGAGCCCGTGATCTGCAACAAGAGAAGCCACCACAATGAGAAGCCCGCACACCACAACAAAGATTAACCCCCACTCACCGCAACTAGAGAAAGCCCACAAGCAGCAACGAAGACCCAACACAACCAAAAATAAATAAATAAATTTATTTTAAAAGAAGACGTGGCGTATGTGTATACACACACACACACACACACAATGGAATACTGCTCAGCCATAACAAAGAATGAAACAATGTCATTTGTAGCAACATGGATGGACTCGAGATTATCATACTAAGTGAAGGAAGTCAGAAAGATAAAGACAAATACCATATGATATCGCTTATATGTGGAATCTAAAATACGACACAAACGAACATATCTATGAAACAGGAACAGACACACATACAGATAACAGACTTGTGGTTGCCAAGGGGGAGGGGATGGGGAAGAGAAGGATTGGGAGTTTGGGATTAGCAGATGCAAACTATTATATACAGGATGGATAAACAAGGTCCTACTGTATGGCACAGGGAACAATATGCAATATCCTGTGATAAACCACAATGAAAAAGAATATGGAAAACAATATATATGCATGTATAACTGAATCACTTTGCTGCACAGCAGCAATTAACACAATACAGTAAATCAACTATACGTCAATAAAAATTTTTTTAAAAAGAAATGTCTTCCAGTGTTTGGTAAATTACCAGTTCTGGTGCATCTGGGGGCACTGGGAAGATGAATCGTAACACCAGTGAACTAACCTGAACTCTGTCCATCAACCATTCTGAGCAGCTTAATTTCTCTGTGAGATATTTGTTGAGCTTGTACTTTGAAATAGACACTTTGAAAAAAAAAAAGAAATAGACACTTTGGATTGAAAAACGAATGAAGCACAGTTCCTGCCCTCAAGACGTTCCAAGTCTAAGAGACAAAGGCAGACATGCAAACAGGTAGTAAAAATGAAATGTGATTGAGGCTATAAGGGAGGTTTGCACAGAGAGGGGTGGGGAAGCACAGAACAGAAAGGGCCAAAGTTCCTGGAGGGGTCAGAAGAGACTTCGCAGAAAGGAAAACTTTCCACCTGGGTCTGGACGATCAGTAAGAATTTGCCAAGGAGGGAAGGGAGGGTGCATGCAGATTTCAAGCAGAAGGAAAAGCATGTGTAAAGGAACAAAAACCAAAGAAAGGTATATCCATCAGAATAGCCTGGTGACAACCCCCAAATCTTAGCAGCATAGGCACAAAGATTTGTTTCTCACATTCATCCATTGGTCGGGACCTGCTGGCAGAGTAGCCGCCATCTTGAACTCTGCTGGTCCCTGTGGCGGAGGGGAATCAAGCCAGGTTTGCACAGCAGTTGGTGGATTGCTCTGTCCTGGAAGTGACACACATCACTTCCACTCTGGCCGGAACTGATGACACAGCCTCACCCCACAAGGGGGCCTGGAAATGCAATCTTATCATGCACCCAGAAGGTGGAGACCTGCAGTGATTTGGCAAACAGCGCTAATAACCACACCAAAGGCACTGCAGAAGGCTGTGTGTTCAGGAAATGGCGCTGGAGGTGCTGGTGGTTAGAATGCAGGGAGCAGAGACGGGAACACAGAATAGGCTGGAAGAAATTGAAGGATCTGTTTGTGAAAGGCCTTCACTGTCCTTCTTTTGGGCCCCAAAATAAAAATTTTAAGTGCTTCAACAAGTGTGACAATCAGGGTTGAAAACAGCCACACCCCACCTTGCAGTTCAGGAACGGCTGTGTCACCCACAGATAGTATATGGGCTTGTGGCTGCTTTTCTGATCCTGGTGGAACACAGCCTTAAGCACAACGGAACCCTGGACACCTTTGAAGGAATTCGAACCAACAACTCCAGAGGTTGCAGTATTGCTTCCTACATTCCTACTTTTGATGTTAGTAATGTATTTCAATTTCTAGTCTTTAAGGCATCTTGAGGTCTGGGGTGAGGTCCTACGTATGTGTCAAGGATGGACTGATTAGCTCGGACTCTAAAATGCAATCTCCTTTTGGGGCATCTCTGCAGTCCTGAGTCCCAGGAACAGTCAGGAGCATCACTGAATCTTAATTCCAGTCCAATAGACTATTAGCTCTAGTCCAATACAATCTTAACTCCAGTCCAACAGAGCCCTAGAGTGCTGTTATTGGTGAGTGAGTGGGTACTCCATGCAAAAATGACTTTGCAAACAGCCTGACGCAGGAACCAAGCCAACAAGTAATCAGGTTTGTCAGTCGGTCTGGTGAGAGCTGTTTGCAAGTTCAGGCTTTTCCCTTAGGGCTACAGAGAAACAACGGAGTAGGTGCAAGGGTGGGGTTTTCTTTTTAAAACACAACTGGTGTGAAAGGCATCTAGCTTGTGTTCTGATATTGGTCCACTGAATTCAGAGAACAAACCAGAGCAAGGTGTTTGTGTGAAAAGAAAGAACCCAGGTCTCCTCTGATGTCTAACCCACTCCCTGACTTCAGGCATTTTCCAGTCCCTTCTCCAAATGAGGGTACCATACGGGTATGGAGAAGAAAACACCAGCAAAGCACTCTGGACTTCTCAGAAGAAAGCCAGTAGGTAAACATAAGGTATTAACTGTATGCACTTTTACTTTTTAATAGCTGTCACATCTGGCTCTTTGTTTTCTGCCCAGATTATAAAATGAATGGTTTAAGAATTTTTAAAAAATCCTACCAAAAACACATCCACCCACAAGACTTCCACTAGATGGTTGCATTTTAGATTCGATGTCAGTAGTCTTGGAATGTCTTGGATTCTTGTCTCCAGCAGGGGTTTCCTAGCTGCAGGAAACCTCATTAGCCAGACCCTGCCAATACCTTATGCCCTAAGAGCATCTCGGCATTGTGGGCATTAACTCTTCGAAATCAAAACTTTAAAAAATCTGTAAACAGCAACATATGAGTATTTTTGTATAAACCATAGACCTACAAGTGGAGACCAATAGTTTTTACAAAAGCAAATGACTTGTCACTTAATTTTTTTAAAAGGATATGCTCCTTCGAGGTGACAGAGTGCCCCTGGAGGTCTTCATCGTTCTATTTCTCCAAAGTGTTTCTAAAAACAGAGGAAACGTGAGGGGGAAATATTCACCCGAAAGTTATGGGGAAAAAAATCATTTAAGTGCTTCTCAGCATTCCTGGTCCAACGGCTTTTCCAGAGTTCACAGACAGAGGCAGGCGTGGCATTTATACCCCAGATGGACATAAACCAGACTGTGGGATTATTGGGGCATTAACTACACCCGTGACAAAATGTCTAAAACTGACATGTTGAGGAAAGATATTTAAATTACCACCCAGAAGAAGAGCCTTTCTTCTAATTGAATTTAGACAGGAACTAAGAAGGGGGCCAAGTAAGGAACTCGGGCCTGAATAGCCCTGGAGCGCCCCTCCTTCCGCATCACTCTCCTCCCAGGAGACGCCCAGGCTTCCAAATCTCAGACAGCTCAGAGGTCCCCTCAAGATTAACAATGCTGTTTCCTGTTGAACCACCCAGAAACAACACTGGAAGTGGGTTTATTTTTACCCCAGGCTTTGTCATCTATCATTACTGAAAAACTAAGAGAGAAAAGTCGGTTTGGGCCGAGTATCCTGTAGAATATTCAAGATCTCTGTGCAGAATCTGGCCCTCCATCTGCCGCATTTATCTTATTTGGAGTGTCCTCCTTCTTCTCCCTGCCAAGTCTCCTCATTAGCAAGGATATCTGTATTCCAAACAAGAGGCCGTCTCTCTTGGTCTGACGCCCAAGAGATTCTGTGATGATGTCACAATACAGCCCTTGTGATATCATAGCTTCTTTCATGGAAAGAAATCCTTGGTACCCTGGATGACATGGTATATTTAACCAGAAGTTTGGGGGTAATAAATGTAGAGATCTCTTGAAGATTTCTTCAGCACACATACAGCAAAAACTCACTTTATTGAAGGGCCTTCTCTCTGGATTCAGGAATACTTCATGGCTGGAGAGTATCTTTTCCTTGGTCTCCAGGATGGCACTGTGATGACCCCAGTCCCACTCCCTTTGCTCTCTTATTTCCATTTAATTTCCAGCTCTTTCCTATTTCCAGTGGATTTTTCCCAAGGTAGGACTACTTCCTACCTCCTCTTCTCAAACCCAACAAATGCTCCTTTCCGTGTTTTTTGACAGATAAGGAAACCAAGGCATCAGATCTTGCCCAAAGGCACACATCTATGTGGAAAAGAATGGAGCCCATCGTTCAGTTCTATCTGAAAGCAAAACCCAGTAGGTTGTACTTCCTCTGAGCAAATAATTGAAAGGAGGGATTTGGGTGATTGTCAAGGGTCAACATCCATGACCTTTATGTTTCTCATCACACGACAACTCTCATGCAAAAATCCTGGCAACAAAATCTGTTTCTCACATCCATACACTTATTTATAAATAAACACTAAAGCCACATTCAGAAACGAACTACCCGGGAGAAGCTTTTAAGCCTGTAGTGATCACTATCTGGTCCTGAGAATGAATGGTGCTGTGACCAGGGGTCCTGCCCAGGGGGTTCTATTCGGTTGCACAGGGTGGGGAAGCGGTTATAGTTATTTACTGATAACCATACAGATGTTTATGCTCAGCTGTCCGCCTTATGTTGGGAAAGTGGGGTTTCCCCAGCTCCCCGACGTGCACTGACCCCTAACACACCTGTATAGGTCTGACTTTTGCCCATGGCATTCCTGGAGGAGGTTTAAGTCACCAGGCAATTAAAACCCAAGGTGCTGGGTTTGAAGCAAGGCAGCTTTCACCACGCCCAGTTAGAACTCAGAAGTCCAGCCTCGCTCTGGAATCCCTGGGGTTGCTTCGAGATGTCTCCGGCATGACCAGGCACAAAGCTCCAATTCCTTCCCCATCACCGTACCAGCAAATTTCATCCCAAGTCAACAAATGCCATGTAAGAATTCTATCCTAAACCCTCCTACGGATCCCTGGCAGAAGGTCAGTGGGGGTTTTTCCTCTGTTGCTTGGCTAACTCAGATCTCTCCTCTCCCTGTGGCTGCCTTGAGGAGACCAAGGTTCCAGGTTTTCTGGTTTCAAAATAAATTGGCAGAAATCTGAAGCGATGCCAATCCCGCCCTCCTGCCCTCAGGCAGCTGGGTCCCAGTGGGAGGTCTCTTAGCAACCAGGCTCAAGTCAAATATTTGGGTGTCTGGACACATGGATCAGGATGAGCTCATGAACAAAAACTCTCAACCCAGCTACCGAGGGTTAGGAAAGGATGCCGAGCCCCTCGGTCACCTCCCTGCACTGGGTGAAGCTGTGACTCACGAGGACCCTTCAATTAGAGGCAGCCCCAAGCTGGCAGGCCAGGCGTCCGACTTCTATTTCTGGCTTGATTTGTATCCTTGGAAAAGACACTTGAACTTTTTTGCTGCTGTGCCTACATAAAGCCCAGAGTTTTCATGTGACCCGCTGCATGCAGTCTTTGAGCCAGAAATCAGAATATTCAGACTCACGGAGGGCATGAGCCCTCCAGTTCAACTCAGAAGTAAACCAGGAGGAAAGAGGCTTTCAGAGCCCTCTTCCCCTCACCTGCATCCTCCCCACAACCTTCCCCGCCAGTGACAAATGGTGAATGGGCGGGAGAAGGGGGCATATGGGTGCTAGACAAGAGAGTTTCACATCTTTTACTTTCCAGCCCCAAACCCCAGCTTTATGCTACTCTTGTGTACACATCAAATTTGGCTTCGGATGCTAATTTGAATTGATATCCTCATGCACAGGGAAGGCTGTATCTCAACTTTTTACATCTATAAAACAGAGCTTGGGACTTCCGTGGTGGTCCGGGGGTTAGAACTCCATGCTTCCACTGCAGGCGGTTCAATCCCTGCTTGGGAACTAATATCCTGCAAGCCATGCAATGCAGATGAAAGAAAGAAAGAAAAGAAAGAAAGAAGGAAAGAAAGAAAGAAAGAAGAAAGAAAAGAAGAAAGGAAGGAAGGAAGGAAGGAAGGAAGGAAGGAAGGAAGGAAGGAAGGAAGGAAGGAAGGAAGAAAAAAACATGGAACTTTTAAATCCTAGTCTCCTGATCTTTTGAGAAATGGGCTGGTCAGGGCTCCCCTTTCTCAGCCAGCATGTGCCCGTCATAATTATCCATCGTGCCACGCCATGGGACATTTAAGTTGCTTATTTCCGTGTGCACAGATGTCTAACCTCTTCATTGAGTCCCAAAAGACAGATGCTGTGTCTCATATTCCCTTGTCATCTTTTTTTTTTAACATCTTTATTGGGGTATAATTGCTTTACAATGGTGTGTTAGTTTCTGCTGTATAACAAAGTGAATCAGCTCTATATATACATATATCCCCATATCTCCTCCCTCTTGCGTCTCCCTCGCACCCTCCCTATCCCACCCCTCTAGGCGGTCACAAAGCACCAAGCTAATCTCCCTGTGCTATATGGCTGCTTCCCACTAGCTATCTATTTTTTGGTAGTGTATATATGACCATGCCACTCTCTCACTTCGTCCAGGCTTACCCATCCCCCACCCTGTGTCCTCAAGTCCATTCTCTACGTCTGCATCTTTATTCCTATCTTGCCCCTAGGTTCTTCATAACCAATTATTTTTTTTTAGATTCCATATATATGTGTTAGCATACAGTATTTATTTTTCTCTTTCTGACTTATTTCACTCTGTATGACAGACTCTATGTCCATCCACATCACTACAAATAACTCAATTTCATTTCCTTTTATGGCTGAGTAATATTCCATTGTATATATGTGCCACAACTTCTTTATCCATTCGTCTGTCAGTGGACACTTAGGTTGCTTCCATGTCCTGGCTATTGTAAATAGAGCTGCAATGAACACTGTGGTACATGACTCTTTTTGAATTATGGTTTTCTCAGGGTATATGCCCAGTAGTGGGATTACTGGGTCATATGGTAGTTCTATTTTTAGATTTTTAAGGAACCTCCATACTGTTCTCCATAGTGGCTGTATCAACTTACATTCCCACCAACAGTGCAAGAGGGTTCCCTGTTCTCCACACCCTCTCCAGCATTTACTGTTGTAGACTTTTTGATGATGGCCATTCTGACCGGTGTGAGACGACACCTCATTGTAGTTTTGATTTGCATTTCTCTAATGATTAATGATGTTGAGCATCCTTTCATGTGTTTGTTGGCAATCTGTATATTATTCTTTGGAGAAATGTCTATTTAAGTCTTCTGCCCATTTTTGGATTGGGTTGTCTGTTTTCTTGATATTGAGCTGCATGAGCTGTTTGTATATTTGGGAGATTAATCCTTTGTCAGTTGCTTCATTTGCAAATATTTTCTCCCATTCTGAGGGTTGTCTATTGGTCTTCTTTATGGTTTCCTTTGCAAGCAAAATCTTTGAAGTTTCATTAGGTCCCATTTGTTTATTTTTGTTTTTATTTCCATTTCTCTAGGAGGAGGGTCAAAAAGGATCTTGCTCTGATTTATGTCATAGAGTGTTCTGCCTATGTTTTCCTCTAAGAGTTTGATAGTTTCTGGCCTTACATTTAGGTCTTTAATCCATTTTGAGCTTATTTTTGTGTATGGTGTTAGGGAGTGTTCTAATCCCATACTTTTTTTTTTTTTTTTTTTGCGGTATGCGGGCCTTTCACTGTTGTGGCCTCTCCCGTTGCAGAGCACAGGCTCCGGACGCGCAGGCTCAGCAGCCATAGCTCACGGGCCCAGACACTCCGCGGCATGTGGATCTTCCCGGACCGGGGCACAAACCCGTTTCCCCTGCATTGGCAGGTGGACTCTCAACCACTACGCCACCAGGGAAGCCCTAATCTCATACTTTTACATGTAGCTGTCCAGTTTTCCCAGCACCACTTATTGAAAAGGCTGTCCTTTCTCCACTGTACATTCCTGCCTCCTTTATCAAAGATAAGGTGACCATATGTGCGTGGGTTTGTCTCTGGGCTTTCTATCCTATTCCATTGATCTATCTTTCTGTTTCTGTGCCAGTACCATACTGTCTTGATTACTGTAGCTTTGTAGTATAGTCTGAAGTCAAGGAGCCTGATTCCTCTAGGTCCGGTTTTCTTCCCCAAGATTGCTTTGGCTATTCGGGGTCTTTTGTGTTTCCATACAAATTGTGAAAATTTCTGTTTAGTTCTGTGAAAAATGCCATTGGTAGTTTGACAGGGATTGCATTGAATCTGTAGATTGCTTTGGGTAGTATACTCACTTTCACAATGTTGATTCTTCCAATCCAAGACATGGTATAGCTCTCTATCTGTTTGTATCATCTTTAATTTCTTTCATCAGTGTCTTATAGTTTTCTGCATACAGGTATTTTGTCTCCTTACGTAGGTTTATTTCTAGGTATTTTATTCTTTTTGTTGCAGTAGTAAATGGGAGTATTTCTGTAATTTCTCTTTCACATTTTTTCATCTTTAGTGTACAGGAATGCCAGAGGTTTCTGTGCATTAATTTTGTATCCTGCTACTTTACCAAATTCACTGATTAGCTAGTAGTTTTCTGGTAGCACCTTTAGGAATCTCTATGTATAGTGTCATCTACAAACAGTGACAGTTTTACTTCTTCTTTTCCCATTTGGATTCCTTTTATTGCTTTTTCTTCTCTGATCACTGTGGCTAAAACTCCCAAGACTGTGTTGAATAACAGTGGTGAAAGTGGGCAACCTTGTCTTTTTCCTGATCTTAGTGGAAATGGTTTCAGTTTTTCACCATTGAGAACAACGTTGGCTGTGGGTTTATCATATATGGCCTTTATTATGTTGAGGTAAGTTCACTCTATGCCTACTTTCTGGAGGGTTTTTATCATAAATGGTGTTCAATTTTGTCGAATGATTTTCTCCATCTATTGAGATGATCATGTGGTTTTTCTCCTTCAAGTTGTTAATATGGTTTATCACGTTGATTGATTTGCATATATTGAAGAATCCTTGCATTCCTGGGATGAATGCCACTGGATCATGGTGTATGATCCTTTTAATGTGCTGTTGGATTCTGTTTGCTAGTACTTTGTTGAGGATTTTTGCATCTATGTTCATCAGTGATATTGGCCTGTAGCTTTATTTTTTTGTGACATCTTTGTCTGGTTTTGGTATCAGGGTGATGGTGGCCTCGTAGAATGAGTTTGGGAGTGTTCCTCCCTCTGCTATATTTTGGAAGAGTTTGAGAAGGATAGGTGTTAGCCCTTCTCTAAATGTTTGATAGAATTCACCTGTGAAGCCATCTGGTCCTGGGCTTTAGTTTGTTGGAAGGTTTTTAATCACAGTTTCAATTTCAGTGCTTGTGATTGGTCTGTTCATACTTTCTATTTCTTCCTGATTCAGTCTTGGCAGGTTATGCTTTTCTAAGAATTTGTCCATTTCTTCCGGATTGTCCATTTTGTTGGCATATAATTGCTTGTAGTAATCTCTCATGATCTTTTGTATTTCTGCAGTGTCAGTTGTTACTTCTCCTTTTTCATTTTTAATTCTATTGATTTGAGCCTTCTCCCTTTTTTTCTTGATGAGTCTAGCTAATGGTTTATCAATTTTGTTTATCTTCTCAAAGAACCAGCTTTTAGTTTTATTGATCTTTGCTATCATTTCCTTCATTTCTTTTTCATTTATTTCTGATCTGATATTTATAATTTCTTTTCTTCTGCTAACTTTGGGGGTTTTCTGTGCTTCTTTCTCTAATTGCTTTAGGTGTAACGTTAAGTTTATTTAAGATGTTCCTTGTTTCTTAAGGTAGGATTGTATTGCTATAAACTTCCCTCTTAGAACTGCTTTTGCTGCATCCCATAGGTTTTGGGTTGTCGTGTTTTCATTGTCATTTGTTTCTAGGTATTTTAAAATTTCCTCTTTGATGTCTTCAGTGATCTCTCAGTTATTTAGTAGTTTAGCCTCCCTGTATTTGTGTTTTTTACAGAATTTTCCCTGAAATTGATATCTAGTCTTATAGCACTGTGGTCAGAAAAGATACTTGATACAATTTCAATTTTCTTAAATTTACCAGGGCTTGATTTGTGACCCAAGATATGATCTATCCTGGAGAATGTTCCATGAGCACTTGAGAAGAAAGGGTATTCTGTTGTTTTTGGGTGGAACATCCTACAAATATCAATTAAGTCCATCTTGTTTAATGTGTCATTTAAAGCTTGCATTTCCTTATTTATTTTCATTTTGGATATATGTCCATTGGTGAAAGTGGGTGTTAAAGTCCCCTACTATGAATGTGTTACTGTCGATTTCCCCTTTTATGGCTGTTAGTATTTGCCTTATGTATTGGGGTGCTCCTATGTTGGTTGCATAAATATTTACAATTGTTATATCTTCTTCTTTGATCGATCCCTTGATCATTATGTAGTGTCCTTCTTTGTCTCTTATAGTAGTCTTTGTTATAAAGTCTATTTTGTCTGATATGAGAATTGCTACTCCAGCTTTCTTTTGATTTCCATTTGCATGGAATATATTTGTCCATCCCCTCACTTTCAGTCTGTATGTGTCCCTAGGTCTGAAGTGGGTCTCTTGTAGACAGCATATATATGGGTCTTGTTTTTGTATCCATTCAGCCGGTCTATATCTTTTGGTTGGAGTATTTAAGCCATTTACATTTAAGGTAATTATCGATATGTAAGTTCTATTACCATTTTCTTAATTGTTTTGGGTTTGTTATTGTAGGTCTTTTCCTTCTCCTGTGTTTCCTGCCTAGAGAAGTTCCTTTAGCATTTGTTGTAAAGCTGGTTTGGTGATGCTGAATTCTCTTAGCTTTTGCTTGTCTGTAAAGGTTTTAATTTCTCCATCGAATCTGAGTGAGATCCTTGCTGGGTAGAGTAATCTTGGTTGTAGGTTCTTCCCTTTCATCCCTTTAAATATGTCCTGCCACTCCCTTCTGGCTTGCAGAGTTTCTGCTGAAAGATCAGCTGTTAACCTTATGGGGATTCCCTTATGTGTTATTTATTGTTTTTCCCTTGCTGCTTTTAATATCTGTTCTTTGTATTTAATTTTTGATAGTTTGATTAATATGTGTTTTGGTGTGTTTCTCCTTGGATTTATCCTGTATGGGACTCTCTGTGCTTCCTGGACTTGATTGACTATTTCCTTTCCCATATTAGGGACGTTTTCAACTATAATCTCTTCAAATATTTTCTCAGTTCCTTTCTTTTTCTCTTCTTCTTCTGGGATCCCTATAATTCGAATGTTGTTGTGTTTAATGTTGTCCCAGAGGTCTCGGAGACCGTCCTCAATTAGCTTCATTCTTTTTTCTTTATTCTGCTCTGTGGTAGTTATTTCCACTATTTTATCTTCCAGGTCACTTATCCGTTTTTCTGCCTCAGTTATTCTGCTGTTAATTCCTTCTAGAGAATTTTTAATTTCATTTATTGTGTTGTTCATCACTGTTTGTTTGCTCTTTAGTTCTTCTAGGTCCTTGTTAAACATTTCTTGTATATTCTCCATTCTATTTCCATGATTTTGGATCATATTTACTATCATTAGTCTGAATTCTTCTCCAAGCTGACTACCTATTTCCTCTTCATTTGTTTGATCTGGTGGGTTTTTACCTTGCTCCTTCATCTGCTGTGTGTTTCTCTGTGTTCTCATTTTGCTTAACTTACTGTGTTTGGGGTCTCCTTTTCTCAGGCTGCAGGTTTGTAGTTCCCATTGTTTTTGGTGTCTGCCCCAAGTGGGTAAGTTTGGTTCAGTGGGTTGTGTAGGCTTTCTGGTAGAGGGGACTGGTGCCTGTGTTCTGGTGGATGCGGCTGGATCTTGTCTTTGTGGTGGACAGGACCATGTCCCGTGGTGTGTTTTGGGGTGTCTGTGAACTTATCACGATTTTAGGCAGCCTCTCTGCTAATGGGTGGGGTTGTGTTTCTGTCTTGCTAGTTGTTTGGCATAAGGTGTCCAGCACTGTAGCTTGCCGATCATTGAGTGGAGCTGGATCTTAGCATTGAGATGGAGATCTCTGGGAGAGCTGTTGCCATTTGATATTACATGGAGCCGGGAGGTCTCTGGTGGACCAATGTCATGAACTTGGCTCTCCCACCTCAGGGGCTCAGGACTGACACCCAGCTGGAGAACCAAGACCCTTTTGGGAAGTCTGAGGTCTTCTGCCAGGGTTCAGGTGTTCTGTAGTTGTTCCACATGTCGATGTATTTTTGATGTATTTGTGGGGAGGAAGGTGATCTCCATGTCTTACTCTGCCGCCATCTTGAAAGTCCCTCTATTTAGTTATTTATTTGTTTGTTTGTTTACTTTTGGCTGCATTGGCTCTTTGTTGCTGCATGCGGGCTTTCTCTAGTGGCAGCAAGTGGGGGCCACTCTTCGTTGCTGTGCACAGGCTCCTCATTGCGCTGGTTTCTGTTGTTGTGGAGCACGGGCTTTATGCACATGGGCTTCAGTAGTTGTGGCTCGCGGGCTCTAGAGTGCAGGCTCCGTAGTTGCGGCACACAGGGTTAGCTGCTTTGCAGCATGTGGGATCTTCCTGGACCAGGGCTTGAACCCATGTCCTTGTAGACAGCATATATACGGGTCTTGATGGTTCCCTAATGTCCCCGGTAGAATTAAATGTCCTATGATTTCCCCCATCCCCTCCATATCCTGCCTCTCCCCCAACTTCTGTTTCTTAGAATCAGGAGAAGCTCCATTTATACAACAGATCCCTCTGGCTCTGGCCCCATGTTTCTCAAGCTTAGTCACCACAATAGATTAATTGAACACCGAGCTGGCCCCCAAAGCCATTCTGTAGCGAAGCAGATCCCACAACAAGCTAATTAGAAATCAAGATGCAATCACTGGGGGGACTTCCCTGGTGGCGCAGTGGTTAAGAATCCCCCTACCAGTGCAAGAGACACTGCCTAGTCTCAGGAGGATTGGGGGATACAAAGAAGTGACTTGCTTCCCATTTAAGAAATTACATAAATCTTTCCTGAAATCATTGGCGGCCACCCTGCAGAGGAGCACAGAACAATTCCTTACCCGCCTATGAGACACATTAGTGCCCGGGGAAGAATTATAGCCACCCCTCATTATCTTTGGATGTTCACAAGGTGACTGCTGCCACATCACTGTCTGTGGACCACGTGCTTCAGTTCACTTTGCCGGTTGTAAGGATGAATTTATACCCATTCATCCATTTACTCTCTTGGCCATCTCCCTGCCCTGTGACCAGTGGCAGACACTTAGGGAATGTCTGGCTGTGGGCTGCAGCCATGGAAAAGAGCAAAGCTCGCTGGTTTAGACCTGGTCTGACCTGTTCTTAATGGTCAGGGGACCAGGAGGGCAGGTGTATCTGCCGTGGAGCCATTCCCGGCATCTGGCAATTCTGTAATTCCTACCGACTCCAATAACCAGAAATCATAGTCTGGCAGCCCATGGGCTCAATCAAGCCTCTATATATGATTTGTTTTGGCCAGAGAAAGTTTGATTTTTGTTTTTTAAGTTGCCAACATCTAAAATGTAAGAGATTTCATACAAAAATCTGGATTCCTTGCTGCCCTTGAAAAATCAGAAGCTTTAGCAACACTTTTTTTTTTTTGCAGCTGTCCTTTTTTTCTTTTTTTTAACATCTTTCTTGGAGTATAATTGCTTTACGATGGTGCGTTAGTTTCTGCTGTATAACAAAGTGAATCAGCTACACGTATACATGCGTCCCCATTTAGCAACACTTTTGATTAGCTGTCATCACTTGGAGCTGAATAGTCCTGCTTGTTTAGATAGAGCCCTCCAGCCACCGGAGTTCTACTACCCATGGAACCAGGTATTGTGGGGCCTGAAGCCTGTGTAATTTGGGGTGACGTCTCTAAAACAGTAAATCAAAATTTTAACTAGGGGGAGGGATAAATTGGGAGATTGGGATTGACATATATACACTACAATATATAAAAGAGATAACTAAGAACTTACTGTATAGCACAGGGAACTCTACTCAGTACTCTGTAATGACTTATATTGGAATAGAACCTAAAAAAAAGAGTGGGGACTTCCCTCGTGGCGCAGTGGTTAAGAATCCGCCTGCCAATGCAGGGGACACGGGTTCGAGGCCTGGTCCGGGAAGATCCCACATGCCGCGGAGCAACTAAGCCCGTGCACCACAACTACTGAGCCTGCACTCCAGAGCCTGCGAGCCACAACTCCTGAAGCCTGGGCACCTAGAGCCCGTGCTCCACAGCAAGAGAAGCCACCGCAATGAGAAGCCCGCGCACCGCAACGAAGAGTAGCGCCCGCTCACTGCAACTAGAGAAAGCCTGTGCATAGCAACAAAGACCCAACACAGCCAAAAATAAATAAATAATTTTTTTAAAAAACCTTAAAAAAAATAAAATAAAATAAAAAAGAGTGGATATGTGTATATGTATAACTGATTCACTTTGTTGTACAGCAGAAACTAACACAACATTATAAAGCAACTATACTCCAATAGAAATTAATTTAAAAAAATTTTAAATAAAATTAAAAATTATTTTAATTAAAAAACAAAAATTAACTAGAAAATTGTTAGGGCCTCTCCAAGGGCTTGAGCAAGTGAATGGTCAGGAAGCACGAAGGTCTTGAGCCTCCACAGTAAAGCCACCTCAGGTCTCCAATCCTGGCCTCTCCTCCCCAGCCCAAGGCCTGCAAAAGCTGCCCGTCCAGCCGTGTAGGCCTCTGAGCCCGTGACCTCTTGCTTGTGCGTTGTTGCCATCCGCTCCTGCCACCATGTTTCTTTCCAGGCCTGATTTCCAGTATAAGCACAGCTGGGCCCTGGCCCTGAACGGCTGGCCCCGCCTTCTCTAAAACTCCAGCCACTAAAAGAAAGGATAACTTCATTTCAGGTCATAAAAAGAAGTCCTCTGCTTTGTGAGGTTAAAAGGAGAGGAGAGCCCAAGGGTTCCCCTAGACGTCACATAGAAAGTGACTCCTTAGCAGCAAGGAGGTCTGTGAAGAGCCACACAAAGTTGGGGGGGCAGTGGGAGCGGGTGCAGAATAAATGTCTGTTCGGTCTGCAAACTCATTTCCCTTACATCTGGGATGCTCATTTGGCTCACGGATGGTCCATGGTCTCTAAATGACCTTGTTTTGGGGGGCCGGGTGAGGGGGAGACATGTCCCCCCATAAATGTTTTCCAAATGGGTGGTGGGCTGTATTACCACAATTAGATTAGCAAGGAGACAACCTGCAATACTGACTGAGCATCTACTGTGCACTAACCCTACCTCTTGTGTAACAAGTTTTGTACTAGACACATGCTGGGCTGCCCTGTGGGTATTTGTAACCTAGTTTCAGAAACAGACCCACAGAGAACAGTTAGGTCACAGGGAAATACAATAAAGGCTTGTAGGAATTCAGAGGCTGGCCTGGGAAGATGTTCCTGGAATAGAGGTGAACCCCAGGGGCCCTGAATGTGCAAGGATCAGCAATGAGGAAATTCCAGGTGGTGAGAAGGGCTTGGGAGACCAGGAGGTCTGGGCTCTGGAGGACTAGAGGGTGGGCTGGGAGGAAAGAGAAATAAAAAGGAAAGAAGGGGGGCTTCCCTGGTGGCACAATAATTAAGAATCCACCTGCCATTGCAGGGGACACAGGTTCGATCCCTGGTCCGGGAAGATCCCACATGCCGCGGAGCAACTAAGCCCGTGCACCACAACTACTGAGCCTGTGCTCTAGAGCCTGCCAGCCACAGCTACTGAGCCCACTTGCCTAGAGCCCGTGCTCCTCAACAAGAGAAGCCACCACGATGAGAAGCCCGCAGGCACCACAATGAAGAGTAGCCCCCGCTCACCGGAACTAGAGAAAGCCCACACGCAGCAACGAAGACCCAATGCAGCCAAAAATTAATTAATTAATTTAAAAAAGAGAAGGAAGGAAGGCAGGGAACCTATCAGGAAGGGACTGAATTCTAGATAAAGGTCTCTGGATTGTGCGACTCATTGATAGAGTACAATAAATAAAAATGCCTGTGGGCAGTGCTTTTCAGTTTACTGAAAATAAACATTGCAGTTTATCCCACTTGACTCTTAGGTATACTCTGCTTTACACAACAAAGGTTTATTAGAAAATCCAGGCGAGCGCCAAACCAAAAAAACTCAACCATCAATAAGTGCTGTTAAGATTTTGGCATGTTTGCTTCCTGTTTTATTTCTAAACATAATTTTTCTTCAGAAATGGGATGAATATTTTTCACTAAACACCATTTTATGAGACTTTCCCCATGTCACTGAATATTCTTTGAGGACCAGATGTTTACCAGCTGCATGCTATTCCTTTTTTTGGTGTACAAAATGTGATTAATGATTGTTTTCTGTTAAACTTTTAAGTTGTCTCCTATTTTCATTAGTATAAATAATGCCTCAGTGAGCATTCCAGTATATAAATATCAGTCTGCACTTCTCTGATTACTTCATGATATGAAATTACTAGAGCAAAAGGTATAAGTATTTTGAGAATCTGAATATATACTGACAAATTGTTTTAAAAAAAGATTTTACCAATTTACACATTCATCAGGAGTACGTGAAAGGGCTTGTTTTCCTACAGATACACCCTATAGTTAAGTACTGTTTTTTAATTTGAGAAATGGAAAATGGAATTTTTTCCGAATCGCATCTAAATAATTATTTTTGTTAATCATGAATTTGAATTTGTAATGCGTTTTTCATTAATGTGTACCTCTATTTTCTAATAAACCTGTATTGTGTTCATTTATCTTTTGGATTTTTTATGGTTTGATTTTTACATTTCATTCTTAATCCACCTGAAATTCACTGTGACATGCCTTCACCTCCAATGGTGAAAAGTATGTAAGTTGAGACTTCTCCCAGATAGTCTGTTTTTCTACCATCATTCATTAAATAATTCATTAAATAAGTTCAATAAATAAATCCCTTTAGCAATGATTTGTAAAGCTCCTTTGTCATATACTCTTATGTGTCCTGGGACCATATTCTATTCATCTGTGTTTTACTATCTATGCCAATAACACACTACTTTAATTACTGTAATCTTATGATACACATATAGAACATTTTGCTGTTTCAGAGATCTTTCATGTGTGTACTTTTATAAATAATAATTCTACATGGAAACAAAGATAACCCATTTCTCTCACTTCTTTTCTGCTAGTTATTACTCATTTAAAAGACAAATAGTCGGGCTTCCCTGGTGGCGCAGTGGTTGAGAGTCCACCTGCCGATGCAGGGGACACGGGTTCGTGCCCTGGTCTGGGAGGATCCCACATGCCGTGGAGTGGCTGGGCCCGTGAGCCATGGCCGCTGGGCCTGCGCGTCTGGAGCCTGTGCTCCGCAACGGGAGAGGCCACGGCAGTGACAGGCCTGCAAACCACAAAAAAAAAAAAAGACAAATAGCTACATAAAAGACAAATGTTGTGAGAAACGGGTATCTGGACTAAACCTAAAAAAGGATTTTGGAATTCTGTGCCTTTTCTTTGAGGAAAAATAAAATAGAACAAAAAGCACAGTCTGGTTATTAAAATGGAACACTTACTAAATTGGAAAAATCAAAACAAAACTGTAGTGGAATCTGAACTTAAGGTTTTGATTTATTTTTCTAAATTGAGAACGGGTCTGTTCACCTCAAGGAAACCTGGATCCGTAAAGCAAGCCAAGCCTCGGAGGTGGACAGTTATGATGCCCTGAGCTTTGCTTTCCTAAACAGAAACCTTTGGGGATGAGAATCCTTAGAGACGGAATTGAATTCACTTACTCTACTCTTTAGAAGTGACTCATGAATCGTTGGCTTTATACTGAACTTGGTCTACTGGGGCTCAAATGCTTCTCTAAAGCAGGTCTATAATAATAGACACCTACCACCTACCAGCACCCTCCGAGCCTTCCTTGAACCACCCCCGCCCAACTCAGCTAGCCTGGGAAATGAGTGCCCTGGTTCACAAGCAAACTCTGGGTGAGCTGTGATCAGTACGATCCATTGCCATCACTAGAAAGCAGTCAAGGTGCTCACCCTCTTAGACACAGGTAAGTCAATCTACCTCACCTTCTGGGCTGTGAGCTCCTGCAGGACAAGGTCTGTGATTCATTTATTGCTCTACTGTCAATGGATGGCATCTGACAGTCAATCAGTGCATGCTTCTTCAATGAAGGAATGAATGAGTGAATTGCGACATTCAAAACACGGTCTGTTACCACTGACTTGGGCTCAGTAGTAGTCAATACTGGTTAAACTCATGATCTTAGCAATTTGGAAAGTTTTACATGCCTGAATATCTATGTGACTCCTCTATCTATCCAGCTAGCTAAAAAAGAACGTCAAAAAAAAGGTATATGTGATGAGCAGCATCATGTCCTTGTCTTCTTAGAGCTAGAGAGGGAGCCTTGCTTTTTTTTTTTTTTTTTCCTGTAGGTGGGTAAATAAGAATGGGATGACGAGGAGAGGGCTGAGCATGGAGGCAGCTACGCAGATGCAGCATTAAAAACAAACACCTCACAGGTCCAGGAAGACAGACCCATGCCGCATGTGATTTTATTCACGTTTTTCTGGGCTGTGTTTTCAAGAAAATGGATGTTCCTAAGGAATGTCTGAAAATGAGCGAATTGGCCACACCTAAGCTCCATTCTTGCCCTAAAATTATATGAATCTAGGACAGCTCGTCTTTTCCAGAAATGGCCATAAGAAAGAAGAGAGTCCTGAGTGGGGAAACCAACCCCTTTCTATTATAATTAATTGGTTTTCCTTCATGCACAGCGGTTTACTTACTGCTCTGTACACAGAATAAGTATGTACTAGGCAGCACTACACACCAGATAGTGACTGTAACTAAAGTATTGTGGGTGCAGAAATGGACATTTTCAGAGACAAGTCAAGCTTCATTACATCCAAAGGAAGACTATTCACAATCTGAGCTCAGAATTTTCTAGAAAAGAATGACAACCCCATCTAAAAAAGGTTGCCTAATAGAGGGAATAATATTCCCTAATAGAGGTCTCTGTGGGGGTCACTTTAATAAACTGGGAATAAGACATGTACTTGATATTTATTGTCATCTAGAAAAAAATGCATCTAAGGCACTGAAAACTCACCAAAAGCAATTTACCTTGAACAGCCCAGGTCGTTGTTTCTCTTAGTCATGTGTATGATCTTTAAAGAAATTGTTTGGCTAAGTAAACACAGGAAAGCTTCAACTCAGCTGCAGCCCAGTCGTTGTGAATTCCAAATTAGAAGTGTCTAAACTTAATGAAAATGCGTGACAGATTGAAATTCATCATTTCATAATGTACCATAAAACTCAGGCAAAGGGCCCACCAACCTTGGTTACCTACTTCTACAGCCACTGTTTGTTGGTACCAGGACGCTCATTTTTAACCTCAATCTGTTTTATTTCCCCTTGATTCTTAGGCTCCCAGGCTGCAGTCTCATCCCTCTACACCCTGAACTGCTATACCCTCGCAAAACGCAAATTAATTTTCCATATTAGCCTGAAGAAGACAAGGAAATCCCATGAATAATGGATTCCATAGCAAACAGGAATTTTTTTAAGTTGCTTGTTGTTTGGATGAGCCCTACAGGCACCCCGTTTATCCCTATAAAGGACTGCAAGGCAGCTATAGGCAAGAGAGCCTAGTGGTTAGGAAAATAGGCTTTGGTGCTAGATAGAACTGGGTTTCAGCCTCAGCTCTGCCTATGGCTGAACTTCTCTGAGCCTTAGTTATCTCATCTGTGAAACTGGGGAAAATATATATAAAGAGCTGGGCCCACTTCCCAGGACACAGAAGAGACTCATGAAATAAGAGCTATTATTAATCATCAACAATAAAGAATTCCTTTTAAATAGGCACTAAACAAAAATAGGTAACTAATAAGGACCTACTGTAGAGCACAGCGAACTCTACTCAATACTCTGTAATGACCTACATGGGAACAGAATCTAAAATAGAGTGGATATACGTACATGTATAACTGATTCCCTTTGCTGTACACCTGAAACTAACACACATGGTAAACAACTAGACTCCAATAAAAAGTAAGAAAATCAGGAACGAAACAGAAAAGAGACGGAAAAGAGGAGATTGCTAGTCCATCTTCCTGCTGCTAAGGTGTGAAACGAGCCTAGAAAATGTATTCCTGCATGTGACAAGTAATAGTTAAAATATTTGATAACCCAACGATCCATTTTGTAAATAAGACCTCCCCCAAGGGAGCCAGCACTTGAAACACCATGGCTGTCTCTGGAGAGTTATGTGTAGGAAGCTACTGGAAACTAGGCCAGTCCATGTGGATTGTCCAAAAGCATAAAGTCATTGCTGGAAGCCTGCCAGACCCACTGACTTAGAAGAATGACACCCCGGATGTGTGGAAAATGAGCGTCTGAGTTAAAGCTCTGGGTGAGGGCAGGATGACTACCTTTCAACACAGCTCACCCCAAACAGACAGCCAGGGGCCCCACTCCCCACCCCATTACCAGCAGCTGGGACTTGACAAAGGAATGTCACTCCAAAAGTTCATGGATAAGTTGGCTTTTGGAACTCAAAACACACATTACTCAAAAAAAGGTGGTACGAATAGTTGCTAGATTTTTTTTTCTGATCAGCTCCATGAAAGACTCCACAGTTAAAGGTGGCACTGGAGGGGTACCCCAAAGCCTGAGCCCCGAGGCCAATGGCTTACTTTCTTAGCTGCGACAGCTAAACAGCCAGATAAAGCATCCCCTGCCTCAGTTTCTCATGTGTAAATCAGAAATAATAATACTTCCGTCTTGTTGCACAGTTGCAAGGATGAAGTAAGTGAATGCTTATAAAGCATTTAGATCACACCTGGTACGTAACAGGTGTTCAATTAACATTAGCCGTCATTATTTTTACCATGAAGGCTATGAGGTCTCAAAGTAGGATACCCAGGCACAGTGGGGAATTTCAGCCTCCAAAAAGAGTGAGGAATTGCACAAGAACCCTGTGACAAAGAGAAAGGACTTGGGGGAACCAGCTCCGAAGGCAGCTGTTCACTGAGCACCTAGTATGTTCCAGGCAGGGTGTGACAAGATTTACACGCACCATCTCTTACTCCCCCTAACATGGCTTTAAGCAAATTATTAATGTGATCACTATCACCTCTAGTCTGTTCATGAGGAAACTGGGACAAAGGAACTCATTGAACACCACTGGGCTCATTCCATTTTCCTACCATTACATCTCTTCCATTGCCTCCCTTCCAGTGCCTTGCCCAGAACATGTGAGTAGGCTTTGTAAGAAGAATGTTTCTCAGTAATTTTCACGTTAAGAGAAAGGCCAACAACCTTCACGCACCTTAAGAGGAAAAGGTGAGCCTCAATGATCATCCTCGTCTCACTCTCCGAGAAATGTTCATTCCCTAGAGCATATATGCAGCGTCTCTTGGGAAGGGGTCTATTTTGCCCTCTTCTTTACTAGAACATTCTCTGCACAGTGCCACTCTGTCTCATTAGTTCCTAGGTCCGTTTGCAGTATCAAAAGCAGTGGGAAGTATGCCGAGGCCACAGGTGGGGTAAACTGTGAAGTGGGAAGTGGACACTGAAATCTCTTGTGCTTGTGAAAACTGGGTCTACTTCTACGTACGAAGACAATTCAGGAAGGAAGAAGCTTTCATATCACAGGCTTTTCAAGGGAATAATCATCAATTATTGCTCTATTAAGAGACAAGATATAAAGCTGGTCAGTGCTGAACCACTGCTGGGACAGAGGTAGAAAGGAACACCTATGGGTGTTCACCGCGATTTTTTTTAGCCATCAGGGCTGGAAAGTTCAGCCGAGAAAAGTTGAATGGAGTTGGGGTGGAGAGATGGGCAAGAGCATCTGAGCATGAAGGAAAAGTCCCATCAACTGCAGGGGAAGCCGCAGAACCAGGCTCGGCCGACCCCTTGGGGTTTAGTGTCAGCAAGAATCTCACTGATCAAAGAAGAGAGAGAGGGTAATGACAAAGAAGCATCAGATACATTGAGACTAAAGAGGGTGAAATCCAAAAAGTTAAGAAAGTAAAAATTCTAGCTTTTTTTGGTGTCACACAGGACATCTGGTTTACCCAAGTTAGCAATTATTTATTGAACACCAACCAAATGCCGAGCACTTGGAGTGTTAGGAAGAGTTTATTGGCTGTAAACACTGTGATTCATTGAAACATCATCACCCTGGAACAGAGACAGAATCTTCTTCAATGGCTAGAACAACTTATTTCAAAGTCAAGTTCTGCTTAGAAACAGAGAGGTGCCCTTTCCAGTCAAAGTTTCTCCAAAGTCAAACACTTTGCTGTGGGGATTGCAGTCTCACAACTACAGATTCTGAGGGGATTCAAATGTTGACAAATGGATATACTTTGCTCCTAATGAACATATCATTACTCTTTTTGAGGTTTAATTTGCCTCTTAATAGTTTCCAGTTTTGTCCATTGCCATGGTTGCAAAGAAAACACCTTTAAATCCTTGAGAATCAAATTAAACTCAAGTCAGGAAACTTTTTCCTACTTAACATCATGAGAACATTTGTCAGGGAAGCGCCCTGGCACTCAGTCAGAACACCCATCATAAATCGGAGAATTTTCTCGAGGCCCATTACTATATGTTGGACAATAAAATCTCTACCTTTTGCAGGCTGTTTCTTTTTCTTAAGGAGAATTCTCCGTTCTTAGATGCACTTTACAAAATCTACGACTGATTTTGCAGGCATAAGTGCACCAAAATTCCTATGTATAATACTAACAAAAGGGTTTTTTTTCCCAGTAGAAAGAGCATATCAAATATGCACCAAGTTCATTTAGGATCATTTCTATTGGCAAAATACTCTATATTAAATATAATATAATTAATAAATAAAAATAGTTGTTAAAGAAAATTTGTATTTAAACATTCAACATCTCAAGATTACTCTATCAAATCACTTCATAGCATCATCAGCTAGCATTTGGGTGAGGAAGGGGCAATAATAAGGTGTAATCCTTACCCTCAAGGATCTAAATTCTGTACTTGGAACCCAAGCTATTCTAATGAATATGGTAAAATAATACACACCTTAATTTTAAAAACTTCCTAGGATTAGTCTTATTAATAAAATGAACAGGAGGCTTACTTGCTTAAAATTGTATTTGTTTTGATCCTTCAAGAAGTTGTCCAAATGGATCCACTGGGCATGCTGTTTGGTTGGATTTTTGAGTAGATAATTCATCCATTTATCTACTCAACATTTATTGAGTCTTTATTATGGACGAGGAACCACACTGAATGCTGAAGATTTCACAGCAAACGAGTCACCCTATGGCTTGTTCTGATGAGGGGTTGTGCCAGCCTCCTTGGTAATGAGGGTGGGGGTAATAATATGAGAGCTAAAAATAGAACGTTAGGAGAATTTCTCTTCTCTTCACCTTAGAGTCAACCATGGGTATGAAAGATGCTCAGGTGCCTGAGATGGGACAGAAATGAGACCATTTCCCTTCATGTCAGCTTCCCCAGCCTTCTTTGACAGAACCTCTGAACGCTGAAAGGAGTTGGTCCTGCCACTGCCTTTAAAAGCTCCACGTGTCCTCCTGGTGCCTCCACGCAGTGCAATCCCTCTCTAAAGACCAAACGCCCCTTGATGAAGCCTGATGCAGACCAAGTTTAAGGTTTGGAGCCTTCCAAAGAGAGTAGTGTCCCTTTGGGAGGGGCAGAGATATCCTGAAGAGGCTGCCCCTGGAGACGGCAGGCTGCCCTGATTCAGCCCAGTGCTTTGTGCTGCCGGGTGCCCGTCCTCTTCACCACCAAGCCTGATAGCACTGGAACATTCTACAGCACGTTGTACTTACAAGGACCCTCCTCTAAAAGTAAGTTGGCTACTTACTCTCCTTCAACGGCAGTGAAAGAGCACTCCTGAAGGGAGGCTGCGGACGTAAATGACTGCCTCTCTTAGGACGCGTGTCTGATATTACTCTCCCACTGGAGCTTTCAGCAGAAGCCCTAAGCTGCATATTATCAACTCCATGCAGCTGATGGTACTGAGTACCTACTGTGTGCAGGAAGTGTATTAGGGGGCTGACAAATACAGAGCCCCCGATTAGGGCTGAGGAACATAATCAGGGGAAATTTGTATGGGTTCTGTAATATGAGTATATGCCAAGTTCTGTGGGAGCACAGAGGAGTGAGACCTTTCAAACAGGTCTTAAAAAGTAAGTGAGGGGCTTCCCTAGTAGCACAGTGGTTAAGAATCCGCCTGCCAATGCAGGGGACACGGGTTCTAGCCCTGGTTCAGGAAGATCCCACATGCCACAGAGCAACTAAGCCCGTGAGCCACAACTACTGAGCCTGCGCTCTAGAGCCCATGAGCCACAGCTACTGAGCCCGTCTGCCACAACTACTGAAGCCTGTGCACCTAGAGGCTGTGCACCACAACAAAAGAAGCCACTGCAGTGAGAAGCCTGCGCATCGCAATGAAGAGTAGCCCCTGCTCGCCTCAACTAGAGAAAGCCCGTGTGCAGCAACGAAGACCCAATGCAGCCAAAAAAAAAAAAAAAAAAAAAAAGAATAAATAAGAGGTAAGTGAGAATCCCATAGGCGGTTAGAGTGGCAACATTCCAGGCAGTGGGAACATCAAGAGCAAAGAACAAAGATGAGAATGAGCATGACACTGGGGGGAACCTCAAATGTCTACTGCCTTAGTCCATTCAGGCTGTTACAACAGAATAACATGGACTGGGCAGCTTAACAACAGAAATTTACTTCTCACAGCTCTGGAGGCTAGAAGTTCAAGACTAGGGATCCAGCAGATTCTGTGTCTGCTGAGGACCCCCTTCCTTGTTCATAGATGGTCATCTTCTCACTCTGTCCCCACGTGGTAGAGGGGCAAGGGAGCTCTCTGGGGTCTCTTATAAGGGCGCTAATACCATCATGAGGGCTCCACCCTCATGACCTAATCACCTCACAAGGACCCAATCTTCTAACACCATCTCATTGGGGGTTAGGTTTCAACATATGAATTTTGGGGGGACACAGACATTCCATCTGTAGCTTACTGTGACCATGTATAATGTGTCGGGGGGACATTGTAAGAGATGAGATTAAAAAGGAAGATGATGACAGATTACAAGGCTCTCTGTATGTCATGCTAAGGAAGGATTACAAATGGGGAGACTGAGGTTTGTAGTCATTACATTTATCACCTAAGGTCACTCTCACAAGAACAGGGTTTGGGGAGGAAATCTACCTTTCTCTTTCCTACTAGAGCAGGAATGAGAAAAGAGGAAATACCCAGAGGCAGAAGAGATTGAAGTCTTCGGTGATAAGCTATGTGGTCACCCCTTGCCCCTGCAGCCTGCTCCTTGCCCCACTAGACTGAGAGCAGAACTGCCTTTGGGAGGTTCTTGTTCACACACAGCCCACCTCCATCACCAGAATGGCTGGAAATCCAGCTGCTTCTCACCATGGACCCCATGTAGCTAAGCTGGTTCACAGGTTAAAGCCCATCTGTATCACCTACATCACTGACCTGCCACCTTGGGATCTGGGAGGCCCTCTCAGTAAGGAGGTGGCAGCATGCACTGTGTGCCTTTGCAGGCTGGGACCAAAGAGAAGTACTCCCTCTGTGCTAGCCCTCATTCTGGGAAAATGAACTCTTATGAGAATGACAGAAATTGCTCTCCAGTCCTTAGGGTCTCAACCACATTTACAATTGAGTTGTAGTCAGTAGCCCACGTGCCCTGGTGAGACCCTCGAGAACAGTCGAGCATGACGGATTAGTGAGGTCAAACAAGAAGACAGAACCCAAGTAGGGTTTATATGTGGGTCCCTTCCATAAGCAAAATTCTCCTTGGTTTCACCAATACAGCTCTACAGTATCTGTGACCACCAAGCCACCTCCTGCCCTGGACTGTTGAAAACAGTGCTCAAATCTTAACTCCTTCTCTGCTCCTGTAACTTTAGACAGATGACTAACTATGTGTTCCTGGGCAAGCACATACCCTTTCTGAACCCAACAGGAGGATGCTAGGACTCACCTTCAGTGGTTTTGTCAGGACCACATGAAATGATTTAGACAGAATAACTTGTAAAATGTTAAACATGCTGTAAAGTGTTACTTATTATAATAATTAATTATTATTGCCTTTGGTTCAAATCTCATCAGACACCTAGTGTTTTCAGTTTTGTGTGAAGGAAAGGACCCATTCTCATGCTCACTGGTGGAGTCTAGAAACAGTACAGAAAAGCTTGTTTCTGATTAATTGTCCCAATCTCACATCGGATGGCACTGTCACAGGTTTTTTTGGCAGAACTGAATCCAAAGCGCAATTCAGCATAAACAAAGACCTGGCTCTGACCAAGCGTGCAAATTAATGACTTAATTTTTCCCCCCATCCATTAACTTGGGGCCTGAAGCAGTGACTTAGTGTTGGAGGAATCAAGAATTCTCAAGCTACTTGAGATGCTTTGAGGACCAGCAGAAAAAAAGCAGGTAGCCCTTGGTCTCCTGAAAATGTAGTGGCCAAAATGACAATGACCGCACTGCTATCTGGCCACCTTACTTTGTCTAGTCTTCCAGCAGGTTCTACAGATCAAAATGATGAGAGAAAAAAGGACACAGAGAAAAAAACACAAATGAGAGAGAGAGAGATGCTACTGGTATCATTATATGCTGGATACAGGTAACTCTATTATAATACTTCATTTTAAGCATTCACTTTCCAGATACGTGTTCCCCTCTCCCATCCTTCCTCCCTTACCTTTCTCAGACTCTTTTTTCTTTTGTCATGTGGTTAAAAAAACAAAAAAACAAAACTAGAAAAACACATAACATTAAATTGACCATCTTAACCATTTTTAAGTGCACAGTTCAGTAGCGTGAGATAAATTCACATTGTAGTGCAACAAATCTCCAGAACGTTTTCATCTTGCAAGACTGACACTCTATACCCATGAAACAACTCCCCATTTCCCATCCCCCCTTTCACAGACTTTTAAATCTCTAACGCTTCCTTCCAACCATTTAAAAATATATATATATATATATTTTTTTAATGTATGTATTTATTTATTTATGGCTGTGTTGGGTCTTCGTTTCTGTGCGAGAGCTTTCTCCAGTTGCGGCGACTGGGGGCCACTCTTCATCGCGGTGAGTGGGCCTCTCACTATCGCGGCCTCTCGTTGCGGAGCACAGGCTCCAGAGGCGCAGGCTCAGTAGTTGTGGCTCATGGGCCCAGTTGCTCCGCGGCATGTGGGATCCTCCCAGACCAGGGCTCGAACCCATGTCCCCTGCATTGCCAGGCAGACTTTCAACCACTGCGCCACCAGGGAAGCCCCCATTTTGTTTTTTAAGGTATCTTCCACCAGTAGACCACTCTGGCCTTTTTTAAGAAACCACAGCTGGCCTCGTGATAATTGCCTTATAGTTCTAGAATCATCTCTGTTTGACTCAAAAACAAAACAAGCATTTCTTTCAGTGGTGAAGCTTTCTCTTTCAGGGAAGACAGAGGGTCAGTGTCGGTGTCGGCAGGTAAAACTGAGCCCCTCTAAGACGAGAGGGCCATTACCGGCACTCAGGGGAGGCAGGTCTTGAGCACAGCCCTTTGCCGATTTCTAACAGACATTATTCAAAATGAAAAAATTAAAAGGGAGGGGCCCTCTGGTCAGATTGACTGAGAAAACTTGGATGACTCAAAGTTGAAAGGGACTCTTTAATGGGAAATAGCTCAGAGCCTTGGCCATGCCAGTGAGGTGGGCAGCATTTCACAGGGCACTTCAGACTCATGGCGTTTTTCTAGGGGTCTACAGAGGAGTTTGCCCACCCCCATGAGAGCGAGGTGATAGGCACAGAGCTCATGAGCTGGGCGGAATTTTGTGGCTCTTCTTTGTGTGAGGAAGGATCGCACTTTCTCCTGGGACATTTGCACACCTAGGAAACTGCATTTGTCAGAAAAAGCCACAGAGACCAGTCGCATTGTGAGTAGGGAGTGTAAAAGTTAGACTTGCCCAGTTTTAGAAGTCTACCCTATCTTTCCCCTTGTCAGACAAAGAGCAGCGAAAACAGAGCACTGGGTCTACAGTAGGTGCCCATAGATGCTGTTTGTTTTAGCTCAAGCTGCCATCACAAAACATCATTGACTGGGTGGCTTAAACAACAGACATGCACTTCCCACAGTTCTAGAAGCTGGGAAGTCCAAGACCAAGGTGGGGGCCACTTAGGTTCTGTATGAGAGCTCTCCTCCTGGCTTGCAGATGACCACCTTCTCACTCTGTCCTCACATGGCTTTTCCTGGGTGTATGCAGATAGAGATCTCTCTCTCTCTCCCTCTTTCTCCCACCACCCCATCCAGCCCCTAGTCCTTCCTCTTCTTGTAAGGCCACTAACTGCATCATGAGGGCCCCACCCTCATGACCTCACCTAACCCTCCTTCTAACTCAGTCTAACCCACCTTCATGACCTCACCTCATTACCTCCCACAGGTTCCACCTCCAACTGCCATCCTATTGGGAGTCAGGGCTTCCACCTGTGAATGTAGGGGGGCATGAGCATTCAGTCCATGACAGTGTTGATGGCTCTATTGGTGGTATGGTCAGCCCTATGCTGATGAAGGTAGGATGGAAGGGAACTTGAAGTTAAAAGACAAAAGAAACGGTGGGAAAACTGTGTTATGAAGTCCTTTACTAGGCTACAGCTTTGGATATACCAAGAGATAAATTATGTCCCTTGTTACTATAATGATATCTAACAGATCTCTCTCTGTTTCATCTATTTTTTGCTTTGTTACACATTGTGTACTTCCAAAAAGGACTTAAGGCACCTTACAATAAAAGCTGAGACACCAGAAACTATGGAGAAAAAGGCAGTCGTAGTTATACCAGGAGCCCAGGGTGGGAAAGTATTGTTATTAAACACTAAATTCAGTCCATTCTGACATCTTAGGGGCTAAAAAAATGTGATGGCTCCCTCTTCAGATATTGAAGAAAGAAGACGTTTTCCCCCACTCAAATTAAACTCTAAAAGGAATTTATTATTAAATCTAAGTATGAGCAGAAACCTACATTTACTTCATGTGACTGGTTCTTGTAATTGGCCTTTGATAAAAGGCAAGGGCACGGAATACTGATTTGCAGCTGAGTGAGGAGGAGTCTATAGATCTGAACATACTTGTGTCTGACGACCAACATTAGCACAAGGGTGAGAGTTAAAGGAGGGGAGACCAGGGCCTCCAAGTATGTCCCCCTCACCCCCACCCCACCCCCGCCAGAACCTGCTTCACATTCAGCTGAAGTGCTGATAAAATGTAGATTCTGGGATGGATGCAGACCTACTGAATCAGACTATTGAGAGGAGAGGGTAGAAATCAACATTGCTGAAACTCCTTCGGTGGTTCTCATGCCGCTAAGCTTTAAGACACCGTGATCTGGAAAAGGATGTGTGTGTGTGACCTCACAAGCATTTTCTTTCCTATTGTCTGCATTGCTAGATAGAAAGACTTCCCTATTCTTGAGTTACCTGATGCCAGAATTGACACACCCGTGTGAAAATTAAGGGGTCTGACGTATATTCTCTTTCTCAAAGAAAAGCCACTGCTCCCAAAGCAGCAGGACACCCATTTTCTTAACAAAGAACTGTGAGCTTGCCTAAAACCTCTCGTGAGCATCTAGTTACAGCCCAGTGTCATTCACCATCAAATACAGAAGAGATGATGTGGCCTTACATCTCAGACAGGTGTTAGTGGTCCACTGCCATGATCACAAAATGATTTCATGAGGTGTCCAACATATACCTAATATTGAGAGGCAATTCCTCCAGTGTGCCCATCATAATAAACAGGTGAGATGGGGTGAGGAATAGCAGCTTTAAAAGAAAATTTGAGGGCTTCCCTGGTGGCGCAGTGGTTGGAGGTGGCAATTCCCCAGGCAGTCAGGGGAAACTTAATTCTACTTAGATAGGCTCGATGGAGTTGCTTTTTTTTTTTTTTGCTGTACGCGGGCCTCTCACTGCTGTGGCCTCTCCCGTTGTGGAGCACAGGCTCCGGACGCGCAGGCTCAGCGGCCATGGCTCACGGGCCCAGCCGCTCCGCGGCATGTGGGATCTTCCCGGACTGGGACATGAACCCGTGTCCCCTGCATCAGCAGGCAGACTCTCAACCACTGCGCCACCTGGGAAGCCCGATGGAGTTGCTTTTTAAGAGTTGCTAAAAACAAAGAAAGAAAAAGCAGCCCTTGTGTTATAAATTTCTTTCATTAAGAACGTGCTCTTTTTGCACCATTAGGGATAAATTTTAAAAGCAAACAACTAGAAAAATGAGCTTGTTGATTCCAATTTATACCAAGGTGGGACTCACTGATACCACATCTTTTCCTGAGTGCAGGTTTGTGGAGGAAAAGGATGTGAAGTCGAGTTTGGGGTATGAAGAAAGTGAGGAGCAGAATGGACAGTTGGAAGCAAAACACTGCAGAGCAGGTAGGCTGGGACGTGGGTTAAATGCGGCTGGCTGCTTCGTTATGTCCAGAGCATGTCCTGTGGAGAAGCTTTTCTTCAGGGCACAGAAGCACAAATCAGACACTGATTCCCACAGCTCTGCACCCTTCTACACTGTCTCAAGAGGGTGATGCCTGTCACAGTTTTCTCTCTTGGGACTGCAAACCAATACTGGGCTATCCTGTGAACCTGGATCTAGTTGTTACTGCTATAAAAACATTAGTTTGTATCAAAGTAAGAATGTGTCAGATACAGTAAGAATGTATCAGATTAAAGAGGAATAGTTTATTGTTGGCAAGAACCTTAGGAATGGACACTTACAGAGAGCATTTTGGCAATCTGTAGGACAACTCTTTTTTTACGTTTATTTATTAATTTATTATTATTATTTTTTTATTGGGGTATAGTTGCTTTACAGTGTTGTGTAAGTTTCTGCTGTACAGCAAAGTGAATCAGCTATATGTATACATATATCTCCTCTTTTTCGGATTTCCTTCCCATTTAGGTCACCACAGAGCATTAAGTAGAGTTCCCTGTGCTATACAGCAGGTTCTCATTAGCTATCTGTTTGATACATATTAGTGTATATATGTCAATCCCAATCTCCCAATTCATCCCACCTCTCCTTTCCCCCCTTGGTGTCCATACGTTTGCTCTCTACGTCTGTGTCTCTATTTCTGCCTTGCAAACAGGTGCATCTGTACCATTTTTCTAGCTTCCACATGTATGCATTAACAAACTATATTTGTTTTTCTCTTTCTGACTTACTTCACTCTTAATAGAATGCATACTCTGACCTAGTAAGTCCACTTCAAAGGATTTAATCCAAAGAAGATCATCACACTAGTATCCAAAGATGTCTGTATGTAAAGCATGTTCACTGAAGCTTTATTTATAGAAGAAATGTAAGATCCTAAAAACTATCAATTGACAAAAATGGTTAAAACATTATGGTACCTCCAAAGGAATTATTATTAGCCATTAAAAATGAATATATAGGGCTTCCCTGGTGGCGCAGTGGTTGAGAATCTGCCTGCCAATGCAGGGGACACGGGTTCGTGCCCCAGTCCAGGAAGATCCCACATGCCGCGGAGCAACTGAGCCCATGCACCACAGCTACTGAGCCTGCGCTCTAGAGCCCACGAGTCACAACTACTGAGCCTGTGTGCCACAACTACTGAGCCTGCGTGCCTGGAGCCCGTGCTCTGCAACAGGAGAAGCCACAGCCATGAGAAGCCCGCGCACCGCAACGAGGAGTAGCCCCCGCTCACTGCAACTAGAGAAAGCCCACGCGCAGCAATGAAGACCCAACACAGCCAAAAATAAAATAAAACAAAAAATTAATTTAAAAAAAACAGCAAACGATTAAAAAAAAATGAAGATATAGGGACTTCCCTGGTGGTGCAGTGGTTAAGAATCCACCTGCCAATGCAGGGGACACGGGTTCGATCCCTGGTCCGGAAAGATCCCACATGCTGCGGAGCAACTAAGCCCATGCGCCGCAAATACTGAGCCTGTGCCCTAGAGCCCACGAGCGACAACTACTGAGCCCGTGTGCCACAACTACTGAAGCCTGCGCGCCTAGAGCCCGTGCTCTGCAACAAGAGAAGCCACGGCAATGAGAAGCTTGTGCACTGCAACGAAGAGTAGCCCCCGCTCACAACTAGAGAAAGCCTGCGCGCAGCAACAAAGACCCAATGCAGCGAAAAATAAATAAATAAATAATAAATTAATTTTTAAAAATGAAGATATAGATGATTATGTGAAAATAGGATTAAAATATATTGAAGAGTGAAAAACTTTATAACATTTATTGTGACACCACTCATAAGTTTACATGTCTGTGTATATACATTCATGGAACAAAAAAACTAGAATGCATCTGGCAAAAGAGCAAGCGTGGTTATGTCTGGATAATGTGATTCCAAGTGAATGCTTTCTTTTTGTTATCTACATGTTGAATATTTGTGAATTTATCACGTTATCTGCGTAACAAAAGTCATATAGTTTTTAATACATCTTCACCAATGCAAAAGAAAATGTGGGGCAAGAGCAATCTTTGTTTATGACTGATTGTGTTTTCAATTTTGTCCTTGTCAAACAGAGGTGTGTGCAGATGTACACACACCAAAGTTGGTCGAGAAAGAGTACCAGTTTCTGGGGTGCCCAGATTTTTAACTTTCTGTTTGTGTCCTCATCCATTAGCCCACGCACCTTCTATACTGGCGAGAGCATTCCGACTTTGTTCATGGGTAAGAGAGGCAATGTTATCTGAAGGGTCAGCTAAATACATAAGACGATAATGGACCACATGTGTGGTCCCAACGAATGGACTGGAAATGGCCAAGTGAAAAAAAGGCAGGCCCCCTAAGAAAGTCAAACTCTCTTTAACGCCCTTCTCTTTGTGCATCTTCTTTCCTCCCCTTTCAGCGTGTTTTAATTAACTTATTCCTCATGTTTCTTTACATACTCCCCTCAAAGGACAAAGCACTGAAATTTAAGGAGCAAGAATAATAAAAACGCCCCCTCCCACACTCCGCTTTCATTCTCCTGCCCTGTTTTTTAAAAAGGTCTTTATTGAATTTGCTACAACATTGCCTCTGTTCTATGTTTTCGTTCTTTGGCCTCGAGGCATGTGGGATCCCAGCTCCCCAACCAGGAATCGAACCCGCACCCCCTGCAATGGTAGGCAAAGTCTTAACCACTGGACCACCAGGGAAATCCCCGCTTTCCCTATTTGAACAGTTGTCTTTAACTTAGAACAGCACTGGTAGCAGGATGGAGCTGCTGCCCCTGGGGTGAGTGCGCCATCTAAGATGGTAAGAGGCATATATATGGTGGTCAGAACGATGAGCACCATACCCAGCTGGTGTTCCCTGGAACACAGCTGGGAACCCCTAGATTCAGTTCATCAATACCTAACGTACCAGATCTCTACTCAAGCAAACAACGATGCAGTAGGTTCATTTTCCCTGCGACCAACCCTAAGCCGGCAGCTCTCATGGAGAATCCAAAGGAGGTTGACCTCAAGCTTCTGTCTTCCATGGAACGAGCCAGCTAGAGAGCCCATCAGTAAAAACCGCAAGACAGTGTATAGTTAGCCACTAAATTAGCAGCAGGGCCTACAAATATTGGAGCTGGGGAAACAGAGCCTAGTGTGACATGGTATAATCAGGGAGGGGGCTCCAGATGAGGAAACATGGATGGTTGGACTTGGGGAAGAGAGAGGCACTGTAGGGAGGCAAACAGGCTGAGTGCGGCATGGCGGTGAGCAAGAGGGTGGTGTGAGCTGGGAGACTGCCTGGTAGAGGCAGCGCTGGTGTTGGTAGGAATTCAGAGATGAGGCTGGAAAGGTGGGATTGGATCAAATGAAAGAAGGAGGTTAAAAGTCTGGGAAAGAGCCTAGGCCTGAGGGTGTGGCCAAAGGCAGACTTCACAGGGCAGGCAGGAGTGAGGTCTTGGGCAAGAGAGCAATGCAATGAAAGCACTGCTCCACCACGTAGCAAGAATGTCTCCACAAGGCGGCAAGCACAGGAATCCCTAGGAAACCAGTAAACATATGAGAGCGTGTTCTCTCCCTCTCCCGCACAAGCCCAAGTACCTTGTTTTACCAAACCTACTGTGGTTTCAAACCATCTAAAACAAAGACTCTTTTTACCTTAACCATTCACCAGCGTTCCCTTTTTTTCAATCCACATGTGTTTGCAATTGCTTGACAGACGTTGGCTCCATTTCCCTCTGGCCAGAGAAATACCTCCATTGTTGTCTCCTGTTAGGAAACGGAACGGTTGGGCTTCATGTACTCCCAAGCTTACACATGCTGTGTGCTCCAAGCCAGGTCAGCCTAACCTTCCTGATTTCTCCTAGAACTACTCACCCAGCCCCTCGTGGAGGCCGGGTGACCACACTCAGGGCACCACTGAGGCAGTGGGCTCCACGAGGTGCTAATGGGATAAACCCGAACTCCTAATGGGACCAACCAGCACCAAACCTCTATCCATACCGAAGCCAGTGTGACTGCAGGGCAGCCGTCTTGACGCACTTTGGCCTTCAGAGAACCAAAGAAGCTGGTTGGTTTGGAGAGAAATGACCTGGAGAAAATCCTAGTCTGACTCCTAGGCCATATGGTTCTTGCCTCAATCCTCTACTTCTCAAAACAGCTCAAATATCATCCAAAGAAATGCCACCCACTCTTTTTTTTTTTTTTTGCGGTACGCGGGCTTCTCACCATTGTGGCCTCTCCCACTGCGGAGCACAGGCTCCGGACGCGCAGGCTCAGCGGCCATGGCTCACGGGCCCAGCCGCTCCGCGGCATGTGGGATCCTCCCGGACCGGGGCACGAACCCGTGTCCCCTGCATCGGCAGGCGGACTCTCAACCACTGCGCCACCAGGGAAGCCCACCACCCACTCTTCTGAGCGACCACTTTCCGAAGACCAAAATAGACTCTAGTTTCTGTTTCTAAGAGTAAAAGCGAAACATTCCTCTGTATGGCTTTACTGTTGTCTCCCATCCCCCGCCCCAGGCCCCGTTCCGTGTTCCTGCTCTGTTGTATCACACTCCTCCACACCAGTTCTCAGTCTTGAGTGTGCATTGTAATCACCTGGACCTGCCGAGCTTGTTAAACCTACAGTCCTAGGCCCCAGCCCCGCCTTTCTGATTCAGCAGGTCTCAGGTGGAGTCAAAACTTTGCATTGGTGATGTATTTCCAGTGCTACCAACTTTCTCTGCTGTTTGACATTCTCCATCCATGCTTCTACACACAGACGCTCTTTCCAGGTCAAAGGTACCTTCCTCCTGAGATAGGGGAACAAAAAGGACTGCAAAGATGAAGTCCTTTTTGGGTGTGTAAGTGGAAGTTGGCTGCTTGCATTAGCAAGGGAAATCAGCCAGGCAAAACTGCTCAGAGGTAAAGGGGGTACTCAGTCAGCAGAACTTTGAGGTGAAAGAGTTAAAATTTGGTTCCCAGCACCAGTGCTTGAGTCTGAGGAGCAACACATTATAATCATAAAATCTCCAAATCGTAGAGTTGGAAGACACCTATTCTAATCCCTCATGTTAAATATGGGGAAAATTTTGAGGTTCAGAAAAGTTAAGTAACTTGTCCAAGACCCTGGAGCTAATGAGTAGCAGGAATGGGATTAAAACCCAGATTTTATGGCTTTTGTCTTTGTTTTTTTGGGGCTTATTTTTTGGCTGCACCACACGGGTTCTTAGTTAGGCAGTGGAAGTGTGGAGTCCTAACCACTGGACCACCAAGGAATTCCCCAGAATTTATGACTTTTGAAAATCACTTCAACTTGTTTAATGTTAAAAAAATGAGTGGAAAGAAGTTCTGCTACCAGTAACTTGCATGGAACTCAGCTTTCTGCCAATAAACTCAGAGAAAAGAAAAGTTACCAGACAGGAACATGTATAGGAAAAAGTGTACCCATTGGCACAGGAAGAAAGACAGCTAATAAAAGTAGACCTGCAGATGACCTATTTATTGGAATTTGCAAACAAATATGGTAAATGTTGTGAAGGAAAAGATAGCTACAAAGAGGAAAGAAATGGTGATTTTTTTTTTTTTTTTTTTTTTTGCAGTACACGGGCCTCTCACTGTTGTGGCCTCTCCCGTTGCGGAGCACAGGCTCCAGATGCGCAGGCTTACTGGCCATGGCTCATGGGCCCATCTGCTCCACGGCATGTGGGATCTTCCCGGACCGGGGCACGAACCCATGTCCCCTGCATCGGCAGGCGGACTCTCAACCACTGCGCCACCAGGGAAGCCCAGAAATGGTGAATTTTAAGATCAATATAGGGGCCTCCCTGGTGGCGCAGTGGTTAAGAATCCGACTGCCGATGCAGGGGACATGGGTTCGTGCCCCGGTCCGGGAAGATCCCACGTGCCGTGGAGCAACTAAGCCTGTGCGCCACAACTACTGAGCCCACGTGCCACAACTACTGAAGCTCATGCACCTAGAGCCCTGCTCCGCAACAAGAGAAGCCACTGCAATGAGAAGCCTGCACACTGCAACAAAGAGTAGCCCCTGCTCGCCACAACTAGAGAAAGCCCGTGCACAGCAACGAAGACCCAACGCAGCCAAAAATAATAAAATTAATTAATTTTTAAAAAGCAATATAGACGCTCTAAAAACAGAACCAAATGGAAACCCCAGAAAAGGAAAATATATCTGAAATAAAATTTTATCACATGGGATTAATAGGAGAGTGTTCACTGTGGAAGAATCAGTGAACCTAGACAGATAAGCAGAAATATTCTAAACTAAACAACAAAGAAAAAAGATTGGGGGAGAAAGATGGCCTGTGGGGCTGCAACAAATAGTCTGACATAAACCCTGTTAACTAGCCTATGGCATTGCAAATTAAAAGTACCGACCAATATCCTTCAAGAACAAAAATGCAAATATTGACAAGATACTAGCAAAGTCAATATATATACATATATATATATATATTTGCTTAGAGCAGATATATATACGATAATATATCATAACCTAATGGGGTTTATTCCAAGAAGGCAAAGTTGATTTAATATTTGAAAATCAATTAAAGTATTTCACCACATTAACAGAATAAAATATGAAAACTCATACTGCCGTTGTGGATGCAGAAGAAGCATTTGACAAATTTCAACATCCATTCATGACAAAAACATCATACTTAAGGTCGAAATATTGTCTGCCTTCTCTCTAAGATTGCGAACAAGGCAAGAATGTCTGATTTCACTACTTCAACATTGTACTTGAGTTCTAGCCTATGCAGTAAGGCATTACTTAATGCCTTATTCATTAGCCAATTAAATGGAGAGATATGTCATATGCATGTTCAGAAGACTCAGTTTATTTAGATGTTAATCCTTCCCAAAGTGATCCAGAAATTCAACATCCCGATCCAAATCCCTCCAGGCTTTTCTGGTAGAAATTAGCAAGCTGATTCTAAAATATGAAGACATAGAACAGCCAAAATGATCTTGAAAAAAAGAAGTGCTGGTTTAGAAGTGTTACGCTACCTGACACCAAGACGTACTACTATAAAGCTACAAGACAGTGTGGTATTGGGGCAAAGATAGACAAATGCATCAGTGGAACAGAATAGGGAGTCCAGAAATTGTGTGTGTGTGTGTGTGTGTGTGTAAAATGCGATCAATTGATTTTCGACAAACGTGCCCAAATAATTCAGTGGGGGAATTCATTTCAACACACCTTGCTGGAACTACTGAATATCCATACGGAAAAGAATATACCTTGACCCTGCTCATACCACATGCAAAAATTTTATTTGAGCTGGATCTTAGAACTAAAGGTAAAAGCTAAAACTATAAGGCTCCTAGAAGAAAACATAGGGGAATATATATGTTCATGACCTTGGAAGTAGGCAACAATTTTCTTAGGACACAAAAAGTATTAACCATGAAAGAAAAGATTGATAAACTGGAAATATTGAAAAGGCAAGCCATAGGCTGGGAGAAATACACAATATACACATCTGACAGGGGTCTTATGTCCAGAATATATAACGTGCTTCTATAAACCAAAAAGAAAAACAATCCAATTTTTATTTATTATTATTATTATTATTTTGGCCACACCACATGGCGTGTGGGATCTTAGTTCCCCAACCAGGGATCGAACCTGTGCCTCCTGCAGTGGAAGCACAGAGCCCTAACCACTCGACCGCCAAGGAATTCCCAATAACCCAGTTTTTATTTTTAATTTTTTTTAAATTTATTTTATTTTACTTATTTTTTGGCTGCGTTGGGTCTCCGTTGCTGCGCGTGGGCTTCCTCTAGTTGTAGCGAGCGGGGGCTACTCTTTGTTGCAATGCATGGGCTTCTCATTGCGGTGGCTTCTCTTGTTGCAGAGCATGGGCTCTAGGTACACAGGCTTCAGTAGTTGTGGCCCTTGGGCTCAGTAGCTGTAGCTTGCGGGCTCTAGAGCGCAGGCTCAGTAGTTGTGGTGCACGGGCTTAGTTGCTCCGCGGTATGTGGGATCTTCCCGGACCAGGGCTCGAACCTGTGTCCCCTGCATTGGCAGGTGGATTCTCAACCACTGCACCACCAGGGAAGCTCAACCCAGTTTTTAAAAGGATAAAAGATTTTAACAGACGTGTCACAAAATACGCTCTACAAATTACCACTAAGCACATAGAAAAGTGCTCAAAATCATTAGTCAGTAGGAAAATGCAAATTAAAACCAGCATACATGTTACTTTATATCCATTAACAATTAAAATGAAAAAGACTGACCATATTAAATGTTAGCAAGAAGGTGAGGCAACTGGAATTTTCTTGCAGTGTTAGTGAGAGAGTTTAAAATGGTACAACCACTTTGGATAACAGCTTAGCAGTTATCCAAATCCAGTTTTTAATAAGGTTAAACACACACCTACTGGGCTTCCCTGGTGGCGCAGTGGTTGAGAGTCCGCCTGCCGATGCAGGGTACGCGGGTTCGTGCCCCGGTCCGGGAGGATCCCACGTGCCGCGGAGCGGCTGCGCCCGTGGGCCATGGCCGCTGGGCCTGCGCGTCCGGAGCCTGTTGCTCCGCGGCGGGAGGAGCCGCGGCGGTGGGAGGCCCGCGTACCGCAAAAAAACAAACAAACAAAAAACATACACCTACCATATAATCCACCAATTCTACTCCTAGGAATTTACCCAACAGAAATGAAAGTGTAGGTCATTGGCAAGATGAGAGAGAGAGAGAGAGAGGGAGAGAGAGAGAGGTTTAGTTGGTATATTTGGGATGGATTCCAAACTGGAGGGGGTGGAGGTCAGAGTGGGAGGTTAAGAGGTGGTGAAACCCCAGTAGCTGGGGTGGGGGGGAGGGGATAAGGATTTTTGTTTGTTTGTTTGTTTGTTTGTTATGAAA
This sequence comes from Aethalodelphis obliquidens, assembly GCF_003676395.1. NCBI lineage: Eukaryota > Metazoa > Chordata > Mammalia > Artiodactyla > Delphinidae > Aethalodelphis > Aethalodelphis obliquidens. The sequence continues at coordinate 7,364,868 of NW_020837967.1, read as the reverse complement.
CAGCCTGGAGCATGTTAGGCATCTAATCACACCAAAAATCAATATAAATTCCAAATAGTGCTGTTTAACCGCACAGAAAGATTACAGGAAAATAAATTAAAATATTTCTGAAATATCTGGAGAAGAGTTTGGAAGAGAGAACTTTGTCTAGAAGCAGTATATTACATTAAAAAGTTAGAAATGGCTATATCTGACTAGATAAACTTTTGAAAATATGTCAAAATGAATAAAACAAAGTGCAAACAGACCAGGAAAAATATTTGCACCAAATCTGACAAACGGTTAATATCTTTCTTACTAGTACGAGAAAAGTCCTTATTAATTGATTTTTTTAAAAATGTCTCCAATGAATAAATCGAAAAAGTATATAAACCTATGACTCAAAGAACTATAGCAGCTGGACAAACACATGAAGTAATGTTTAATTGTTCAAATAATAAAACAAGTTAGAATACTAAATTTTGGGGAGGGGGAGATGGGGAGGAAAGGATTGGGAGTTTGGGATTAGCAGGGGCAAACTATTATATATAGAATGGATAAACAACAAGGTCCTACTGTATAGCAGAGGGAACTATATTCAATATCCTGTAATAAACCATATTGGAAAAGAAAAAAAACTAAACTAAATTATCATTTTGCTACTAAATTAGTGAAACAAAATTTTTAATTAACATAACTAATGCTGGCAATGATATACATTTATAGATAGATGGATAAAAAATATATCTATAATTTATGTATTATAAAGTGGCATAATTTTTTCAGTCATTTTGGCACAAGGCATCAAATGTCATCAAAATGTCCACACTCTTTGACTCTGTTGTTCAGTGTCAACAACATTACACTGCAGATGGTCTGGGGATAAAGCTGTTCGGTTGTAGGGTGAGTTATAATAACAAAAGAAAATAAAAGGAAGCAATTTAAATGTCCAACTAGCAAGAGGAGTGCCCTGGAATCAGATCAGGACCAAACCCCAGCTCTGCCACTCACGGGCTGTGCTACCAAACTCTCTCTAAAACTCATCTGAAAAAAAAGAGGTAAATAATATCACCCATCATCCTATAGCTGTGGGGAATAAATGAGATAAACATTAAAAGCTCAGGGCATTCACCTTAGCATATAATAAACATAACACATGTTAGATACTATTGTTCCTTCCACGTGACAAAATACCATTTAGCTGCAAGAAGCCAAAAGTGTGAAATAAAAGTTGGGAGAAAATATTTAGCAAAATACATATGATATACTCAGCTGGAAGAATAATCCAATTGCACACATTACATTGGCACTGCGACTGTCATAAACCATCCATCTCTAATAAACTATATGTGCCTGCAGGGAGCCTAGAAGGTATTAAACAGGCTTGAAAAAGTCACTGATAAGACTATGGATACATTATTTTCTTTTGCATCTTCCTATAAACCTGTAATACTATTTTCGTACATAAAAATAAACTCACAAAGGAGGAAATATCCTCTATCAGACTAATTTTTGAATTGGAAACCAGCACAGGCGAAGGCAGTCTGCCTGAGTGGCCAGGTCCCTTCCTTGCCTGTTGCCCTTGACTGTCATCTGGTCACGCGGGCCAGTCTCCTCTTGGTGTTGACTTTGTGATGCTCATATGGGCAGCCTCTCTGAATCCTATCTGAAAGGCTCCATCCTTTCTAGCTTTCTCACTGAATAGATGGGCACGAACACCTGTGTCTCTACCGTCCCCACTCTTACAGATTACTTTCCTCACTGCACTGCACAAGCCGGTACACAAAAAAAGTGGCAGATCTTCTTCAACCCTCATGGACAAGAAAAGCTATATTTTCCAGGCCAAGTGCTGCCTGGAAGCCTCTTCACTACTATTCAAAAGCCTTAATCCAAATAATTAAGTAGGGCTTTGCTGTTTAACTGTTTGGTGCCCTGTGCATTGCTTCTGTCTACACGATACCAAGTTTGTGGTAGGGCCATAAATACTTCAAGCAGAAGAGTGCTTGGGGCCAAAACTGAGTCCCCAGTTCCAACTCGGCCACTGTTTGTGGAAGAGGCTCTTCTATTAATGTTTCAATGTAGGTAGCTCATGGTAGCTGTGAACTACATCCTGTTTAGTGTGAACTCGAATTATAGCAAATGAAAACAGGGGTGCTATTCGCCTCGGCAGCTGAGGCATAATGCAGTTCACAAACATTTTATTTAGCATTTGTTGAGCATCTACTGTGTGCCAGGCATTGCGCTAAGCACTGCAGACAAATTTTCGTGGTTGAAAAGAACTTAAAGGTCATGAATTCCAACTGTCCGGTAGGTTCTTGGATCTGATTTACATTATCTCCACTCAGAATAACCCTTAGGAAGAGCTCAGGGGTTGGCAAGGCTGCCCATCCCACTTTTGGGGAGCTCACTTTTTGGCAGGTTCTCCCTGGGGTTATTTCATAATTCATCCATTATGCAGAGGGAACTATCACCAGCTATCACCTCTTGCTAAGAACGTGAATTACTCCTGTCCCTTGTACGGGCATCTAAGTGTCCCAGCCATCTCTTACCCTGTGACTCAGCAAAATAGCAGATGGCTTGTTAGACCTGGAAGTTGACAATTCACCCAACAGGTGTTCTGTATCCTGACACCAGTCAGAAACAGGTAGTTTCCAGGTGAGTTAACATGGTGTCTTGGCGCTAGATTTTAGACATCTCGGTGATGTTCAGCCCATGCAGTTAGGGCCCAACAGGAACAAATGAATCTTTCAGGCTCTCACATGAGTCACAAATTCCATACAAGGCCTGCTTCCAGCCCCTGGCACTAAAGATTAATAGCTTTTCACCCTGACTATAAGCATTTGATCCCCTTGAGACAGACGCACTCTCAGAGGGAGTTCTGACCAAGAGTTCTGACCCCACCCTGGCTATGAGGAAAGGCTTGGGCTAAGAAGCAGAAGTTAATAGGGGTGGAGAGCCTTGATGGCTGACGGAAATGGCCTGAGAGAAAAATCTTATTTAAATTTTTAAAACTTAAAATAATTATGCTAGAAGATGATAAAGCAATGTGTTCAAAACACGTACGGGAAATGGCTCTGAGTTTAGAGTTCTCGGCTCGCTGAAACTATCAGTCAGACGTGAGGAACAAAAAAGACACTCTTGGGCATGCACGTGGGAGCTCAGAAGGCTTACTACGCATGTCTTCACCATGACGCGATCACTCAGAAACTACTCTGGCAAAAGAAAAGAGGAATTTAAGAAAGGGAAAGAAATGGGATAGAAGAAACAGGGGCTGCTAAATTTGGCCAAGAGTATGAGCCCTTAGGCTGGACAATTCAGAGAGCCTTCTCTCAAGCAGCTAAATTCTAGAAACAAAAGACTGAATTTCTGTTTCCATAGGTCCATTCACACTTTGAGAGGACCCTTCCTGAATAACTCAAAGCTCTCTAAAAATAGGTACCTCCATTGAGCCTGGCCTTTGACCCGTCTCATCTTCCCGCTCAGTGACTAACTCAGTTAAGCATCCACAATGGCGTTCCACTGGAGTCGACACAAGCAATGTCCCCGCCCCCCGCCCACCCGGGCCTGGCAGTTTTCCAAGTGATCCACCTCTGATCATCTCGTAGGGGATTTCCTACTGCAAGAAAAGAAGGATGGCTGAGCTCGAAGTTCTTGAGTCTGTCTGTGGTGGCTAAATTTCTGAGGCCAAAATCAGGACATGAGACTTGAGGGTCAAGTTAAAATATACTTACCTGAACAGAATGGACAGAATATTTAAAACCAGAAAATTTGGGATATACAGCTCTCATATTGTCCCAAGATGCTTGTCTGAGAGACAAGGCAGGTGTGAAAAGGTAAGGTCCTGACCCAGTGGGCACTTGGATAATAATCCTGTAACATGAACCTCTTCTTACGTTTCTCTTTTTTTTTTTTTTTGCTGTACGCGGGCCTCTCGCTGTTGTGGCCTCTCCCGTTGTGAAACACAGGCTCCGGACGCGCAGGCTCAGTGGCCATGGCTCACGGGCCCAGCCGCTCCACGGCATGTGGGATCTTCCCGGACCGGGGCACGAACCCGCGTCCCCTGCATCGGCAGGCGGACTCCCAACCACTGCGCCACCAGGGAAGCCCTGTGCTCTTCTCTGAGGAGTGCTCCCAGTGACCCTCTCTCACCTGGGAGGGGGAAGACATTTGGTGCTTTAACAGGCTTGTACCTGGGCACGCCTTTAAATCCACAGTCTTTAGGGATTTGTTTGATGATTATGAGCGCCTGTTGGTTGGGGGATAGGGGAGAGATAGAAGGAGAAAGTATCTGATAACTCAGTCTCTTCTCTTTTGTCCCTAAAAACAGGCCCCATGCTGTGTATCCCACTTAGCAAACAAGTTTTTCCCTTAGAAGGCCGTTAGGCAGATTGCCGCTGTTACCCTAGCATGACCTCTGGAGTGGCTGGGTCGGGGCTGGCGATCATAACTTCGCCTTAAACCACTTATCGAAGTGTTTCTTCCTACTCCTTAGAATATCCTACCTCAGAACAGTTCTGAAAAATATGACTTTCCATCTCATTACTTTTCCACATGTCAGTGTTTCTTAGTGATGGCTGCCCCTAAGAACCACATGAGCTCAGTGGTCTACCTACCCGTCAACGCCCTCCAGACACAAGCCCTGAGGAAATACTACAACTCTAGGAAGGAACCTCTGGGCCTACCTGCCGTCTCCAGGGCTCCTGCAAAGGACCCACAGGTCTTGGCCACCAGAATGCTCCAGTGCCAGCTGGGAGAGAAGAACTAGGAGTTCTCCCTTTCCTCTGGAGGTCGTGTCATATTCGATGAACTCTGCTGCAAGAGAGGGATAAAGGCTGGGAAGGCTCGCTTCCCCACAGAGATTGTTTCATAGCCGGTAGACACATGCCCCAAATCCAGAGAGGCAGTAGGCACTTTGCAAATATTTACCTAGCAACATGGCAACAAGGGAGTAGTAGTTAAAGTTCTATTTAACTTCAAGGACACACACCCTGCACTTCATTCTCTCCTCCCATTTAAAAAAAAAGGCTACATCCTTTCCTGTGACTATCTTTCCAAGTGTTAAAAACCATGTGAAGGTTGGACCCCTTTAATTTCCAAATCATCCAGTTATCCAGGATTTGAACATCCGATGGAGACGTTTGCTTTCACATGTGAAGGGAATGGCTGTCACTCGGCCTTGGAGTTCAGACTCATCCTTGCATTATTGGAAATGAGAATCACAAGCTCTGCAGACTTTTCTAGATCTGCTGCTGATCTTCTACAGAAAAATTAAGGACACCAAGTGTTTGGTGCTTACGGAAATCCACGACAACAAAACATGATAGAGAAAGGAACCAGAACATAACCTTCCTGCATTTTCCATCAGGAGCTGAGGGGAAAACTTAAATGCCTTCAGAGACCCACCTAAGTAAGTCACCTTCCCCTCAAAATATGTAACTGTGGGCTTGGTGTCGTGGCAATAGCATGTTAGCAGAAAAGCTTGCTGAAAGGTAGAGCTCATACGAAGAACAAGGGGAAGACCTTAGTCACTAAAAACTCACATAGCAAGACAAGCATTTGCCTCTGTGTAAACCGCATTCTCAGATGTGCCATATGCCACAGCGCTTAAGGATAATATAAGGGCCTCGTGTAAGATGAACGGTACCCACAGCGGAAAACATTTTATTAAGTAGCACTTGCATGGCGCCATCTTGTGGTGAATCCCTTCAGCAACTTGAAAGAAACAGGAAGCCCATTTTTCTCACTTAATTAATTTTGTGAAGTGCAGTATTTAGACTATTTTTGACAAGTTTAAGAATACCTTGAGCTTCTACTTGCTAATAATAAAAAAGGGCTCAGGATACATTTTCCATTGGATCTAAGAGTGAATAAATATTGATTGAGATTTCCCCATCCCAAAGTCAGCGATTACAAAATCCAGGAAACAGATACACACTATTATATATAAAACAGATAAACAACAAGGACCTACTGTATAGCGCAGGGAACTAGATTCAATATCTTGTAATAACCTATAATGGAAAAGAATCTGAAAAAGAATATATATACATACATATATACAAAGAACTGAATCACTTTGCTGTACACTTGAAACTAACATAACATTGTAAATCAACTATACTCCAATAAAAAATAAATATATAAAAAGTAAAAAATAAAATCCAAGAAAATTTTTGAGGAAGAAATTTGACTGTTTCACAGAAAATTATTTTTTAACAAGTTACTTTTTAATTAATTTATTTATTTTTGGCTGCATTAGGTCTTCATTGCTGCACACAGTCTTTCTCTAGTTGCAGCAAGCGGGGGCTATTCTTTGTTGCGGTGCACGGGCTTCTCATTGCAGTGGCTTCTCTTGTTGCAGAGCATGGGTTCTAGGCACGTGGGCTTCAGTAGTTGTAGCGCATGGGCTTAGATGCTCTGCAGCATGCGGAATCTTCCCAGACCAGGGCTCAAACCCGTGTCCCCTGCATTGGCAGGTGGATTCTTAACCACGGTGCCACCAGGAAAGCCTGACAGTTACTGTTTTATTTGAGAAAAGAACTTCTCAAATCCCGAGGTTCAGGCTCTAGATTAAGTTGTACTATCTCATTTCCAAACAATTTCAAAGATAAGGGGATTTTTCTAGATATGGTCATTGATAGATTGGTTTTAAACAACCTGAAAGGAAATTAATGGCCTGAGCACATGGACTCTGTATTTTTCTCTTTTCCTTTTTCAACTCGAGAAAGGCTTCACCAGTGGTGTCTCCCTAAAATTTACATGTAAATGATGCAGGGCCTCCTGTTCACTTATGAAAACTTCACACAATTGAATAAGCACCTGAAGAACCAGAACTGAAACCAAGGTTCCCTAATTTCTAGGCTCACGGTCTTCACTGTAGCTCTCAGGGCTCTGCTTAGATAGTGAACCCACACTGGTTAGGAGTGGTGTGAAGTTCTGCATTTTGTGTGGTGATGAAATCAGAGTTGTGGATCTGTGGCCAGGTAGTTGTGGGGAGACACCTAAGCGAGATGGCCAGATCGGTCAAGCTGGGGACTGGAAAAGCTCCAGGCCACATTCAGGATTCTTTATGTTGCCAGCCCAGCTTTACAGCAAACACCGCCCCCCCCCCAAACCCACCAGCCTGTAAGACTCTCCCCGCCACCAAAATCTTCTTCAGTCCTGCACTTACTTCATGGTGATACCACAGTGCCAAGTTCACAGAAGGCACTCAGTGAATGCTCTTGACGGATTACTCATGACATATCTCATCATGATGAATATCAGAAGACCCCCAATGCCTGAAACATATTGGCCATGAAATAAATACTTGGTTGACTGAATTTTTAAAAAAAATTTAAATCAGAATTCTTTCTGAAGCCACTATGGAGAACAGTATACAGGTTCCTTAAAAAGCTAAAAATAGAGTTACCATATGATCCAGCAATTCCACTCCTGGCCATATAGCGGGAGAAGACCATAATTCGAAAAGATACATGCACCCCAATGTTTATAGCAGCACTATTTACAATAGCCAAGACATGGAAGCAACCTAAATGTCCATCGACAGATGAATGGATAAAGAAGATGTGGTGTATATATACAACGGAATATTATTCAGTCATAAAAAAATAATGAAATGATGCCATTTGCAGCAACATGGATGGACCTAGAGATTATCATACCAAGTGAAGTAAGTCAGACAGACATATAATATCACTTATATGTGTAGTCTAAAAAAGTGATATAAATAAACTTTATCTCGAGCAGAAATAGACTCACACAGAAAGCAAACTTGCGGTTACCAAAGGGGAAAGGGGGGGGAGGGATAAATTAGGAATAGGGGATTAACAGATACACACTACTATATATAAAATAAACAACAAGGAACTACTGTATAGCAGCGGAAACAACTATACTCAATATCTTATAATAATCTATAATGGAAAAGCATCTGAAAAAGAATATATATGTGTCTATATGTGTGTGTGTGTGTGTGTGTGTGTGTATAACTGAATCACTTTGCTATACACCTGAAACTAACACAACATTGTAAATCAACTATAATTCAATTTACAAAAAAAAAGAGAATTCTCACTTGCCCAAACTCTGAGTTCTTTTGTTCAGATTAAGCTTAAACACACATTTATTGACTGCCCATTGGTATGGTCCAGGCATGGTGATATATATGCTCATTGTGGCTAAATTTGTACAGCCAGCCTGGCTGACTGAGGCCACACTTTGGTAAACATGGATCGTTGTGGTGGGAAGTCCCTCTACTGGAAGAAATAAGCAGTGATGGGTGCGAATTATCCCAATTAGCTTCCAAGGAACTGGGGGGTGAGGGTGCCTGAAAATGATGTTGGGGGTCAGGAGGTCATCTAACTCAGCTTTCTGGAAGCCAGGTGCTAGGCACGGCTTGAAAGGCAGGACAGAGTAAGCCACAGACAACGCCATCGGCCAGGTGAGATTTGGAAGGAGGATGTGGCTGGAGGAAACTGAGATCAAAAGCAAAGTGGTTGGAAGTTGGCCATCAGATTCCAGGAAGGGAGGACCATCAAAGGAAGCTGCAGGGAGCCCAGGAGCAGAAGACATTTTGGTGAGAGTCTTAAAGTGGAATAAAGGAGAAAACAGGAGATGGGAGATCGACTAGATCGATGAGTTTGAGGATTGTGTAGCTCCCAGTCCTGTCCTCCCTCCCCAGCTTCACTGCTCACTCACGGAGGGGACAGATTAAGGGTCTAAAATGAGAAATGTTCATCTTTATTGGTCTTAACAGCCAACATAAAATGTTAAAAGGAAAATAAAATGAACACCGTGACTAAGGAGAGTAGGGGTGCGATGGTGACCAAGTATGGATGTCAGTGATCCATCTGCTTCTTTTCTGTTACCAAAATACTCCGGGGACATGTCTGTGATGCACTAACCTGGAAGGAAGGGAAGAGATCCGAGAAGATACAGATATAGATGAAAGGAGAGATGCCTAGGGCATAATTAGGCGGTGAGAGGCAACCTGGGGAAGGGAAAACAGATTTGGGAGAAGTCGTAGAAATAGTTGCAAGGCCCTAGAGAGGAGCTGAAAGCAGCACTTATGAAGTCATTTTGGGGGAGGAGTGAGACAGCCATGCGGGAGGACAGGGGGGAAGGCAGGAGGTGTGGGGCGAGGATGGGCAGGCAGGGAAATTACGGTGGGGAGGGCACCAGCGCACCCCCGAGGGAATCCTGACCCTCCCAGGAGACCCGTTCCAGCTGCCCCACCTCCAAATGCCCCTCCTTTAACTGCAGGCAGGGTCCTTGCTGCACCCTCTTCATCAGGTCAAGGATTAAGTCAAAAACTCAGCTTCAGATGGAGTAGCTGCAGCTAAAACAGATGACACCCCGTAAGAGGAAAAATATAAGGACTCTGCTCCTTACTCTCCCACCTTCATTCCCCCCAGGGAGAACATCCACTATCCCGGGGGCATCTCGAATAAAAAACTTGGAGGAAAGACAAAAGGGAAAACAGAAGCAATGCACATGTTTTTCTAAGAGGTGAATTTCCCATGAGGTGACAGTTACTCCTTTCTCTGCTGCCCACAACCCACCACGTATAACATATTTCCTGCCGGTGTGGTGGCAGGGAAGCCTCTTGAGATGGAGGGCTGGCTCTCCCTGGTCTGTTGAGGTCAAGGCCACTGGGTCTGAGCATCCTTTGGGAAGTTCCTTCTCTGTGGCCTCCCCACTTCCTCCACCCAACCCTCTAATTCCACTCTGATGGAAACACACACCAAGGTATACAAAGAGACAGCAGAAGTAATAGAAGTGGTCTGTCTATAGCTGCTTCTCGTGCAAATGTCCACAGATATGAACGAATAATATTCAGGACAAATTATGGAGAGGATGACAAAGTAAGGAGTCAATGAACTTCAGGATAAATATATCCAATCCGAAGAATAGAGAGAAAATGTGTTTTCTTAAAAATGAACAAGACCACACAAGCCATAGAATAATAACAGAAGGTTTTAAATCTGTGTCATTGGAGTCCAGAGGAAGAGAAGAGATTGGTATGGGAAATATTGAAAAAAATGACCCTGAATTCCCCAAATTTGGTGGAAGATATAAACTGGCAGATTCAAGAAGCTCAGTGAACCCCCAACAATAAGTTCAAAGAAAAGCACACGCAGACACTGAAACTCAAACTGCTGAAAGCCAAAAAAGGAAAACAAAAACAATTTCAAAAGCAGCTAGTGAGGGACTTCCCTGGTGGTCCAGTGGTTAAGACTCTGCACTTCCACTGCAGGGGGCCCGGGTTCAATCCCTAGTTGGGAAACTAAGATCCTATAGGTCATGCGGTGCGGAAAAAAAAAAGGCAGCTAGTGAAAACCACCTTACCTATCAGAGAACAATGAATGGAATTACTGCAGAGTTCACCTCAGGGACTATAGAGACCCAGGAGACAGTGGAAGGGCATCCTAAAACTTCTACAAAGAGAGAACTCTCAATCCAAAATTTCTTATCCCATAAAAATATTCCTCAGGAGTGAAGGCAAAATAAAGACATTCTCAGATGAAGAAAAACTAAAAGAACGGCTAAAGGAAGTTCTTCAGACTGAAGGGAAATTATACCAGAGGGAAACTTGAACCTTCAAGCACAAAGGAAGAGCTACAGATATGGCTGGTATCTGGGTCAACATGATTCAGGTTGGCTACTCCATATGCGATCCACAGAAGCCTTCCCCTTTCTCCCAGTATAGTTGTATGTGCACGTCTAACTCTTCATCGGGATGTGTTTCTCCAAGGTCTGCAAATGCTTTTTGATTATTCTCGTGTTCACCTACAGTGGCTCCCATCGTTCTGTGTGTGGGATGTAGGAAATTGGTTCAAAGGCTCAGGAACCATAATATCTGGATTCAAAGCCTACAACTTCGACTTACTAATAGGGTGTCCTTCAGCCAGTCACTTAACCTCTTTGTGCCTCAGTGCTCTTATCTTTAAAATGGGAGGATAATGTATTTCCCTTACATGTTATCATGAAGATTAAATTAGTTAATGCAAACAGTCATTAAATGTCTGTCCAGACATTCTCTATTATACAAATTTCACAATATAAATCCCAAAAGATAACGTTCTCTCCTGATAAATTAGTATGAGCGCTTTCGTTTGATAATAAAAATTGTGTTCAGCGGTTTGCCACCCAGGCCGCACACCAGAATCACCTGAGGCAGGTTTTAACCCCTCTTTGTCCTAGGGCCTTACTCTGTACCAATGAAGCCAGAATCCTAGGGAATGGGACTCAGGCTTGACGGTGTTTTAAAAGTTCTCCAGGAGATTTTAATATATACCTAGGCCTGAGAATCCCTGCTATAGTTTATCATTTTACCCTTTTAAAAATATCTTGACTTCTGAGAAATTCAAAGCTAAATTCCTTATGATACTTAGCCAAGATTTTTTATATTGATTATTCCTCATCCTCCGTGGTTTATTATTTTCCACGTGACTTTTTAATTGTCATCAAACATGCCTTATGGGAAAAAAAAGTGCCTTATAAGTCACCTCAAATCATGTTTGGAAACAGGTAGAGAATAAGCTCTAATTTTTAAAAAAGGTTGTCCATGATTTCACGGACATCCTTCTAAAACTTGCTTATTTTTTAACTGTCAATTCTTTGGGCAACAGTTTCCATAAATTTATTCTTGGGTGTGTGAAGTTGTGCTCACTTTTAAGTTCAAAAACAAATTTCCTTTGGGCTTGAAATGATGGGCCCTAGTTCTAATGTTCCCGGCTTTAGAAAATAACTGCTGTATTCGCTTTCTATTGCTATGTAAAACATTGCCAACAAATTTATGGCTCAAACCAACACACAGTTGTTTTGTCTGTTTCTGAAGGTCACAGGTACCGTCTGGCTTCTCTGTGTGGGGCCCCGGGAGGCTGAGATTCAGGTGTTGGCTGCGCTGCTTCTCACCTGGAGGCTTGGGCTGGAGAAGGCTCAGCTTCCGAGTGGTGCCGCGTCTCCAGAGTTCATGGCGGCTCCAACTTCAAGGCCAGCAACAGAGACAGAGACGCTGCTGCTTCGAGTCTCTCCCTTCAGGAAAGGAGAGACTCGTTTCTTCTCCTTCTTGTGAAGGGCTCCCCTGAACTGTGCATACCGCACCCCCCCCACCCCCACCGAGTGTACTTGTGTGGGTGTGCATTTGTGTGTTTCTAATACCCTTTGGGACGACGTCCCAGCATTTATTAGTGAGTGCATCGTGATGTCACCTACAGTGGTCTCTGTCTCTGTTAACAAGTGGTGGGATTTCCCTGGTGGCACAGTGGTTAAGAATCCGCCTGCCAATGCAGAGGACGGGGGTTTGAGCCCTGGTCGGGGAAGATGCCGCAGAGCAACTAAGCCCGTGCACCACAACTACTGAGCCTGTGCTCTAGAGCCCGCAAGCCACAACTACTGAAGCCCGCGCGCCTAGAACTCGTGCTCCGCAACAAAAGAAGCCACCGCAATGAGAAACCGAGCACCGCAACAAAGAGTAGCCCCCGCTCGCCGCAACTAGAGAAAAGCCCGCGTGTAGCAACAAAGACCCAACGCGGCATAAATGAATGAATAAATAAATTTATTAAAAATAAATAAATGTAGATTGTGCTACATTCCTTTAACCAAAAAAAGTGTTATCTGACAGCTCAGAGCTTGTTACGTATACAGTTTAGGTTATATTATCTAAGCATGGGATTTTAATTTGCCCACACCTTTACTTCACAACCCTCTCCAGGTGATGAGAATGTGTAACTGGGGCTGAGAACGGCTGGTTTCAATGGATGAATGAGAGAAAGGAGGGCTTTCCAGGTGAGGAGGAGGAAGAGAGGCGAGGGGCATGAAGGTAAGAATAACCTGGTATATTTGAAGGGCTGTGAGAAGGCTGACCAGCCTGGAGCTGTGGATATGCTTTAGAAGTAAAGGAAAATAAGGTCACAGAGGTCAGAGTGAAATTACTGTAAGGCTTCTGGAACCTGTATACAGACAGGAAAGACAGGAGGGATGTAGAAACCAAGTCCGCAAGCTCAGCTAGCTGGTTATTACAGAAAAATAGGTGTAAGGTGATGAGGACTTTGCTAAGTGGTGGCACTGAAGCAGAAATGCAGAAATGGCGAAAGGATTCAGAGGACTTGCTAAATGGACAAGTTGAAAAGAGACATACGTAAGGGAGCCCGAGGAAAAGGCTGAGCTGCAGCTGATCCCACGGTGTCAAAGCTGATGGTCTAGGAACAAACTGTTAACAGAAAATAAGTGAATACGAGAAATTGTTGGCACGGCGTAAAGAGCATGAATTTGTCTAGATCATGGGCTTCTCTATGAAATTTTAATCTTCTAAAGTCAGGGATAGCATCTCATTTATTCACACTTAGCACGATGTCTTGTGTGTAACATACACTTTGGTTGGCTAGAGTTAAATGAGGTGGAATTGGAACACCTAAGTAGACATCCAGGTATGAAACTGCACGTGACAGAGAAGAGAAATTAACAAGGAAGAGGTGAGTAGGAATTGAGGCTCTGCGCACAGCAGAGCCCTCTGGGAGACATCCTGGATATCTAATGAGGATTTTAAGCATCTCTGCAGAACAACCCCATCCTGCATCCTCTTTCTCTTCCCCGCGGCTCACCCACTGTAAGAGACACCTGCTGATTTCATCATCCAGCATTCACTCCCTTTGCTGGTTCCTCAATTTCCCTTTGGAGAACTTCCCCCTCCCAGGGTACGCAGTCTGGTTGGGACTGTCAATCTCGGTGCCCTGCCCACTCCAGCTAGGGTGTCAAACCACTCACTACATAAATATTGGGCCAGTGCATTATATTCAACCTCCTCTTCCTGGAGGCCTTCCTGGACCACTGCACCGTCCGTCCCCCTCCTCCTTTGAATGTCTACAGAGCTATAGTTCACATTGTTCAAACTAGCAGCAATTGCCCTTTGACCTAAGCTAGGCCAATCAGACTCTATTCTGGGATTCTGAGTCTCCAGCGGAGTAAACAGCTCAGGAGCCAGAACCTCCCTGGTGGCTGAGTCCTGGTGACACTATCCATTGGGTCTCTGAAATTGCTGGGGTCTCTGTCATCTCTGTGGCCTGTCTACTCAGCTTTGCTGTGAATTACCCTTCCATTACAACCCCTTTCCTGTAGTTAACCGGAGTTAGTTTCTGTTGTTTGCTACTAAACCTTCTTAACTGATTGACCACTTTCCTTCCCATTATTCAAATTTTGCACAGCTTTGCTTTGGGTTCAAAATCCAGAAGTGAGCATATCCTCTCCTGTGGATTTTCTCCCTCCTTTTCTAAGGCTTATCCCAGGGATTCTCATTTTCATTTCAAAGAAGACAACTTCGTGACAACAAATGCTGATGGGAAACAGCCAGCTTTGCACCTTCTAATTTTCATACCTACTAACTCATTGAGAGAGGTGCCTGTGATCCTTCTGCCCTGGACTGGATCTTAAGGTGTCTGTTTAAAATTCTGTCTCTCTTCCGACTCCATTTATTTCTCCAACTCTAAATCCCCTCCCAATCCATGTCAGATGCCCTTCAAGAGTATTTGAGAATATGCTTCTCCAGCCCTTCTTTCCTGTGTCTCTACCCAATGTCCTCTTTCTTTGAGTGACCACTTTTTTAAAAATAACTAAAAACTGCAGTGCTCTCAGTATAACCGATATGCATACAGGGGGCTCCGCTTCTTTCATATGTGAGAGAAACAGACATAGATTCTGGCCGTGGAAGTTTGGGCTTCCATTGGACCCAGAGATCAACGCGTTTTACTACACTCAAAACGAACAGCCCTCACAGCGATAATGTTACTTGGTATTTATGCAACGCTTTTCATCTCCAAGCAATTCATAGACATGAATTAGCTGTCAGTTCTTCCCACAAGAATAAGTGTGTGATGCTGGACCCGGTCTGTCCTGTTCCTCAGACCTAAACAAAGGGCCCTGCGTATAAACTGTGGCTGAGCGAGACGCCTTCTCACGAGGAAAAGAGGGGAAATGTGGGGAATGAAAAGAGTAAGAAAGAAAAAAAGACAAGACCTACCATTCATCTAATGAATATTTTGAGTCTGGGATGACAGTTTGAAGAAAAACACTCCAGGGTTCTGGGTGGGCTCCATTTCCATTTATCACACTTTATGACTCCACAGAGGAGTTTCCACAGAGGCTAGGTCATCCCCAGCCATCCCTCAAGCTGTGGTCTTACATGTTTGATGATTCTTCCTTTGTGTTACTGGCCCACTTCCTGATACCAAATTCAAGTGTTGCCTCACTTATCAAAGCAAATCAATTTTAAACTAACACATGTAACGTGTGTTTGTGTGGGAGTACATACACATACACACGTAACATCTGTACTCTTTTTCCTCTGTTCTCCCCACCCCTACTGCCCATTCTTATTCGAGGCCAAGGATTGGGGAGGGAGGTAAAGAATGAACCTTGCCTATTAGCCCGATGTTTTGCAATGATGTGACTGGAAAGAATTCAATGAGATTAGGGACCGGCTTACTCCTTTTCAAGGAACCCTGCCGTCAAAAGGAAGGTGAGCCTTCACCTGCTCAGAGAAATGGCTGGCTGAACTTCTTCACAGTGAGGCACCCTGTGAACTGCAAATAAATGCAGGGCGTGAGGGCAGAAGCCAAAGCCTTTCCACGGCGTTGCACACAGGTCTTCCTTAAAGATCACTCTATCTCAGAGTTCTGTCATGCACGAAGGATCCTCTTGCGCCCTGATTCTCCCGTCTCAACCAATAATCACTCAGGTCTGAGTCAGGGAAATCTGACACAGTAAGTACAGTCCCTTCAACAAGCCCCCTTCTCTCACCTCTCAAATGTCAACCTGGAATAGATGGAGCTGTGTGGCATTAAAGAAAACAGATATGCAACAAACCATGTTTAGGACTGGTCATCTGGTGGGTAGGTATTTGCATAATGGGACAAAATGGGAGGCTTTTTCTTTTTACTGTAGAGTCTTGTTCTCATAAACTCAATAAATTATATTAAAACAACTTTTAATTTATAAAATTTCTATAAAATTTAAAAACGTTTTACATGTTATAAAACCAACTATAAATCAAGGCATATCTTTATTTATTGTCATCTGTCAACACATATGTGTATCCACCTATCTTAGACATTCTACTTGTGTGTGCGTGTGTGTGTCTATTTCACCACTGGATTGTAAATCTCAAGGTCAGGGACTATTGCCTCCTACCCATCCAGGGCTTTCAGAAACCTAAACTAAAGGAATCAAAGAATCAGGAGACAAGGAAAAAAACAGAGCAACCTGAGACCCCCAAACAGGTGAAATTTCTAAAATATTGTGCTGCGCCTGGGGCTCCTTCCCAGCAGCCTCAGAGCTGCACTGTGGTTATTATATTCCAGGGTGGAGGACAAGGAAAGAGTACCCTCCCATCAACACATAAGCTTTCAGGGATTTTTTTTTTTTTTTCAGATTTGTAGTTATCTTCCTCAAAATGTAATGAAAGCTGAGTGACCTGTTCAGAGTCCTTTTCAAGCAAGAACACCAGGGCACAACGCCCAGCCACGCGGCTCCGCTCTTGCTTTGGTAGAAGAGACGCCATTAACCAAAAGCTTAATGAGGGCACAGGATAAAAACGCACACACGAAACCGGGAGCGTCATCACGAAACTGCAGGGCCTGCAGCACGAAGCAGAGGGCGTGCGGGGGAGCCCGGAGCAGGCGCACATGCTCTCTGGCAGGCTCTCCCGGGCCACAGGGAAGAATGGTCGGCCTCTCAGAATTCCACTGCGGAACTAAGGCGAGCCAACGTGACCGGCTTAAGCGGGTGGTGACTAGAATGGTGAGAGAATCATTAACTCTTGAAATGGGACAATGAAAGGAATCTGTTCTTGAAGTAGGAAGGAGGTTCCAAGTCTTATTTTCTATGCTTCCAAGTTTGCTCCTGTACTTGGTTTCCAGTTCACAAAAATAGAAACCACTTGGATTCATGGCCTCCACCGGAATTATTCGAGAAGGCTATATATATTTTACTTGTAAGGGAAACTGAAAGGGCCACAGATTAATTGAATACAGTCCACATAAACCCTCATAGATTTCAGGTTATTCTTCTGTGGTTTTTGAAGTCTTCTGAGGTTTCTGACACATAGGGTGAAAAGCATAAGCTTTGAGCTTGGACGTATCTGGGTTTGAACCCCACCTCCGTAATTTACTGTTATCTAGAGCAAATTAACTGAGCTGCAAATTCATCTTCTATAAAATGGGGGAAATTATTGCTTAACTCATATAGCTATAGAATTAAGACTCCGGTAACTTACATCAAGCAGTTGGCATTCTCTATCCTACAATTTTTGTATTACCAGGCTGGTCATTTCTTGTGTCTCCTGAAAGGATGAATTTTTTTCAGTCCCCAATCTAATTCCTGATATACTGGATTTATTTTCAACTAAGCATTTACCTGCAGGCTGCTCCCTCCTGGGCCCAGGTCAAGTGGGGTGGCTCTGGAAAGGCACACATTGTATCTCGGGCAGGAAGAGTGAGCCTTGGGGGGAATGTTGGTTCCACTACAGGCAATGCTGTGGCAGGGCAAAGGCCGGTTATGCGGGTAGGATTGGGGAAAATAAACACAGAGGGATCTCCTATGAAAACCCTCCCCAGTAACACAGAGGAAAAGCAGAAGGCAGAAAACACTGTTCTATCATAGATGTAGACAGCTCACTGAAATCACACCACGGTAATGATATAGTGTAGCAGGTAAGAGTTTATATTTACCAAGCATTCACTATGATGCCAGGAACTGTCCTACACTGACTTTTGGCGGCAGCCCTGTGACATAGGGACTATTGCCATCTCTGCTTTACAGATGAGGAAACACAGGGACAGAGGGATGCAATACCTTACCCAGGACAAAACCAGTCCTAATGCAGGCTGCCTGGCTCTGGGGTCCATGTGAGAAGGCTATGCTGAGATGCAACAGCAACAGAAGAGCCACATTTTCCACTTAAAAGCAAAACCAAACCAAACCAGAACTACCTCCAAAGAGATTATCATTCGGAGTGTTTGGACACATAAGTAAGGCAGTGAATCCCAGGCAGTGGTCCTGTCTGTGCCTGCCTGGAACGGAGACCCTGCTTGCTGCGCTGGGAAGGGGAGGGGGAGGGAGGTGTGTCTGAAAAGATGAAAGGCAGACAGGCAGAACAGACTGAGGTTCCATAGAATTGTTTTAGAACAACCAGGCAGAAGTAATTAGTTGGGGTTTATTCCCAGTTGAAAGGGGAGTACATGTTGCATCTTGAAGGCTGTGGGATAAGATATTAGCAACAGGCTTTGGATGGTTTGGTTCAGTTAAAGAAAGACAAGAGCTCTTTTTTTTTCTTTTTCTTTTTTGGCGCCTTGCGGCTTGTGGGACCCTAGTTCCCTGACCAGGGATCGAACCCTCGCCCTCGGCAGTGAGAGCGCAGAGTCCTAACCACTGGACTGCCAGGGAATTCTCGACAAGAGCTCTTTAGTAACCTTTTCGAGTAGTGATTCCATATTGTGAATAGAAAGGACAGATTAACGTATGTAACTGAGTGTTGCGTTAGTCGAGTTGTGGATTTTGAGAGTGATGCGTTAGTTTTGGTGATGCTAATGTGCTGGAAAGCATTTGGGGGACTCGTTTTGAATTGCTTCTACATCACAACCCGTCCCTGATGTGAAATCACATTCATTCGGCCCCGAGAGGGCACCACACCAACTGCTGTGAGAGCAAAGCTAGGACACCAGTCTCGCCCTAAGTTCACTATTAGCAGTCCGATCACGGCACCAACATCCTATACCACTAAGTTCTAAGTGTGAAAGCGACAATAACACAAAAGTGCTGTGAACATCCCAGCACAGAAAGGACTCTGTGCCACGGGAGCCGGGCCTTGAAGGCTGGCTTTGAACAAGCAGAAGATGGGGTGGGGGGAGCAGGGGTGAGGGGGCAAAGCACAGTCAGAGGAACAGGTAAGAAAGATAAAGATATCCTCGGCTCCCACAAGTAACCGAGGTTGGCTGGAGAACAGTATGTGCTGGCGGGCACGGAACTGGGCCGTAGAGACAGACTTGGGGCTACGCTGCTCTGGGCTTTGAACGCCTATCTGAGAAGTCGGCACATCAACTTCTAAGAAATGGGAAACCTCTGAGAGGCTTTAAGCGTTAGAATGACCGGAAATGTGCTTCAGGAAGATTAAAGTCCTAGTGGCACATAAAATGCATTAAGACCTCTTGAAGCTGACATCTGAATTTTGGAAGAATTCTGAACCAAGTCTGATGAATAAGAAAGAAAAATGATATGGAAGTGTGTATCAGTTTCAATCAAAACACAAGGTACTAAATAAAATAGGATAGATAGATTAGAAAAGAATCTATAGATAGATTGTAAGATAGATTTTCTTCTGTGGCTTATAAATGGATCTGAAGGCACTTCCAAGAAGATTCAAGAGAAGATTTTGGAGTGGTGGCAACAGCACAAAAATAAGTGTATGGTCATCCCTAAAGCACCTGCTTTCAAGGAAAACACCCATTCCAGTGCATAATCAATTTGCTCCTTTTAAAACAATCGGAATTAGTCACAGTTACTCCTGAAATAATCCATCACCAGAACTATAGCTTCTGTAAGTACAAGGAGACCTTCTTCTCTAGTATGTGGTGTCTTCTCTAGTATGTGCGTCAACATGGCAAGCAAGGGTCCATCCCCAGTTATTCAAATGCTAACCTAGGTCCTGCTGTGAAGGGAATTGTGTAGATGCAATGAAAGCCCCCATCTGTTAAATCTAAGGGAGAGTATCCTGGTGGGCTCATCAGTTGGAGGGCTTTGAAAGCAGGGCTGAGCCTTTCCAGAGAGAAACACACTGAATTCCACCTGTGGACAAACAGCTTCGTCCCGTCCCGTGCCTGGAGTCCCAGCCTGCCCGAAGGCTTCAGACTTGTGTAGCCAGCTCACCTCAACTGAATAAGTCAGTCCCATGTAATAAATCCCTTATTATACACACACACAGGTGTGTATAACAAGTGTACATATATACATATATATGTCATAGGGCGATTTTATATATACACATATATGTATATGTATGACTCATACTACTTCTGCTTTTCTGGTGGAATTCTAACACTCAGTTTACTTTGTTCATGAGAGCTGACAATCTGAGGGGAATGTACTATAAATTAACTAACTACAGAAACAACACTGTTGGAAACTACTTGAGTTAAAAGAGAAGCCGTGCGCGTTACTTCTCTGAGGCACACTACACGCTATGCAATGGCTCCATTCTTGCAAGTGCAGGAGCTTTGGCTTCTAATCTGATCCCACACAGCTTTAGTGCGGGGGTCTTAATCTGAGGTCTAAGACCCCCTGAAACTGTGTGTAAAGATTTTCCTCAGGTGAGCCTATATCTTTCACCAGATTCTCAAAGAAATCCATTTCTCCTCACGCTTTATTTGGAAGATTATTATGTTATTTACACTCAGTTCCCCAATGACTGCTTGTTCACACGCTATGAATGGGTAGTTGACGCCCCAGCTGCTTGCCTTGTTCCGAAATTAGTGCTGACATTTGACAGACATTTTTCAAGGTGGGGAGAAGCACTTGCAACTAGTAGGGGAAATTCAGTTTAAGTCTTTCCTTGATTAAAAGTCTGTAAGTACATGGTGAGATAATCCACCTAAGAACTCTACCCATTAAATGTGAGTGTCCAACAGTCAAAAAAATCAGTGATGCAGAAAACCCAATTTAAGTCATCTCAGTTCATACTGAGACTTTAACAAAATTAAATGATCAATTAAAGAATCTCAAAATAATTATATTGCTAAATATTAACTTCTGTGGTACGAAGAGAGATTTGTACTTTATACATAAATATCAGTAAGAATCACCGGTCTAAATTCACATTAAACACCCACATTAAGTCTTCCAACAAATTAAAAGATTTCAACCTGTAAGAACTTTTTTTGTTGCCTTATCTAATTTTTTTTTTTTTTTTTTTGGCTCTGCTGGGTCTTCATTGCTGCACGCGGGCTTTCTCTAGTTGCAGCAGGCAGGGTCTACTCTCTGTTGAGGTGCACGGGCTTTTCATTGCAGTGGCTTCTCTTGCTGCAGAGCACGGGCTCTAGGTGCACTGGCTTCAGTAGTTGTGGCTTGTGGGCTCTAGAGTGTGGGCTCAGTAGTTGTGGCGCACAGCCTTAGTTGCTCTGCGGCATGTGGGATCTTCCAGGATCAGGGCTCGAACCCGTGTCTGTTGCACTGGCAGGCAGGTTCTTAACCACTGCGCCATGAGGGAAGCCCGCCTTATCTAACTCCTTAGCAGTGTCCCACATAGCTGGACATAATGCCACCCCCTGGCTTTCTTTCCCAATTTACCAGGCTTTTGATCTGCTCCCACTGTTCCACAGAAGTTCCAATTGTTTTTTGGGGGTTGTTTTAGCCGCACTGTGTGGCTCGTGGGACCTTAGTTCCCCGACCAGGGATTGAACCTGGGCCCACAGCAGTGGAAGTGCCGGGTCCTAACCACTGGACCACCAGGGAATTCCCCAAGTTCTAATTGTTAAATCCAACTGTCTCTCGACATGTTTACTTGGTAAGTCACTGCAATCTCAAATTCTTCATGTCCAAGACGGAGGTCTTGATTTCCCTCCCTAACCTGGTTCCCTTTTATTCCTTCTCATGCTTAGAAAACTGCCTCCCCTCCACCCGGCAGCTCACACCCTCCTTCTCCTTCACGCCCTACATCCCATCAGGGCTTCCCCTTGGCTGTATTCCCAATCTTTGCACTTCATGTCTTCACACCGCCTTCCCCCGCAGCAGGGGCCACCCTGACCATCACGAGTCACTGTCTCCTAACTGATCGCTCCGCTTCCCACCCAGAAACCAGAGTAACACCTCAAAGCCCTAAATGAGATTATGTCTCTCCTTTGCGTAAACCTCCCAATGGCCTCCCGCCTCACCTGAGAATGAAATCCCAACATCTCACCTGGACGAGGCCCTGACCGCTCTTTCTGCACCCACAGAGGTCTTCAAGTTGCTGCAACTCATCAAACCCTCCTTCTTTACGTACGAGTCTATCATGGTGTCCTGTATCCTGTTAGGTCTCTGAAGGCAGGACGCTTAAGATGTACACACAGCATCTAACACTGTCCTGGACCCGAAAAATGTCTGCTGGATGAACAAGTCGCTGCCTCAGCATCTTTACCTTAATGTTCCACCTCTGTTAATTTTTCTGTCTATATGTATTTAGAAGCATCATTTTATTTGGTTTCCCTGGTTAAAAAAAAAAAAAGACACATTTGAATGCATTCTCTCTTCAGGTAATTAATGCCAGACTCACTGCCTAAGCTCATGACATGGGGCATTTAGCTGCTGCTTCAACCACTTTTTTGTTACTAGGTCTTATATTGCCATTCCTCAAGCCTCTTCTTAATGTGTATACATAATAGAGCTGCAGTGCGTATGGAGGGTGAGTTTATCACTATTTCTTTTCTTAGAACACTTACTGAAACTGTTTTCTATGAGCCAAGACAACACATGAATAAAACGTTTAGTTAAATAGGAATTCTGTCTTTAAAATGTTTAAAGATGGCTAAGTCTCCTCTCAAGATCAGCCTAGTTAATACAAACATGAAATTGAATTAGATCTTTCAGTTATTTCTTCATTTAATTTCTCTATATTTAGTATCTTTTTATTTAATTCCTCTGCACAGAGATGTGTGAAACGAATCTGTACTTACTTTTATTTAAAAAACAATTCTTTTTGAAAATTTTATTATTAAAATAATAATTTGCTCTGGTTGAAACTTATCTACAAAAAATATTAGGCTACAAATCCTTAGAGAGCAGCATTAGACTAGAGGTTCTTTTGTGGTTCTGATTCTGCTACAATTTTGGACAAGTCTTAACTTCTGTGAGCAGTTTTCTGTAAAAAAAAAAAAAGGAAGGGAAAAAGAGGAAAGGGAAGGAGGGAAAAAGGAAAAGAAAGTGGGCTGAATGATCTCTGAAGTCCCTTTCCACTCAAAATTTTTTTGGTCAGAAAGAATTTGCCTTTAAATTACAGAAGTCTGCAAAGCAGAATGGTAACAACAGCTGCCATTTCTTAGGGGCTTGCGTACGATGCACTACATGAAAAGCTTTACATCTCATTTAACGGAGGCATGAGTTTATTATTCTCCCAGTTTATAGGTAAGAAAACAAATTTAAGCTGAAGAACTCAGTCACACAAGCTTTGTTTGCTTTTTAACAAGACATGATCCTCAATTTCCAAAAAAAAAAAAAAAAAAAAAAGCTGAGTAGATGGGAAAGATCTATGAACTCAGAAAATGCAGATCCAAACGACACTTCTTTAAACAGAACTTTTAGCAAAGTCTGCTGTTGGCAAGGCCTGTGCTACATGCCACTGCCTGCAGGACAAAGTAAACGTGTTTATCCCAACCTGTCAGAATCAAGATCTGTAATGTCTTCTCTTCCGAAGGCAGGATTTCAGAACCAGACTAAGGAATCACACGTGTATCCACTCTCTAAATTCAAGTGCAAACCTGAGGTACCTCAAAGAAAGAATAGATAAAGCCAACATAATAAAAGGATAATTCGAAAACTAATCTTTAGGCAGGCATAAATGACATCTGAATTAGGAGAATATTTCCTGCATGTTATCCTATATTTAATATCAACACCAGGATAATCAACTAGAATTAAATATACTACAGAAACAATGTACCAAATCACATTTTTAAAAGGGAGGTGCGAGTTCAACTCAATCATACCCTCAGGAAAATTAAAGTAAAAAGTTAATGAGTTTTACACCAAGAATTGTCCTTTCTATAAACTGTTTGCTAAATTTTGCTTGAGTCTTTTTATTATACATAGTCTGAACTTTTTCAATTGGTATCAAATACATTTCCTTTTTTTGACTGGTCAAGTGTCATCTTGGCGAAGCCAGCTTCGGAGCTAAGATGAAATCAACTCACAACAATAGATCCCTCCATTATGAGTTAACAGAAGGCCATGAGCAGTTTAAAAAACAAAAATATTTTTGAAGCACTTATACCTCAAACAGTTGGCCTCAGAAATGGCATTTGATACACTTGATCTTTGTATTTTAAACACCAATATCAAGTGACTGTAACGGAGAAACCACACAGCAAGCTAGAATTCGAAATAACCTAATGAGAAATGATATCTTTCATCACTACACGTAATCTGCCTTAACTACACAGAAAGGGGAGATTTCGCCCCACTTCTCTGTTATCTTTCTATGGGAGCACATGCTCTCTGATGTTGAGAAACATACCTCCAACTAGTAAAATATTCTTTGATACCACATTAGATAGATACCCTAGGAAACTGTAACGTCTGTTTTCTTAAATTGCTCCGTGCTGTAAAATACCACAGAAAGAGCACTTAGCAGAGCGTCTTAGCATTTAGTGAGTGCTGAGTAAATCGGGTATCACTGACATATCATCAGTCACGACACTGAAGAATTACTAAAACGGTGGCCTCAAAAAGTGAATCTACCTCCCCCCAAATTCCAATAATTGTTTGAAAGGCTGAATTATATCTGTGATAGTTTTAGGGATACACATTAAGGTACTATACTGAAATGCATGGTTGACAGTTTGAGAAGTCTGTATTATTTTAACTATACCCAAACCGAAGCTCAACTGATAGAAAAATTACATGAAAAGCCTCAAAGTAGGAAAAATATTTTCTATAGTAATATAAGGTTCTATTTTTTCAATGGGAAAAGTAATGATAAAGAAAGAACCCATTTCTGTATAACAAATATAAACTTGCCCAGCTACCTGCCAGGTATAAAAAAAATAGCACAAGGAACAGAGATAAATATAAACAGACTGAGCCTAAAGAACAAGGTATTTCATAGAAAGTATTTTATCATCAGAACGGGATGGTTTCCTATGTTTAAGATCTATTTATTGTGTTATTTTTACAAGTAGCAAAGTCCCTCCATTTCCCCCAGTTTTATACATGAATATAAAAAGCCACTGACTTCCACGCTGCCCCCTCCCCCTCCCCCGCTGACTGGGTTAATAGGAGGTTGTGGACTATGTACGGCCTCCAGAAGCAGCAGTGGTTTCCTGTGTGACTTGGCCTTGAACTCTAGCATGCTAATCAGTCATCCTCTTGCTGATTCCTTTTCTGTCAAAGGAAACCAAGATGCATTAAAACAGCACATTCTAATTGGGATATTTGCTCAGCCAAGATCGCTTTTTCTGTCAGCAAGTATAATTTTCTAGAGGTCCGTAGCAAAAGATGTGGTTGAAAATTATCATGGAAAAAAACCCATGCCTTATGTAGTTCATTAAAGTAGTTTATCACTTTGGCTCCTGGGCACATTATCCTCAAGATATTTGAACACTTCGTTCTCTTTCTTCTTTATGCACAAATATTCCCACCCAGAAACACACACAAATACAAATACTCACCTTCCCCCTGGAGTACCCACAGGAGAGATCTGATCTGCTCTCAGCCCTATAACAGTATACAGTTCACCCTTGAACAACATGGGTTTGAACTTCACAGCCCACTTACATGTGGATTTGCTTCAGTAGCAAATACTGCGGTACTGAGGACCCACCGCCGGCTGAATCCATGGATGCAGAACCGTGGATACGAAGGGTTCATTGTAAATCA
The DNA here is from genome assembly GCF_003676395.1 of Aethalodelphis obliquidens. Taxonomy (NCBI): domain Eukaryota; kingdom Metazoa; phylum Chordata; class Mammalia; order Artiodactyla; family Delphinidae; genus Aethalodelphis; species Aethalodelphis obliquidens. The sequence goes on along the minus strand of NW_020837967.1, from coordinate 7,339,272 downwards.
TATGTGGATTTTCCCCTGGTTGTTTAAGGGTCAACTATACATACTTTCTTCAAGATTACAAGTATTATGAAAATTACTCAAACCATACACATAAAAAACATTTTGTCATTTTAATCAATAAATTAATCTTTCAGCTTACTTGACATATGTCATTATAAAATGACCTCAATTAGTAATTCTTGCCCATTAATTCCCAATCATCAAATAAAAGTCTATGTGGTATATAACTAAAGTGAAATATTAAAGAGTCAACTTGAAAGCAGAGCTGGCCAGCCTACTAAGTACACATAAACCTTACCAGTTTCAGAAAATCGATGAGTTTGTGAGCGTCCTCCCCGGTGGAGAGGTCCACAAAGTCCTTGGGCAGCCGGCAGCTCAGGTAGGGACTCGGCTGAACTGTGACCTCGCTGTTGGTGCAACGGAAGGCCGGAGCATCCTTTACAAAGGAAAAGAAAAAGGAAAGTCGCTGAGAAAGTCCTTTTTTAAGTCTACTCTTCAAACTGAAAAAGATACCGGTGTAGCAATTCCCACTCCATGTCCTCTTCTGTACTACGTAGGGAAGAAAATCAGATACTGAAGTAAAAGAAAGCACCAAGGTTTTAAAAACACTTCCACATGTTCACAAGAAAATACACATCTAAGGTATCTGAAGCCAGAGTCCCTGCGGGGGGCTAGGTGGTCCCTGAGTGCTGGGTGTGCAGCCACCATGGCCACGAAGGGCTGCGGGTCTCTCCAGGCCTGAGGCTGCCTCGAGTGGTCCCACACAGGCCAGCATGCTTTATAAACATTGTCGCTTTCCACAGGTGCACTGCTGGAAATACGCCTTAGAGAACAGAGTCAACAGTAAGGGCAAACGAGTGCTCCGAACCCCTAATGCTGCTGTGCTTTTCTCACGGCATTTTACAGACTTATTTGTAGATTCCTCTCAGCACCTATGTAAAACTGCAAATTCAAGGATCATATTTAACAAGTCTTCACATTCTTTACTGTACATGCTCTGAGTCTTGCATAGGATATTCACATGTTGCCTGGTGCTGAAGAGGATTTCAGAGCCAGAGGCCTTGTGTTTGGGCTTCATGGGTGGCAGAGACCTAGGTGAGGGATGGATCGCGTCCAGCATGTGGAGACAGGCCGGGAACTTGGGTGGAACAGGACCATGGAGCCCTAGAAAGCAGGCCACACCTTATGACAGACAGACCAGCCATCTGACAAGTTCTCATGAAACACCTGTCTGCTGGACCCTGTTCTAGGGGTGGGAGAAAAACTGGAAAACAAGATGGTAGACAGCCACCAAGCAAGCAAATAATAAATTAACAAGCTTGTTCCAGAGAGTAAAAAGTGTTATAAAAACAAAAGAGCAGGGCACTACGGTAAGAGGAGAACCATGCAGACTCCTCTTTAGAGGGGGGCCAGGTGGGACCTTGCTCAGGAGGCAACGCCTGGACTGAGAACTGAGAAGTAGGAGGAAAGCAGCCTCGTGAGGTCTGGGAGTGAACACGGCTTTGGAGGCAGTGGAAACGACCAGTGCAAAGACCTGAAGGCCAGGCAGGGCTTTGTGGCTTCAAGGAACACAAGGAAGGCAGATCTCTTTGCGGTGGAGGACAGACGGGAGGTGATGCTGGGGAAAGGCAGGGGCCAGTTCCTGTTGCCCTTCTGTCATCCCCAACCTCCAATATGAGGTTGTTTACATTAAGAAGAAAGAAAGGGAGGGAGGGAGGGAAGGAAGAATGAATGAATTTGGATCATACAATGAATCTTGTGTAAACTGTTTCTATCCAATAACTCTGTCCCTCATATTTAAAAATAACCTTGTGTGGGCTTCCCTGGTGGCACAGTGGTTGAGAGTCCACCTCCCGATGCAGGGGACATGGGTTCGTGCCCCGGTCCGGGAGGATCCCACATGCCGCGGAGCGGCTGGGCCCGTGAGCCATGGCCGCTGAGCCTGAGCGTCCGGAGCCTGTGCTCCGCAGCGGGAGAGGCCACAACAGTGAGAGGCTCGCGTACCGCAAAAAAAAATAACCTTGTGCCAAATCTTCTTCCTTGACACTCAGATTTAATGGCCCACAACTCTTAAGATGCCAGCAGGAATAAGATCCCTTCATTCACTAATTCGATCAAGCTTAGCTGTGCCTGGCACTGTGTGCAGCCCCAAAGACACATGGAGAACAGAGACCCCATCAATGGGCTCGGAAACCTACAGCCCGAGGCAGGAGGCAGGCAAGTCCGCAGGCGAGGCCCACACAGCAGGGCAAGCGCCTTGATGTGGAAAACAGGGACCACAGTCAGATCTAGAAAAACAAGGCCCAGGACGGCCCGGGACAGAGTAAGGATGAAAAGGACTATATCAGAGACAGACAGAAGGAAAGATGTTCCCACAGAGGGCAAGGCAGCAGCCGGAGAAGCAGGAAGAAAGCCGGGAGGCGAGCAGGCGTCACAGAAACCAGGGGAAAGGGTGTGACAGGAACAAGAGGTAACAGCTCAGATGCGGCCCAGCGTTAAGGAAGAGCAGGGCCGTGCACTGCTCGCTGGAATTCCTGACACGTTGGTGGAGCCCTCACCACAAGCAGTTTCTTCGGAACCGGGGGCGAGGCGGGGGGGGGGGTGGCGAAGCGGGGGGAGCCAGGGGAGGCCCGGCGGCAAGCAGGCTGGGGAGCGGTGGCCACAGGACTAGCGAGTGGCCCGACAGCAGGAGAGGAACTCGCAGGACCCCACTGCCAAGATAATGTGTGCACGCACATGTGTATATACACAAAAAATGCCCAGAAAACCTTAACAGAGGTGGTAAGAATGGCAATTTCTAGGTAGTAGGATTTCAAGTCTCGCCTCTTTCTAATTCTCTCTGTGTGTTTTTAAACAACCGTGTGAAAATAAAACTATTTTGTAAAAGACAGAAAACACTCACGAGAGAGTACGAAATGAAGAGCTCCGTGGACAGAACTGTAGACGCAGAGCACTCTCATTTACTTTAGAAAGCCTCGTGTGTATGTGCAGGCAGGTTACACACCAGAATATTAACAGTGGTTCTCGAGGAGGTGGGATTATGGGTGACTTTAGAATTTCCTTTAAAAATGAGCAGGCATTACGGGGCTGAGGGAAGTCTTGCTTTCTATGACAGGAGGCGTCAGAACACGGTTACTTGCTTACAGAGAAAGGAAGAGACTGGAAAAAGGAAAGAAGACAGATGGTAGCCCCAGGAACCTGGAGAGACGCAGGGGCAGAGACGAGACTCGGAAGGAAGGATGCAGTTAAGTCTGTAGGTTTGACGACAGTTAAACGGAGTGAGTTCTCACCGATGGATTCTCTTTTCCTAAGAGGGAAGACATGAAAGCAGCTGCTGAGGAGAACAGGAGCGATGGACGGAAGCTCAGAGGAGCGTGGAGTGCGTGGAACGGCCACCGTGGACAGCAGGAGGGGACGTTGGTGAGGGCGACAGAACCTGCGGTCAGAGCCCACAGGAAGCTGGGGGTGATGACTGGGACAAGCCCCCTCCCCGCCCCGTCTGCGCATCGGGGCGACATCCCTCTAACCGTGCGTGGCAGCCCGGGGCTGGAACCAGAATAAACAGATGCGTGACCTGACCCACCGTCCGGATTCTCAGGTGGGCAAGACAGAAGAGCCAAGAGAAAGAAAAATAACCAGAAAAGAAACTATCAGATGATCATCTTCACTTTAGACAAAGTGAAGTGAAGAAATCAAAGCGCACACCCTTTCTCTAATACAACTATTTTGTGAAAGCCAGAAAACATTCACGAGAGAGTACGAAACGAAGAACTCAGCAAAGCATCTCTGAGTAAATCTGTGTCAGCGCCTGGAGAACCAGCAAGCAATTCCTCAGTGGCCTGACAGGCTTCCTGGGGATCTTTCTGATCATCTTACCTGCTCCAGGGCTTCTTCACTAAAATCACCCTTTAAGTTTCTTCCAGATAACAGTTCGTCCCAAGTAAACAGCAGCGCATCTGTGACTTCACCAAATGGATTAAAATCAATCAGCCACACCTTCCCCTGCAGTACAGAAAGAAAGATCAATAAGTATGAAATAAAGTCTGTAATCTGGCTTATCAGAAAGATCATCTTATTCTACCCAAAAGGTCATCTTAAAAATCATATCACTTCTTTCAAAAGACAGTTTCCTCCAGGCCCCATCTGAGAAGGGGCCGCCTGTCTAAGTGGTGCAGGCACAGCGCCAAAGGGGAGGCCGCCCGTAAAGGCGGAGGAGAGACCCTACGGAGACTTCCGCCTCCAATCACACGAGAATTTTATGTCAAAAACCCAAGCAGGGAAAGGAAAATCTCACAAAATGGTTCCACCGAAGTAGCATGACTGCAATGCTCTCAAGGGTGACTTCAATAATCTTTCATGAAGAGGCCAGCAGTTCTCAGCACCACGCCTGAGCCCTGAGAGGTTTCTGCAAAGGCTTGTTTTGTTTTTGTTTTTTTGAGGTACGGGGGCCTCTCACTGTTGTGGCCTCTCCCGTCACAGAGCACAGGCTCCGGACGCGCAGCCTCAGCGGCCATGGCTCACGGGCCCAGCCGCTCTGCGGCATGTGGGATCTTCCTGGACCGGGGCACGAACCCGTGTCCCCTGCATCGGCAGGCAGACTCTCAACCACTGCACCACCAGGGAAGCCCGAGGCTTGTTTTTTTTAAACACGCAAAAGACATAAGAAAATGCTCAGCTGTCTTTCATTTCAATGTAATAACTGTTTTCTCTGCATGACAGAACTTGATGGTACATGAAAGGGAGATGAAGAAAAGAAATCAACCTTTAAAAGAAAAGCCATCTTCTCCTACTCTGAGAGTAGCGATGGCCAAAGTGATAGGTTCCAGCCTCAGGGAAAGGACACCTCTGACCCAAGTCAGACAGAGTCTGCACCTTTGCACCTTGGTATAAAGTGGCAGAGCACTGACGTAAAGGAGCTGGAGAATCTGTGAAATCCTGCCAGGAGATTAAAGTCAACACATTTGATCACGGAGACGTTATGTGACATTTTACTAGATAAATGTTTCGTTGAAACGTTTATCTTTGCTCCTTTTGATTTTTCTCACTGAGACATTTATTTAATCGTACCGTTTTGTTGTTGGTAGTTTTTTCTGTAAATGTGTAGCAATCGTGTCTTGATCAGCCGCGCATGTGTAAAATTGAAAAGGAACTGGACTGCTAAGCCAGCATTACTAATATCTAGCACTGTTTCTCATCTGTGTTAAAGGAAAAGTTTAAGAAAGATGAAACATCTTCCTAGGATTGGCTGCAAACTAGAAACCTCTAATAAGAGGCAAAGAACTACTGCAGGAAGTTTCTACCATATACCATTGGCTAAGTTTCCTGGTTTCTACAATCCCCAGGAGAAACCCTGCAATTCCTTCTTGCCACTTGACTTGTATCCTCACTTCAGTTTGGTGCCCACTCGTACCTTCTCTGACTACGTGAAATGTCAGCCATCAATCAACTCCTTGGTATGATTTCAGCTTTGCTTTTTCAGCGATTACTCAGATGTCTCTGATATACTGTATGTTATTTTAACAAAATGAGTACTTTCTAAAATTCAAACCATTTTGACTTGAGATTTTATAACCAGTAAAACTATCTCCTTATTAAAAAGAAAGAAAAAAAAAACTTTTGCACCTGTTAGCATCAGAATATTTAGCTGTATAAACTAAAAATATGCCACATTGTAAAAAACAAATAGAATCACCACTGTTAGGACTGATAGCTGGCAGAATTTGTTCTGTAGTTCAGAAGCCATCCTCTAGTTTAAAGAAAAATAAGCCAGCTGTAATCAGGCATAAAACTATCAAGATAAGGATTTCAAACCTGTAATATGTTTTCCATGTCACACCTCAGGAACAAGACATCCTGAGAAATTCTGCTTTTAGGCAACCCATCAGACAAGAGTGGTCACACCGACCTTCCTAATATCAACCAACTGACCACCCCCCCCCATCCACCCAATTAAATCTCTATGCACCAAACACCGTGCCAGGCATGAGGGCATAAAGATCAGTAACACAGAGTCTACTCCTTGAAAGAGTTCAGTTCAGACCAGGACATGCACACACCAGTATATGGACTGTTCACCATAGCACAGTGTGTAAAAGACTAGAAACAAGCTAAGCATTCATCCACAGGGAAGTGACTCATCAAACTAGACAGTACATCCACATAATGAAATACTATGCCTTGTAAGAAAATGGAAAGCTCTGCAAGATACACTGTTTTTAAAAAGTATAAAAAGCAAGGTGCAAGCGTATATCATATGCTAACTCTTGTGTAAGAAAGATGGAAAAAAATAAGTATCCTGCTTGTTTTTGCATCAAGAAATACTGGAAGGATACATAAGAAACTAACACCCTAGGAGTGCAGAGGAGCAAGGTTAAGAATCAGACCTTCTATGTATATTTTCACACTAATAACATTAACAAGCTTAATCTAACAAATACCTAAAGAATACTTAGCACATTAGAAATTGTACTTTCTTTCTCAATCACTCGTAAGACAGAAATAAAAAATAAAAAATGATGAGGCTGCAGATCCATTCTCAACAATATCAAAGATACAAGATGATATCCATCCCCAAAAGCAATGAAATTAATGACAAGACAATAACCATACCAAAAAAACATACATGGGGGGACCCGAATCATTTTTCAAGTACCTAAAGTAGTTATTCTAAATTCTAGTTGTGCATTATCATCACTTAAGAAGCTTTTTTTCCTTTAAAAATAAACTTTTATTTTAGAACAGTTTTAGATTTATAGTTATTGCAAATATAGTACAGAGAGTTTTAATGTACTCCGCCCAGTTTTTAAATTTAGTTCTTGTTTGTTGTTGTTGAGTTTTAAGAGTCATTTGTGTAATTTTAGATAGAAGTTCTTTATCAGAAATGTGTATTGCACATATTTTCTCCCAGCTCTTGGTTTGTCTTTTATTTTTCTTAACTGTATTCTAATTTCCTTTTCCTGTTCTAGGATCTCATCAGCGATACCACATCACACTTAATGGTCATGTCTCCTTAGGCTTCTCTTGGTTTTCACAGTCTCTCAGACTCTTGTTTTCAATGACCTTGACAGTTTTGCAGATTACTGGTCAGACATTCTGCAGAATGTTCCACAACCCTCCCTATCCCACCCCTCTAGGTGGTCACAAAGCACTGAGCTGAGCTGATCTCCCTGTGCTATGCGACTGCTTCCCACTAGCTATCTACCTTACGTTTGGTAGTGTATATATGTCCATGCCACTCTCTCGCTTTGTCACAGCTTACCATTCTCCCTCCCCATATCCTCAAGTCCATTCTCTAGTAGGTCTGTATCTTTATTCCCGTCTTACCCCTAGGTTCTTCATGACCGTTTTTTTTTTTCTTAGATTCCATATGTATGTGTTAGCATATGGTATTTGTTTTTCTCTTTCTGATTTACTTCACTCTGTATGACAGACTCTAGGTCCATCCACCTCACTACAAATACCTCAATTTCGTTTCTTTTTATGGCTGAGTAATATTCCATTGTATATATGTGCCACACCTTCTTTATCCATTCATCCGATGATGGACACTTAGGTTGCTTCCAAAAAGCTTCTTAAAATACATATTCCAAGGCCTCGTCCCAGACCTACTGGATGGGGGCGCTGTAGCTCTGACATACCGGGCAGGTAGAAGCTCTCAACACTGAGTCCACCTGCCCAGTTGCTGTCAGAACGTGGACACATTAGAGTGTCACCAAGCCTAGATACACTTTGGTTATACTTCAGATCAGAGACCAACATAAAAGAGTTAGCTTTCTCACAGAGTAGCCATAAAATTATATATTCAAGACAATGTCTAAGAAACAGTGATACAAGTACCACTGAATGAACGCAAATGAGTTTTACATCATGGCTGACATCTCTTCTCAGAAACCGTCAGGATGTTTACACTGGCGTGTTTCCCAATTTAAAAGCACGCAAACTGCTTTCAGTTCTGTCAGATCACAGTCATAATTACTGACGTCCATGTCCAACTTCACTTAAGACATTTATATAGCTGTTTCACCAACTCACACATGTGCACGGACCTGCCAGCCCTACTGAACCACAGCAGACCTGGACATGTGCCAGGGAAATACTGAGACACCCCAGCAAACCCCAAATTTTCAAATGCCATTAAATATAAGTGCATTAGAACAGAAATGCTTCAGACTGAATATCTGAACAATGGGAACAAATAACACAACTCACAGGGTGGTATGGACTAAGGGAGATGCTGAATTAAATGAGAATAAAGCTCTTCTGAGCCGCACATTCAGGGCAATGGGCTAGGTTCCCTCCCTCCCTCACTGATTCCATCCTGCTCGCTACCAGGCCAATCCTGGAACGCTTAAGTCTCGAAGATAAGCTCCTTGACAGTCGAGAGATCATCTGGTTGGAAGCTGCTTGTTAGAAGCCCAGCATCTAACACAGGACAGGCTCTCGATAAACAATGGTGCGTGACTGACTGGATGTGGCCGGGGTCCGGCTTTAGAACAGAGCCATGGGCGCACACCAGCTCAGGTTCCTACCCATTCTACTGTGCCAGCTCCCCGTCCTTTCTCTAAGATTTGTTTCCACTAAGCTGAAATTCTGCCAGGTGACATCTCTAGTACCACATCTCAGTTCATGCCTCCTCTTTCTAACTCTTAACCGATGCCATCACCCGTGAAGACACACACGTGGGAGGAGCTTCAAGATGGCGTAAGGGTAAGACGCGGAGATCACCTTCCTCCCCACAAATACATCAGAAATACATCTACACGTGGAACAGCTCCTACAAAACACGTACTGAACGCTGGCAGCAGACCTCAGACCTCCCAAAGGGCAAGAAACTCCCCACGTACCTGGGTAGGGCAAAAGAAAAAAAAAAAAAAACAGAGACAAAAGAATAGGGACGTGACCTGCACCAGTGGGAGGGAGCCGTGAAGGAGGAAAGGCTTCCACACGCTAGGAAGCCCCTTCGCGGGTGGAGACTGCGGGTGACGGAGGGGGAAAGCTTCGGAGCCGCAGAGGAGAGCGCAGCAACGGGGTGCGGAGGGCAAAGCGGGGAGATTCCCGCACAGAGGGTCAGGGCCGACCAGCACTCACCAGCCCGAGAGGCTTGTCTGCTCCCCCGCTGGGCCGGGTGGGGGGCTGGGAGCTGAGGCTCGGGCTTCGGTCGGATGGCAGGGAGAGGACTGGGGTTGGCGGCATGAACACAGCCTGCAGGGGCTGAGTGCACCACGGCTAGCCAGGAGAGAGTCCGGGAAAAAGTCTGGAGCTGCCGAAGAGGCAAGAGACCATTGTTTCGGGGTGCTCGAGGAGAGGGGATTAAGAGCACTGCTTAAAGGAGCTCCAGAGATGGGCGCGAGCCGTGGCTAACAGCGCGGACCCCAGAGAAAGGCATGAGACGCTAAGGCTGCTGCTGCCGCCACCAAGAAGCCTGTGTGCAAGCACAGGTCACTATCCACACCTCCCCTCCTGGGAGCCTGTGCAGCCCGCCACTGCCAGGGTCCCGTGATCCAGGGACAACTTCCCCGGGAGAACGCACGGTGCGCCTCAGGCTGGTGCAACGTCACGCTGGCCTCTGCCGCCGCAGGCTTGCCCCACATCCACACCCCTCCCTCGCCCCGTCCTGAGTGAGCCAGAGCCCCCGAATCAGCGGCTCCTTTAACCCTGTCCTGTCTGAGCGAAGAACAGATGCCCTCAGGCGACCTACACGGAGAGGCGGGTCCAAATCCTAAAGCTGAGCCCCGGGAGCTGGGAGAACAAAGAGAAAGGGAAATCTCTCCCAGCAGCCTCAGGAGCAGCGGATTAAAGCTCCACAGTCAACTTGATGTACCCTGCATCTGTGGAATACCTGAATAAACAACGAATCATCCCAAATTGAGGAGGTGGACTTTGGGAGCAACGATAAATATATATTTTTTTCCCCTTTTCTCTTTTTGTGAGTGTGTATGTGTATGCTTCTGGGTATGATTTTGTCTGTATAGCTTTGCTTTTACCATTTGTCCTAGGGTTCTGCCTGTCCTTTTTTTTTTTTTTTTTTACTTTTTAAAATTTTTCTCTTAATAATTATGTTTTATTTTAATAACTTTTCTTTTATCTTCTTCTTTTTTTCTGTTTTTGCTCCCTTTTATTCTGATCTGTGTGGAGGACAGGCTCTTGGTGCTCCAGCCAGGCGTCAGGGCTGTGCCACTGAGGTGGGAGAGTCAAGTTCAGGACACAGGTCCACAAAAGACCTCCCAGCTCCACATAATATTAAACGGCAAAAATCTCCCAGAGATCTCCATATGAATGCCAAGACCCAGCTCCACTCAACGACCAGGAAGCTACAGTGCTGGACACCCTATGCCAAACAACTAGCAAGACAGGAACACAACCCCATCCATTAGCACAGAGGCTGCCTAAAATCATAGTAAGGCCACAGACATCCCAAAACACACCACCAGATGTGGACCTGCCCAACAGAAAGACAAGATCCAGCCTCATCCACGAGAACACAGGCACTAGTCCCCTCCACCAGGAAGCTTACACAACCCACTGAACCAACCTTAGCCACTGGGGACAGACACCAAAACAACGGGAACTATGAACCTGCAGCCTGTGAAAAGGAGACCCCAAACACAGTAGGTTAAGCAAAATGAGAACACAGAGAAACACACCACAGATGAAAGAGCAAGATAAAAACCCACCAGACCTAACAAATGAAGAGGAAATAGGCAGTCTTTCTGAAAAAGAATTCAGAATAATGATAGTAAAGACGATCAAAAATCCTGGAAATAGAATGGAGAAAATACAAGAAATGTTTAACAAGGACCTAGAAGAACTAAAGAACAAACAAACAGTGATGAACAACACAGTAAATGAAATTAAAAATTCTCTAGAAGGGATCAATAGCAGAATAACTGGGGCAGAAGAACAGATAAGGGACCTGGAAGATAAAATAGTGGAAATAACTACTGCAGAGCAGAATAAAGAAAAAAGAAGGAAAAGAATTGAGGACAGTCTCAGAGACCTCTGGGACAACATTAAATGCACCAACATTTGAATTATAGGGGTCTCAGAAGAAGAAGAGAAAAAGAAAGGGACTGAGAAAATATTTGAAGAGATTAATACTTGAAAACTTCCCTAATATCGGAAAGGAAATAGTTAATCAAGTCCAGGAAGCACAGAGGGTCCGATACAGGATAAATCCAAGGAGAAACACGCCAAGACACTTACTAATCAAACTATCGGGGCTTCCCTGGTGGCGCAGTGGTTGAGAGTCTGCCTGCCGATGCAGGGGACACAGGTTCATGCCCTGGTCTGGGAAGATCCCACATGCCGCGGAGTGGCTGGGCCCGTGAGCCATGGCTGCTGAGCCTGCGTGTCCGGAGCCTGTGCTCCGCAACAGGAGAGGCCACAACAGTGAGAGGCCTGCGTACCGCAAAAAATATATAAATAAATAAAATCAAACTATCAAAAATTAAATACAAAGAACAGATATTAAAAGCAGCAAGGGAAAAACAATAAATAACACATAAGGGAATCCCCATAAGGTTAATAGCTGATCTTTCAGCAGAAACTCTGCAAGCCAGAAGGGAGTGGCAGGACATATTTAAAGTGATGAAGGAGAAAAACCTACAACCAAGATTACTCTACCCAGCAAGGATCTCATTCAGATTTAACAGAGAAATTAAAATCTTTACAGACAAGCAAAAGCTAAGAGAATTCAGCACCACCAAACCAGCTTTACAACAAATGCTAAAGGAACTTCTCTAGGCAGGAAACACAAGAGAAGGAAAAGACCTACAATAACAAACCCAAAACAATTAAGAAAATGGGAATAGGAACACACATATCGGTAATTACCTTAAATTTAAATGGCTTAAATACTCCAACCAAAAGATACAGACCGGTTGAATGGATACAAAAACAAGACCCGTATATATGCTGTCTACAAGAGACCCATTTTAGACCTAGGGACACATACAGACTAAAAGTGAGGGGATGGAAAAAGATATTCCATGCAAATGGAAATCAAAAGAAAGCTGGAGTAACAATTCTCATATCAGACAAAATAGACTTTATAACAAAGACTATTACAAGAGACAAAGAAAGACACTACATAATGATCAAGGGATCAATCCAAGAAGATATAACAATTGTAAATATTTATGCACCCAACATAGGAGCACCTCAATACATAAGGCAAATACTAACAGCCATAAAAGGGGAAATCGACAGTAACACAATCATAGTAGGGGACTTTAACACCCCACTTTCACCAATGGACAGATCATCCAAAATGAAAATAAATAAGGAAACACAAGCTTTAAATGATACATTAAACAAGATGGACTTAATTGATATTTATAGGACATTCCATCCAAAAACAACAGAATACACATTCTTCTCAAGTGCTCATGGAACATTATCCAGGATAGATCATATCTTGGGTCACAAATCAAGTCTTGGTAAATTTAAGAAAACTGAAATCGTATCAAGTATCTTTTCCGACCACAACGCTATGAGACTAGATACCAATTACAGGAAAAAAATCTGTAAGAAATACAAACACATGGAGGCTAAACAACACACTACTTAATAACCAAGAGATCACTGAAGAAATCAAAGAGGAAATAAAAAAATACCTAGAAACAAATGACAATGAAAACACGACAACCCAAAACCTATGGGATGCAGCAAAAGCAGTTCTAAGAGGGAAGTTTATAGCAATACAATCCTACCTTAAGAAACAAGAAACATCTCAAATAAACAACCTAACCTAACACCTAAAGCAATTAGAGAAAGAAGAACAAAAAAACCCCCAAAGTTAGCAGAAGGAAAGAAATCATAAAGATGAGATCAGTAATAAATGAAAAAGAAATTAAGGAAACAACAGCAAAGATCAATAAAACTAAAAGCTGGTTCTTTGAGAAGATAAACAAAATTGATAAACCATTAGCTAGACTTATCAAGAAAAAAAGGGAGAAGACTCAAATCAATACAATTAGAAATGAAAAAGGAGAAGTAACAACTGACACTGCAGAAATACAAAGGATCATGAGAGATTACTATAAGCAACTGTATGCCAATAAAATGGACAACCTGGAAGAAATGTTGTCAAATTCTTAGAACAGCACAACCTTCCGAGACTGAACCAGGAAGAAATAAAAAATATGAACGGACCAATCACAAGCACTGAAATTGAAACTGTGATTAAAAATCTTCCAAAAAACTAAAGCCCAGGACCAGATGGCTTCACAGGTAAATTCTATCAAATATTTAGAGAAGAGCTAACACCTATCCTTCTCAAACTCTTCCAAAATATAGCAGAGGGAGGAACACTCCCAAACTCATTCTACGAGGCCACCATCACCCTGATACCAAAACCAGACAAGGATGTCACAAAGAAAGAAAACTATAGGCCAATATCACTGATGAACATAGATGCAGAAATGCTCAACAAAATACTAGCAAACAGAATCCAACAGCACATGAAAAGGATCATACACCAGGATCAACTGGGGTTTATTCCAGGAATGCAAGGATTCTTCAATATATGCAAATCAATCAACATGATACACCATATTAACAAACTGAAGGAGAAAAACCATATGATCATCTCAATAGATGCAGAGAAAGCTTTTGACAACATTCAACACCCATTTATGATAAGAATCCTGCAGAAAGTAGGCATAGAGGGAACTTTCCTCAACATAATAAAGGCCATATATGACAAATCCACAGCCAACATCGTCCTCAATGGTGAAAAACTGAAACCATTTCCACTAAGATCAGGAACAAGACAACGTTGCCCAATAGTGCTCTCACCACTATTATTCAACATAGTTTTGGAAGTTTTAGCCACAGCAATCAGAGAAGAAAAAGAAATAAATGGAATTCAAATCAGAAAAGAAGAAGTAAAGCTGTCACTGTTTGCAGATGACATGATAGTATACATAGAGAATCCTAAAGATGCTACCAGAAAACTACTAGAGCTAATCAATGAATTTGGTAAGTAGCAGGATACAAAATTAATGCACAGAAATCTCTTGCATTCCTATACACTAATAGTGAAAAATCTGAAAGTGAAATTAAGAAAACTCTCCCATTTACCATTGCAACAAAAAGAATAAAATATCTAGGAATAAACCTACCTAAGGAGATAAGACCTGTATGCAAAAAATTATATGACACTGATGAAAGAAATTAAAGATGATACAAAGAGATGGAGAAATATACCATGTTCTTGGATTGGAAGAATCAACATTGTGAAAATGACTCTACTACCCAAAGCAATCTACAGATTCAATGCAATCCCTATCAAACTACCACTGGCATTTTTCACTGAACTAGAACAAAAATTTCACAATTTGTATGGAAACACAAAAGACCCCGAATAGCCAAAGCAATCTTGAGAATGAAAAACGGAGCTGGAGGAATCAGGCTCCCTGACTTCAGACTATACTACAAAGCTACAGTAATCAAGACAGTATGGTAGTGGCACAAAAACAGAAATATAGATCAATGGAACAGGATAGAAAGCCCAGAGATAAACCCACGCACATAAGGTCACCTTATCTTTGATAAAGGAGGCAAGAATATACAGTGGAGAAAAGACAATCTCTTCAATAAGTGGTGCTGGGAAAACTGGACAGCTACATGTAAAAGAATGAAATTAGAACACTCCCTAACACCATACACAAAAATAAACTCAAAATGGATTAAAGACCTAAATGTAAGGCCAGATACCATCAAACTCTTAGAGGAAAACATCGGCAGAACATTCTATGACATAAATCTCAGCAAGATCCTTTTTGACCCACCTCCTAGAGAAATGGAAATAAAAACAAAAATAAACAAATGGGACCTAATGAAAATTAAAAGCTTCTGCACAGCAAAGGAAACCATAAACAAGCCGAAAAGAAATGGGAGAAAATATTTGCGAATGAAGCAACTGACAAAGGATTAATCTCCAAAATTTACAAGCAGCTCATGCAGCTTGACATTAAAAAAACAAACAACCCAATCCAAAAATGGGCAGAAGACCTAAATAGACATTTCTCCAAAGTAGATATACAGATTGCCAACAGGTACATGAAAGAATGCTCAACATCATTAATCATTAGAGAAACGCAAATCAAAACTACAATGAAGTATCATCTCACACCAGTCAGAATGGCCATCATCAAAAAATCTAGAAACAATAAATGCTGGAGAGGGTGTGGAGAAAAGGGAACCCTCTTGAACTGCTGGTGGGAATGTAAATTGATACAGCCACTATGGAGAACAGTATGGACGTTCCTTAAAACACTAAAAATAGAACTACCATACAACCCAGCAATCCCACTACTGGGCATATACGCTGAGAAAACCATAATTCAAAAAGAGTCATGTAGATGAGGATGATTATAATTTTTGTGACTTTCTGTTTGAATAAAAAAAATAAAAATCCCACAAGGACTCAGAGGCAAAAAATATACAAATCAATTTTCACTGCAAAGTAAAGGAGCTGTTACAGTGGAGGATTACTGGACTGAACGTCAATATTATGACATAGTATGAGCGTGTTTCATATTTGGTAATTGCAATCATTGTTGCTTTTGTTGTAGTCATCCATTTACAATGCTTGGTGCCAGTTTATTTATCTCTTGTAAAAATAAAATACAGTGTGTGTGTGTGAGTTGTGAGCAAAAAAAAAAGAAAGCAGATCCACATGAAAATGAAGTTTAAATGATGACCAAATGGTTTGTTTAAGGTATTGGCCAATTGTGCATTATTTTGTTACTCTTTGTGTGTATTAAAGTATTTGTGTCAAATTAAAAAAAGAAAAAAAACCCAAAAACCTAATAGTACTACTACTATACTATATAAATACATGTTTTTATATATCAAATATAATATATATTTAATATAAGTACAAGTATGATGTAAATATATAATACATATTTTATAGAAAAAAAAAAAGTCATGTACCACAATGTTCATTGCAGCTCCATTTACAATAGCCAGGACATGGAAGCAACCGAAGTATCCATCAACAGATGAATGGATAAAGAAGATGTGGCACATATATACAATGGAATATTACTCAGGCATAAAAAGAAATGAAACTGAGTTATTTGTAGTGAGGTGGATGGACCTAGAGACTGTCATACAGAGTGAAGTAAGTCAGAAAGAGAAAAACAAATACCGTATGCTAACACATATATATATGGAATCTTAAAAAAAAAAATGGTCATGAAGAACCTAGGCATAAGATGGGAATAAAGATGCAGACCTACTAGAGAATGGACTTGAGGATACGGGGAGGGGGAAAGGTAAGCTGGGACAAAGTGAGAGAGTGGCATGGACATATATACACTGCCAAACGTAAAACAGATAGCTAGTAGGAAGCAGCCTCATAGCACAGGGAGATCAGCTCGGTGCTCTGTGACCACCTACAGAGGTGGGATAGGGAGGGTGGGAGGGAGGGAGATGCAAGAGGGAAGAGATATGCGGACATATGTATATATATAACTGATTCACTTTCTTATAAAGCAGAAACTAACACATCATTGTAAAGCAATTATATTCCAATAAAGATGTGAAAAAAAAAACAGACATGAAAACAGAGTAAGTGATGCTTTGGCTTGATAGAGATGAGTAAACAGTTAACAGTTATTTTGGGATATGACCATATGGGCCCCTCCTTTTGTCCAAAAAATGATTCAAAGGTATCACAATCATCACTACAATGAGGCGATAGGAGCGTGGAAAGGGAAGAAGAAAAATGTGAGAGACATTTAAGAAACATAGGGGTCTAATGTTTAGAAAACACACCTGTTGTCCTCTGAACAGCTAAGTCAGTGAGCACTGTCACAGGACACCTAGTGACCCAAATTTCTTTGAAAAGATTGCATGTCTTGATAGTGAAATCTCTGCTGCAGGATGTACTAGGTCAGGTTTTTGTTTTCTTTTTCAATACAGAAGTTTCCATCACTTCAAGATTACAGAATAAATACAAACTACTCGAATCCTCGTCTTCAGTCTAAAGATGCAAGTCACTCGAATCACACTAAGGGCCTTTCAGGTAACTGAAAATAATAACTTCTAAATATCCAGTGACAAATTCCTGGCCACACCGAAGAGTACAAACTCAACTATTTTAAGTAGGCCCAGGCCCCCGACAAAAGGGGAAAGGAGGACACAGGGTGGCCTTAGCCGTCTGTTAAATTAATAATCCTTGAATTTGTGACACATAACAATGGAAGATATCATGTGTTCTAGTGTTAAGGATATTTTAAGGGGAGATTCTTGGCCATGGTGAATTTCAAGCACCTTAGTTGATTTGAGAAAATATTTGTTGAGTGGTGAGCCCTTCCATAGAGAATGCCTATGTATTTAAAGCATATGAAATGTCATTTTTACTTACCCTACTGTCTCTATATATATCGAATACAACTGCAAAGGAGAAAAAACCTGAAGTTAGTAATGAACTTCTATTTTCATGATCTACACCTCCTTTTGAAAATTAAAATGCGTTTTATTATTAGTTACTCAAAGGACTTCCTGCTTCTACATCTCAAAACTTCAAACATAAAAAGGCATCCTGCAATGTTTTACTTATATAATTTTGTTTTCCTTTTCGCGATCCTCAGCCGTAATCCCTTACGTTTAAAAATTCAAACCAAACACCAACATCGTCTCAACCAGTTCACAATTAGAGACAGGTTATCTATATCAGAGAAAGGAGCATCAATCACTAACTGCTTGATGGGGAATAAAATGGGTAAAATCTGCAATAGAAAAGCACACTATCTAGCCATGCTTAGGGCATGATTCATCTTTTTTAAAAGTCAAACCTGCCACAGACCCCAGGCTTGGCAAGTAGAAAAACAGAAACCATAGCAGATATAATTTGACAATGCATGAAAATTGTCTCATACACAATACTTTCAATACTTACTTTCAACTCTTAAAAACAGCTTACAAATATTTACTTTGTAACTGGTGCTATCTGATCATTCAAATAAAAATCTAGAAAGGCAGATCAGTCAACTAGCTAATTTAGTCCTAATAACAGAAGCATGTGGTTCTCTGTAGACAGACCCTTTGAAATGTATAACAAAATACCTCAAATGACAGGAGAGAGAACCATCTCAGTATTAAAAAGGGACTCTGGTTAAATAACGTAAAATTAACATGCAAACCCATCAGCCATACTATCATATAATAAAACGCTTAAAATACAGTATTTTGAATCCAGTTTTAAAATATGTACCACCGTGAAATAAGGTTCGGTAACATTATGCATTTCATTTCACTGGGCCAATAAAAAATACTCACAGTCTTCATCTAAGAATTTATACTGTATGTGTTTCTTGAAAAAGTCTTGTATGCATCTGCAAATCTCTTCCTTTTGTTTAGAAATATGATCATAATATTGTGTGTAGTCCCTTTGAGAAATACCTGACAAGAAAATATTTTATATTTCATTATTACACAATATTCTTTTCAAAAACACCAATATGTGATTTAAACCTCTTTTTGAGGAAACCATTAAAGTAGATCGAACGAATATGGCATCATACATTAGTCAGCATTTTATATAGATATAAAGCGTATCAGTTGTAAAGGTTCAAATGGCTAGGTGAACCCTACAATTCCATCTTGCCATGCACTCTTACTTTAGAAACAGGAGTTATTTTTATTGAGTACAATGGGAAGAATTCAAAGTCATAAAAATGTTTCTTACGTAAAAAATGAAAGAAGCAATTTTAAACCTACCCACATAGTCAACTGCTGCTGCTTTGATTTTTCCAATGAACTGTCTAAAAATTGGCATTCTGTTCCACTTTCTTTGGGAAAATGTAAAATACCCCTCAGCATACGTCTTCCATAATCACACTGCACTTCACGGTCTATTTTCCTTGTTCATACGTCCTATCCTGCCTTCACAAGCCTGATGTTTCAAGCCATGGAAAAGTAAACATTCCTTTCTTCAGAGTGACTTGCTGACATTATTCCAAAAAGACTAAAGGGAGTATTGTAAGAACTCCTTTAACCTGCTCTAGACCTAAGAAAAAGTTCTCTGCTCTGAAAGAAGGGCTTCCAACCAATTTCTTAATCACATGCCAATATGACTCCCTTCTTTAACTGTACTTAATACTGCAGTGTTTCTTTCAGAGATATATAACAATATTATACAATAAATTCAAACAACCCCAGTGTATTTCAGGTAAGTTAAATGTCAACATCACATTCAATAAATAAATAGTGTTGATCTGATTCTGTTCAAATCACACTTTTCTTGGTTGAAAATCAATTCTACCTCATGGAAAATGTGCTTAGACAAAATAAGAGCAAATTATCTACAATATTTAGCTTGAATAAATCATAGCAGACAAAATAATAACCTCAGAGGAAAGAAAATGGGTGCCTTTTAAAGCAATGTACTTCTTTGCATATTTTCTCTTGCTAGAATAATAAACAGTGCTTCAATAATAGAAATAAATGTTCAAAAACTGGGCTTTTTACGCTGCTTAAAATAAGCTGTGTATTGCCAGTAATACCTAGGAAAGCCCCAGAGAGAAAGCAGGTAGTATTACACACATCCTGAGAACAGTAAAGGCCACCACTTTCATCTCTGGAATCCAGATTGACGTGATTCATCAACAAGACTATTTTCTGTGGAAACAGAATCTGGCCTCAGGACCCTTGTCGATACAGCATTCCAGAGAGTCAGTGCCAATTGGTTAGAGGTAGCATCTGAGATGAAAACTGATTGTTACCCTTGTCTTAATTACTAAGTAATTTATTTCCATCAAAAGCTTGTCTTCTTTTAACAATTACTTTCAAAGGTTTAAAAAAACAAAAAAATGCAAAAACCTCACCAATAAGCTTATTTTCCTTGACAAAACATCGGAACTCAGCACCAGGAATTAATTCACACCATTTTCGAAGAACAAGCTGTAGACAAAGGAAAAAAGGAACACAACTATGTAACAAGAGAATATTTACTAGTCTAATAAACAATTTTATGTTGAGACTGTATCTTAACAATTGCCATTATCAAGTGTTTTGGTTTTTTTAAAAAAAAAAGGCATCATAAAACATTCCTGACATGATATGTAGGGAACAGAGCTATGATCTATTAGTCTAACAGAACAGGGGAAATTGTATTAAAACTCTTTATGACAAAATGTGCCTTTGTCATTTATTTACCATTTTGGGAGTTCTGAAATAATATACAACTCAAAGGATGATATAGTCACATATTATCATCGTTGGGCCATAAGTTTCCCTATAATTCATATGTTCCTCACTCCTTTAAGAACATCAAAAAGTAAAATAATTTCCAAGTTATCTACCTTAAGCATCATTCTGTAATACTCTGATAAAATTATTACGGCTTATCACAAAGACTCACTAAAATCCTTTCATGATTTTCCCATTATTTTAAAGTAATACAATTCTACCAATGGCCCAATTCATAAATGGGTTTATTACTATAACATTATTTAATATGTGCAAATTCTCATATTGTTGTAATTTATAAATAGTACAGTTGACAAATGTATGCTTCTGAGTCTGGTTTTAAAATGTTCTTTGGAAAAAACTAGTCCTGTCCTTTTGAAGTATTAATTGTAATCAATGACAAGAGCCCCAGCCTCCCGAATCCTGGCATACACCTCTTTGCCCCTCAAGACCTAGGAGATAGGACTTGAATTACTCTAGGCCCCATTCCAGGAATCCCCCCAGTGGGCTCTGTACCTTCCCATGCCACCCAGTTTCTTGTACATAACATTCGAGAGTAAGCCCATACCCCATGTTGTACTAGGATAATCTGACACAAGTCTCTCTTCTAAGGGTGAGCAGCTGGGTCTTATTCACCTTTGCATTCCCAGCACAGGTATGTAATGCCTAGCAGTGCCTAGGAAATGTTTGTCGAGTGAAACATGGAATGGTAAATATTTAAGATAAGCAGCCACTAAAAAACACGATATAAAAAAAATTTAATGAACTGTGAAAATGCTCATACTATGTCATAAGTGAAAAAAAAAGTGGCACATAAAGCATCTTATGGAGTGTGTATATGCGCACAGGTGTGCACACCCACACCCACACCCACACCCACACCCACAAATATCTCAAGAAAGGGAAGTTAAAGGTCAAAATGCTAATAATACTGAGGATATCTGGGTGGTAGGCTCCTCATATTTTCTCGTATTTTTAAATTTTTGATAGTAGGTTGCTTTCCTTAAAAAAAAAAACTGTAGTGTTAAAATATGTCTTAGAAATTTGAAGTGCGCTGATTGCAATTTTCGTTATTGTGAGCTCTTGGTCAAGCTCTGTATGTGCCACCTTTTGAAAAAGAACCTAATTATTAAATGAAGAATCCCACACTAAAAAATTACACTGTTGTTACCTATTAAAAGTTGATACTGGCAAATATATTTTCTGACAGCTACAGTAATTTTTATGTAAGCAACAAATAAATATGCAATTATTGCAAACTGACATTAAGTTTTTGGAAAATTTGCATTATCTATTGAAATAACATTTTGGACAGGTAATACAAACACTGTACTTGATTTTTTAAAAAAGGTAAAAGGTGAGTCTTCCCCCCAAACAGTGTCTCTGTCCTCCTCCTCACAGGTAACCAGTGCTGACAATTTCTCATACAGCTTTCCAGAAGTATTCTATGAATACATGAGCATATAGTAGGCATCTTTTTAAATACACAGACGCAAGCACATGATACCTAGGATTTTGCTTGCCACTTTTTTCATTTTTTTTTTTCCCTATCTCAAGTCCCTTTATTTACATATGTATATACATATCCACATATATGTACACACACGTGTGAATGTCTGTGTATAAATATATAGACATATGGGTCCCTGTTCAGCACCACACAAGGTGCTCTGGACACCTGCAGGCTCTTTGTTACATCAAAGATTACAACCTAGTGCACTAACCATCTCCCAGGTTGATTCTTTTTTTTTTTTTTTTTTTAACATCTTTATTGGAGTATAATTGCTTTACAATGGTATGTTAGTTTCAGCTTCACAACAAAATGAATGAGTTATATATATACATATGTTCCCATATCTCTTCCCGCTTGCGTCTCCCTCCCTCCCACCCTCCCTATCCCACCACTCCAGGCGGTCACAAAGCACCGAGCTGATCTCCCTGTGCTATGCGGCTGCTTCCCACTAGCTATCTACCTTACGTTTGGTAGTGTATATATGTCCATGCCTCTTTATCGCTTTGTCACCGTTTACACTTCCCCCTCCCCATAGCCTCAAGTCCATTCTCTAGTAAGTCTGTGTCTTTATTCCTGTTTCACCCCTAGGTTTTTCATGACATTTTTTTTTTTAAATTCCATATATATGTGTAAGCATACGGTATTTGTCTCTCTCTTTCTGACTTACTTCACTCTGTATGACAGACTCTAGGTCTATCCACCTCATTACAAATAGCTCAATTTCGTCTCTTTTTATGGCTGAGTAATATTCCATTGTATATATGTGCCACATCTTCTTTATCCATTCATCCGATGATGGACACTTAGGTTGTTTCCATCTCTGGGCTATTGTAAATAGAGCTGCAATGAACATTTTGGTACATGACTCTTTTTGAATTATGGTTTTCTCAGGGTATATGCCCAGTAGTGGGATTGCTGGGTCATATGGTAGTTCTATTTGTAGCTTTTTAAGGAACCTCCATACTGTTCTCCACAGTGGCTGTATCAATTTACATTCCCACCAACAGTGTAAGAGGGTTCCCTTTTCTCCACACCCTCTCCAGCATTTATTGTTTCTAGATTTTTTGATGATGGCCATTCTGACTGGTGTGAGATGATATCTCATTGTAGTTTTGATTTGCATTTCTCTCATGATTAGTGATGTTGAGCATTCTCTCATGTGTTTGTTGGCACTCTGTATATCTTCTTTGGAGAAATGTCTATTTAGGTCTTCTGCCCATTTTTGGATTGGGTTGTTTGTTTTTTTGTTATTAAGCTGCATGAGCTGCTTATAAATTTTGGAGATCAATCCTTTGTCAGTTGCTTCATTTGCAAATATTTTCTCCCATTCTGAGGGTTGTCTTTTGGTCTTGTTTATGGTTTCCTTTGCTGCGCAAAAGCTTTTAAGTTTCATTAGGTCCCATTTGTTTACTCTTGTTTTTATTTCCATTACTCTAGGAGGTGGGTCAGAAAGAATCTTGCTGTGATTTATGTCATAGAGTGTTCTGCCTATGTTTTCCTCTAAGAGTTTGATAGTTTCTGGCCTTACATTTAGGTCTTTAATCCATTTTGAGCTTATTTTTGTGTATGGTGTTAGGGAGTGATCTAACTTCATACTTTTACATGTAGCTGTCCAGTTTTCCCAGCACCACTTATTGAATAGGCTGTCCTTTCTCCACGGTACATTTCTGCCTCCTTTGTCAAAGATAAGGTGACCATATGTGTGTGGGTTTATCTCTGGGCTTTCTATCCTGTTCCATTGATCTATCTTTCTGTTTTTGTGCCAGTACCATACCGTTTTGATAACTGTAGCTTTGTAGTATAGTCTGAAGTCTGGGAGCCTGATTCCTCCAGTTCCTTCTTTCGTTCTCAAGATTGCTTTGGCTATTCGGGGTCTTTTGTGTTTCCATACAAATTGCAAAATTTTTTGTTCTAGTTCTGTGAAAAATGCCAGTGGTAGTTTGATAGGGATTGCATTGAATCTATAGATTGCTTTCGGTAGTAGAGTCATTTTCACAATGTTGATTCTTCCAATCCAAGAACATGGTATATCTCTCCATCTATTTGTATCATCTTTAATTTCTTTCATCAGTGTCTTATAATTTTCTGCATACAGATCTTTTGTCTCCTTAGGTAGGTTTATTCCTAGATATTTTATTCTTTTTGTTGCAATGGTAAATGGGAGTGTTTTCTTGATTTCACTTTCAGATTTTTCATCATTAGTATATAGGAATGCCAGAGATTTCTGTGCATTAATTTTGTATCCTGCCACTTTACCAAATTCATTGATTAGCTCTAGTAGTTTTCTGGTAGCATCTTTAGGGTTCTCTATGTATAGGATCATGTCATCTGCGAACAGTGACAGCTTTACTTCTTCTTTTCCGATTTGGATTCCTTTTATTTCCTTTTCTTCTCTGATTGCTGTGGCTAAAACTTCCAAAACTATGTTGAATAAGAGTGGTGAGAGTGGGCAACCTTGTCTTGTTCCTGATCTTAGTGGAAATGCTTTCAGTTTTTCGCCATTGAGGATGATGTTTGCTGTGGGCTTGTCGCCACTTTTTTCATTTTAATTACTTTCACTTTCCTGGGCTTTTAAAACTGGGTTTTAAACCCTATGCAGTAACATAATGATGGCATATTCCCCAAAAAACAATAAAAGAGCAAACTGCCGGTGAAATCAATCTCGGGGACAGATGATGACATTACAACAAAGATTACATCGCAGGGCAAGACTAGGAAAACAATCTTTTTCATTTTTGTGTTTCTAGCACAAAGTAATAAGATATAGCAGGTGCTTGATAGATGTTTGTTCAGTGAAAACAATAGATATGAATGTATTACATACACACGATTAATGTTATAAAAAATGTTTAATGACCTGGGAAAATGCTAATATAGTACATACCCCTCACAAATGGTATGTAAAGATCTCAATTACAAGTGCTAAAAGATGCAGGAATTGTTTGGTGGCTTGGTGAAGAGTCAATTACCTGTTCACAGAAGATATGCCACTATATACACTCAACACACTCAGAATTACTTAGTACAGTAATTCAGTGGACAACTTTTGAAAGCATGTGTATATACAAGTGACTGGAAGCAAATAGATGACGAAGAAATTAAACTAACAACAACATCCAAGGACACTGCCCACTTCAGGGGTGTGTGTGTGTGTGTGTGTGCGCGCTGTGTTTCAACCCTTATTACTATTTCTAATAAAGTTTTCCACTGTCCTTTTGTTCTTACTTCTATATGTAATCTGTAAAATGAGAGAACCATAGAAAAAATAAATAAAAACGGTAAAATGGTGGTGACTACTTTTCCTTGCAAATCAGGTTAAAAAGTTTAAACAGGTTAAGCTGGATGGTATGAAGTTGTTTGCTTCATTTCAAAATATGTATAATATTCCATAGTATGTACATACTGTGTATATACTGTATGTGTATGTACATAATACATGCATTTTATGTGTATATTTCATAAATTTAAAAATTCAATGGCTCTAGGTTCCCAGAGAAATTAGTCCAAAAATTTGATTAATTTCACTTAAGAATAGAAATTCTCAATACATCTACATCTAGAATTATCAATTTTATTCAAGATTAAAAAAAAAAAAGATTCTTACCTCATATTCCATACACGGATCTGGGGAATCATCAGTACAATGAATAAATCTTTGAGGGAAAGAAAGGCAATTGAATCTTTATTTTATGGTTGTCAGTTTATGCATACACATTACTTATATTTACTTATATTTAAAGTGGGAGTAAGGTTTTACTAAAAGCTTCCAGAAACAGGAGACTAATTCAAATTCAATGAACATTTATTAAGCATCGTTCAGTGTCCGGCGTTAGCCTAGGCACCCTGAAATGTTATTTGTTATTTCATTTGTCCTCAAAACAACCATATGAGCTACTATAATCTCCATCTTTCTGTTAAAAAAAAAAGGGCTAAAACTAAGGAAAGAGCACATTTAGTGACCAAGCCAGGAGTATAACGCAAACCCACTCTAGACTCCAAATGAGGGTGAGATGGCACTGTTGTTTTATAATTCTCACTGTGCTCTTCATGGCTGAACCAGAAGTCTAGTTCTCTGCTGACATTAACTCTGCCACCTAAAGCCACAAAAAGTTCATCTAATCCTTCTCCCACATCCCATTTAAAAATAGCTGACAGAAGAATTATTCATTCCTCCATTAAATATATTGCTTCCTCCTCTAAAAATCCTCAGTTTCATGGACAATTTTTCACATCCTTTATTAAACACCCACCTATACCAAGGGCTGGCGAGGCACTGGAACACCAAAATGACTAAGAGTCCCTTGTCCTTTAGTCTGGTGAGGAAAGCCTAACAAGTACCCAAAGAATTTCAAAACACTGAAAATAAAAATACTGTGATGGCACAAAGGAAACACTGATTAGCTCTTCATGTTTGGGGGGAGGGGCTTCATTTGACATGAAGAGAAGGGTCTGTGTTTGAGGCAAAGGGAGAGAAGTGAGAACTACGCACAGGACTACTGGAGGTCAGTACTGATGGGTGTGGAGGGAAGAACTGCCAAAAGATGTGGCTGGAGAGAAATTCTGGACAAGAAGGACTATCCAGATCATGAAGGGTCTTGTTTGCCTACGCAGAGAGGTTGTGATTTATTATACAGACAATGGGGGGCTAAAAACGTTTCTAAACATCTGAGGGAGATCATTGCACTTAGGCTTTAGAAATATCACAGGTGGCAACGGTGCTGGAGAGCCTGGGGGAATGGGCGGCAGGTTGGGAGGCTGAGAGCCCAGTTAGAAGGCTCATTGCAACAGCCCCAGCGAGAGATGAGGGGCCAACTAATGCGAAGGCAGAGGAGAGGGAGAGGAGAAGCTCTATACAAAGATATTTAGGAGACAAAGTCAGGGCTACTTGGTGCCTGATTGAAAGCGCAGGATGAGGGAGAAAGAGGCCAGATGACTGGGGTGGCTGCTTGATGACTCGCTGGATAATGAGGCAAATACCATTCACTAAGAAGGAAGAGCAGGTGATGTGGATGAGGAAAACATGGGAGCTAACTACGTTTGGGTGGGTAGTGTTGGAGAAGTCCTGGGAGAACCACAGAGAATGTCTAGTAAGCAACTGGAACAAGGAAACTCAAGAGTGGGTGGAGGTGAAAATAATTATCTGGAAGTAATCGTCCTACTGGTATAAGAGCTAAGGTCAAGGATGGAGACAGAAGTGATCAGTCAGCTCATTCAGATAGAAACCTAGGGAATACCAACAATTCAAGAAGCAAAACAGGTGGTCAAGAGACATTTTCATAAAAAAATACACAAGCAAAACAAAAAATAGTTTTAAAGACATCTTAAGCAATTTACAAGTAGAATTAAATTTGAAAAGCTTTTAAATTTCCCTGAATGTTTGATTAGGTTGGAATTCTCTGCAATCATTTATGACTTATACTACAAACAATAACAACACAAATAAGGTGGTTGGCTAAAATCCTCAGAAAATAAGAACTTTTATTGCCACTAACAGTTGGGCACTAATGGATATAATCTGAATGACAAAGAAAGATACACACGGGGAGCTTTGTTAAAAGGCAATGGGCTTTCTCCGTATTAGTGAACAGGCACCAGGTGAAGCATGTACATCTGCCATCTCATTCCATCCTTGCAATAATCCCTGAGAAAGTGCTATTATTATTATCCACATTCATCGCACAAGGAAACCAAGGCTCCGAAAGGTGAGAAATGAAGTCAGTGGTGGGAGGGCACTAAACCACGTGTGGAACTGCTCCTCTCAGAGGTGGAGGTTCTAGAGCTGTTTGTAATTGCTCTCAGATTTCAGAGAAACCACAAATACCAAATGGATCCAGAGAAATACATAAGTCCTGGATCATCTCCTTTAATAGCTCTACATAATATATTCTTCATTATTCTATTTTTTTTCAATTTTTAAAAAATTAATTAATTTTTGACTGCGTTGGGTCTTCGTTGATGCACACGGGCTTTTCTCTAGTTGCGGCAAGAGGGGGCTACTCTTTGTTGCATTGCGCGGGCTTCTCATTGCGGTGGCTTCTCTTGTTGCGGAGCATGGGCTCTAGGTGTGCAGGCTTCAGTTGTTGTGGCATGTGAGCTCAGTAGTTGTGGCTCGCGGGCTCTAGAGCGCAGGCTCAGTACTTGTAGCGCGTGGGCTTAGTTGCTCCATGGCATGTGGGATCTTCCTGGACCAGGGCTCAAACCCATGTCCCCTGCATTGGCAGGCGGATTCTTAACCACTGCGCCACCAGGGAAGTCCTATTCTTCTTTATTGTAAAAGAGTCCCTCACCTTTTTTTTTCTGGTTTAACAGCCTAAATATTTTAATTAGCAAAAAACACTAATTCATTTATGAATTCTATTATAAAAATTCATTTTATCCTTAAAACATTTTCCCTCAACTCCTTTCTAAATTCTAAATGAAAAGATGAAAAGTGTGTCAAAAATCCAGACAGTGAGGAATAAAAAATTGTGTGGTAAAAGAATTTTTCACAAGCGAGAAAAGCGTTCACAATACAGTATACTTTTAAATAATAAAAAAGGTCACAAAACTACACAGTACAAGCTCATATTTTAAAACATACATGAGAAAACATAATACAATGTTAACTATTGGAATGTTCACAATGATTCTTTCCCAGCAGTGATTGTTCATTTCTTCTGCTGCTTTTCTGTAGTATTTCTAACATTATGTTTATCACATTAAATATATATTACTTTAACTTTTAATTTTGAGGAATTAAAAAACACATAAAAGTACAAAGAAGGGACTTCCCTGGTGGCGCAGTGGTTAAGAATCCACCTGCCAATGCAGGGGACATGAGTTTGAGCCCTGGTCCAGGAAGATCCCACATGCCGTGGAGCAACTAAGCCCATGCGCCACAACTACTGAGCCTGCGCTCTAGAGCCCGCGAGCCACAACTACTGAAGCCCGCACGCCTAGAGCCCGTGCTCTACAACAAGAGAAGCCACCCCAATGAGAAGCCCACGCACCGCAACAAAGAGTAGACCCCGCTCGCTGCAACTCGCCCACACGCAGCAACAAAGATTCAACGCAGCCAAAAAAAGGACAAAGTGTACATATAGCACTTTTATAATAAGAAACCAAGTTTACTTTAAAAGTTAATATTTTACATTTTGCAGTGTATACAAAATATCAAATTATGTTGTATACCTGAAACTAATATATACTGTTAGGCCAATTATACAATTTTTTAAAAAGTTAGGACTTCCCTGGTGGCAGAGTGATTTAAGAATCCACCTGTCAAGGCAGGGGACACAGGTTTGAGCCCTGGTCCGGGAAGATCCTACATGCCGTGGAGCAACTAAGCCCGTGCACCACAACTACTGAGCCTGCACTCTAGAGCCCGCGAGCCACAACTCCTGAAGCCCACACGCCTAGAGCCCGTGCTCCGCAACAAGAGAAGCCACCCCAATGAGAAGCCCGCGCACTGCAACGCTCGCCACAATGAGAGAAAGCCCGCAACGAAGACCCAACGCAGCCAAAAATAAATTAAAAAAAAAGTTAATATTTTAGCTTTCAATTAACCAGTAATTCTTATCATGATAAAACTGAACTGCCTATCGTTTTTTAAAAATTTAAATGCATCTAAAATATACAAGGGAGGGCTTCCCTGGTGGTCCAGTGGTTAAGAATCTGCCTGCCAATGCAGGGGACTCGGGTTCGAGCTCTGGTCCGGGAAGATCCCACATGCCGCGGAGCACCTAAGTCCATGTGCCACAACTACTGAGCTACTGAGCCTGTGCTCTAGAGCCTGCACGCTGAGCAAGCTCTGCATGCTCTGCAAGAAGAGAAGCTACCGCAATGAGAAGCCTGAACACTGTAACAAAGAGTAGCCTCAGCTCACCACAACCAGAGAAAAGCCCGTGCCCAGCAACGAAGACCCAACGCAGCGAAAAATAAAATAAAATAAATTAAATTAAAAAAAATATATATATATATACAAGGGAGATGGGAGGAGAGAAATGACAAAGGAATTCGAATAAACACTTCCAAAACACAGGTCTTCATTATCTAAATTTTTTAATGCTTCTATATTCCTACAAATATTGATTTCAACCCTTGGTTAATCCTCATTTGCTACTTTAAAATAGGTATACATTTTAATACACATTTGCATTCTACCATCCCATAACATTATTTTTTAAGTGGTGATAGGTTTAACATTTAATGTTAGTTAAAAACCTTGACTAGTTTCAGAAGGTAGACGTGAGAACATATGTGCTACATGAGATTACTGTACAAGGCTTTTTCTTATTAAGATGATTAATCAGATGGTCAAGTACAGTCTCTGAAAGGAGAGGAAAGTGCAGAGCCACCTAATTAAGACTGAATGTGAAGGTCAACAACATTTTTAGGAGCTCAGCTGAAATACCGCAAAAAACACTGTGTATGAATATTTAAATTCCATTTATATTCTGGAGGAAGTAGATTTAAAAAGCAAAAATGTGTTAAGATATTTAGAGTATTAACAACACTTGAATGCTTACAAATCCTTATATAAATTACGGTTCAAAAATTCCAGGTTATATCAAGAAAGGAAAAAGAAAGAAATCCTTAAATCAAGGCTTCTTACTACATTGAAAATACTAGTAGAAAAAATACTAGCAGAAAATATGAGTATCCTAACAGAAATGATAAAATATCTTCATTCATATCAAATATAAAAATGTTTGTATTATTCCCTTAACTGACTGAACCAAGAACACAGATGATCCAAACACTTGCATCTGCAATGGAGAAAAAAAAGCTGATTCTCTCATTTCCAAAAATAACAGTTTCTTAATTGCTAAAAGAAAGCAGGACCTCAGAGAGGTAACAGCAAGTTAAGATCAAGGAAAGCAATTTACAGAGAAAGAATACTGAACTGCTAAGTCTACTTTAGCTTTTGTTTCTATGAACACGTAATTTAAAAGTCATGGTAAGGACTAGTATAAATTCTCAAATCCCAACTCAGCATATAATATAAAATTATAATACGTTATAATGTATGAGCAAAAGCAAGAAATATGTCATAATACCTAACACTTCCCCTGTGTTAACGAACACATTTAAATAACACTTGAAAAATTTGCCTGAATTATGAAATAATATGGAATCATTCGCGATCACCTTGAAATTTGGGCAACTGTTAGAGAATTCCTCAAGTTATAACCCGAAATTAGTCTAGGTCCAGATTGATAAGTGTCCCATACAGATGAGAAACAATATAGGCATCTGCATTGTTCTATATCCATCTCCACCCTCCAGGACCCAGGCCCTTCCCAGCAGAGGTAGGACTAGATGAAACAATATTCCTGTTGAGAAACCTGCTGACAGTTTTACTGCTGTTTCTTTCCACAAAATTTGCCTTTGCTCTCTGGTTGTTGTTGTTGTTGTTTTTTACATCTTTATTGGAGTGTAACTGTTTTAAAATAGTGTGTTAGTTTCTGTTTTATAACAAAGTGAATCAGTTATACATATACATATGTTCCCATATCTCCTCCCTCTTGTGTCTCCCTCCCTCCCACCCATTCAGGTGGTCACAAAGCACCGAGAAAGCCCACGTACAGCAAAGACTCAATGCAGCCAAAAATAAGAAAAAAAAAAACAAAAAAACTTCAAAATAAACACAGGTATTATTGGGACTTCGTTGGTGGTCCACTGGGTAAGACTCTGCACTTGGGGAACTAAGATCCCACATGCCAAGTGGTACGGAAAAAAGCAAACACAAAAAAGACAAAACCCACAGGTGTTATTAAATAATTAATGTCATACAATCTACAATGTGAATTACAAAATAAAAGTATTCTCGGGTACAATCACGGTAAAGACCGAAAAAAGCAAAAAAACAAATAACCAAAGGTCTACTCTGTTGAAAGCTACTATGAAATTATGCCAGTACATTTTTTTTTCTTTTCTTTTTTTTTTTTTTTTTGCGGTACGCGGGCCTCTCACTGCTGTGGCCTCTCCTGTTGCGGAGCACAGGCTCCAGACGCACAGGCTCAGCAGCCATGGCTCACGGGCCCAGCCGCTCCGCGACATGTGGGATCCTCCCGGACCGGGGCACGAACCCGTGTCCCCTGCATTGGCAGGCAGACTCTCAACCACTGTGCCACCAGGGAAGCCCCACCAGTACATTTTTAATATATTTTGCAGTGAACCAGTTAACAGGAATTTTGGAGACCAATATGTTAGATACAAAGTTTTAGAAAGAAGAAAAGAAAGAAAGGGGAAAAAAGATCCTAGCCTAAAACTGTAAGAACTGTGCTTAACTGCCACTGACGACTGACAGGAATGTCATCTTTCTTGTCTTTCTTTTACTTCTACCCAAGCTACTTTCCAAGTCATTCCCTCAACTTAAACTTCAGGTTGCATGTCCTACCAGCCAAATGGTCTTACTTACTATAAATAGGCACATTCATGATGCCCTAAACATGTCTTAAGATGGACATACTCTTTTCTGTGAACCTCTTAACTGTGATCAACACATAGCTTTTATCATGACGTTCCAACTATTTCACACATTGAAAGAGAACAAAGGCGATACGTTCAATGGTAAGGATGCCCGTGTGTGGAACTAGGGGAATGCAGACAATGAGAAAACTATGGATGTAGTATATGCTTTGTTACAAGGAAAGAAGGATACGTGTATCTGATGAGCTGTGCTACATTAAGAAATACACTGAACTAGAAAGAGCTCCATGGAAGTAGAATCCAAGAGACTGCTCTAGTGGAGAACACTGGAGTTAAAGATGAGTCCTATTTGTTACGGGTGAGGTGTTAGACTCTGGCATTGGAGGAGCAGACTTACAGTGCTACCAACTTAAATTGTGTGAGTTCTCTAGAGCGGGCCAGTCAACGTGGCAGGAATGGGGGAAAGAGAAATCACAGTATTAGTAAACTCGGAGAGTAATAACTACGTGAACTGACTCTAGACAACTTAGGTACCGCCTAAATACACTAAGATCACAATTCGATCATTCCTATCAGAAAAAACATCATCATTAAAGCTTTATAAGGTGGCAGTACACAAAATCACAATGCTTTAAAGTCGCAGACTCTTTACTGCCTAGCTATTTACTAGGGCACATCCTCATTCATAAGCTTTCCTAAAACGTTGGAAGGTTATGGTATTATACCTCACAGAAAACAACTCTGAACTATATAAGGAAAAAAAGTTATGTCAAGGGCAGAAATAAAAAAGAAAAACATGGCACCCAGGGAATATTTAGCATCAAAGTTCTGGTGCTGAAGATTTTACTGCTCATTAGGATCTAAAATGAGAGTTCAGGTACACAGATTCCATTTTTTACATCTCACTGGTGGAAAAGGAAAGATAAAAAATGATACTGAATTAAGGGTGATTGGGTGAGTTCATTAGAATTTTCATAGAATTCTTCAAAAAGAGAGAAAATATGCTCTCTAAAATTATAACAATCTAACAAAACATTGTAAATCAGCTACACTTCAATAAAAAAATACAATAAAATTATAACAATCTAAAGTGAAAAACTGTCACCTAAATAAATGGGCCTTAAAAATCACAAGGAATAGGTTCTGTTAGGTCCAACTTAGGTAGAACATTTTACTTTTGAAACTGTTTTGCTGCTGAATTTTAGGATTAATAACCAGTTTTGTGATAATCTTAAGAACAAAACGTATAAAAATTGTGCTGATCATAACTGTGCTTGAATTACTAAGACAAGTAAACTTTCCTGATCTCTAGTAACTCTAACTTCCTTAGTCATGAGCCTCTCAGAGAAACAATTAATGGATTAATTCTCTCTCAGCCCTTTCTTCTAAATGCCGATTGAATACCAGATTTTTTTTCTGGCCTTGGCCTACTGAAGTGACACCTAATCAATAAAATAACCAGTGAAAGCAGCCTTCTGACTCAACAAGTCTAATTACATAGAAAGTTTATCTGGGCAAATAATTCACTCAGCAAGTATAATGCAGACAGATTATGCTAATGGTGTCAATATTTCAACCTCCACTTTTTAAAGCTTCTTGGGTACAATAACCACTTGACAAACAGAAAGAATAAGAGTACTTACTAGTCCATGTCAAATTACAACTGTGGCAGACAGTACTGGTGGTCTACCCTCTAGCTATTCCCAACCTTTATCCTTGCCAACAAAATTCTGTGACTGTTCAGAGGAGGACAGGTGGACCTGTGGAATCCCAGGGATGCACATGTACATCTAAGCGCACAGCCCTCAAGGCGCGGGCCTGCACCCGCAGCATCAGGGTCACCTGGGAACAGGTTAGAAATTATATTCTTGGGCCCCACTCCCAGCCTAGTGAATCAGAAACTCTGGGGGTGGGGACCAGCAAGCCGTGTTTTACCAAATTCTCCAGGTGACTCTAATCCGAGCTAAAGTTGGAGAGCCTCTGCTCTAAACCAATCA
The DNA here is from genome assembly GCF_003676395.1 of Aethalodelphis obliquidens. Lineage (NCBI taxonomy): Eukaryota > Metazoa > Chordata > Mammalia > Artiodactyla > Delphinidae > Aethalodelphis > Aethalodelphis obliquidens. Next base: position 7,305,144 of record NW_020837967.1, on the reverse strand, counting down.
TGGCGTCTCTGTTCCCTCTGCCAACTACTGGATGAGGCTGAGTAACTGTGTGACCGTGAGCCTATCAGGAAGTCTCCTGGGAAGCTTCCAGAATGCTTTACTTGCTCACAGACAGAGAAGAATGAGAGGAATCAGATGCACCCCCTCATATTTTTGACTAAGATATAGTCATCTTCATGCCATACCTGCAAAATACCAGCCACCTTGTAACCATTAGGTGATAAACCCAAATACCAAGCCAGTAAGCCAAGGATGACAGAGAGAAAGACTGAAAGAACCTGGTCCCTGGTGACCCTGATGAGCTGTGACTTAACCATTATAGATGGAAATAGCCCATCTCCAGACTCCTTGCTAAATAATGTATTTTTAAAAACACTGTGTGTGAACTCTTTTTGGTTGGCCCTCTGTTAACCTGTAATCCTAACTATAACATCTTTGTTTCTCTTGTTGAAGCAAGCTCCCAAAGAGTATAACATAATTTTCATAACATTACATAATTTTATGTACATAACTATATACTAGAATATTTTATCTTTTATCACATTCTATAATATTTTACTTTGAAGCATTTAGAAAAGAAGGAATTTATAACTTTATTAAGTGAAAATACAGAGACCATTTAGAATGACGTTACTGAAATTATATTCTGGTTTTGGTTCTATTAACTAGTTGATGGAAACAAATTACTGAGCAGATTCAGGCCTCAATTTTCTAACTGACTGAAGAGTCAAATTAAATCAATGATAAGATCCTGTCCAATTTAAAGTATTGTATTCTTAATCTTTAAGGGGTCCAGAAAGGCCTCTGTGACAAAAGTTCATATTTCATTAAAGACCCAATCAATAGGGATTTTTCTGGAGTAACAAGACTCATTGTTACGCAACTGACTACCGACGAAGATTTCCAGAAAAGGTGACTGTGAGTACCACCGGTCTGAAAGGCTGCAAGCCCAGGGCCAACTCCCAATTATTTACATGAGGAGGAAGATGGTATTCTGTGGATAAACACTCCGGATCCAAGGCCTCAAATGTACTTGCTGATTTAACTTCTTCCCCATGCAAAAGTCAAAAAGTACAAAACGCAAAATGACTGACTGGTACTTCTATCCTTCACTGGAATCGGGGCTAAATTCATGTAAGACAAAAAAGGAGAGGTGGGCTAAGAGGAGCCAGCAGGCTGCTAGGGTACAAAGATGATTTAAAAGCCATCAACCACAGAGAGTTAGAAGTGATTTATAATTTTTGGAGAGGAAATGTCCTCATATACTCACTGCAACTAATATCAAAGGTGCATAAAAATCCATATCAAAAATTAACAGGTACAGAGTATTTTAATGCAATATATTCCAAGGCCTCTTTACAAAAGCATTCAATATCAAAAAGCTCTACAATGGCAAAAAAAAGAGAGGGCCACGACTTCCTCTAATCAGAGGGTGTCTCCCAGAACGAAAATGCTGCTGCATTATTACTAAAGCAAACACCTCATAACACCTGTGCCAACACAACCATAGAAGGCTGACACCTAAGTGTCAGAACAACATAAAGCTTTTTCTGTAAGTGAACCAGAAAAACCAATACAGGTAAAGTCCTTTTATAATAAACTAGTGATACAATCACACTCATTTATTATTACTTAACTTCGTTTTCTTAATTTAATACTAAAACCATATGCCCAAGCTGCAGAACCAGATGCAAAAGCGATGATGCACAACTGACTTGTAGGGAATGTATTTTCTTTATGACAGGCTCCTCTTCAAAAAAGGATTTGAGGCTGAAAGGGGATGAATGAGCAGGGCAAACTGAACTGGATGGATGGGGAGGAAGTGGCATGCATACATGAGGTATGTATGTATTCACCTGTGTACCTGCTTAGTTTCTAGATTTTTTGATATGCTTTATTTTAGAGATCAGATAAAAGGTTAGTTTAATTGATATTTCGGATCTAAAAATGGGGTAGGATAAGAAATCTAGAAGAATAACTGCTGTTTGATGACAGAACAAAAGAAGCATAAAGAGATCGCCTACAGTGCAGCAGTGCAGGTGGGCTGTCTGCCTACGATGAAGGATTAGTTACAGAGTAACTAGCAGAGGGAAGAAAACAGCAAGTCCATGTCTAGGAATTTATCTTAAGGAAAAAAAATCAGGAAAGCACGCAAAGATTTAGCTCAAGGATATTCACTGCAGGACTAAGAAGAAGAGAAAAGAGACAAATAAGAAGGGAGAACTAATGAAATAAATGATGCTATAGCTGTCCAGTGGAATACTCTGAAGCAAGTTTAAAATAATGATGTGTTTAATATTTAATGACACATAAAGATGTTTGATATATACTGATTAAGTGCAAAAGCAGCCTCATAAGCAATATGAACTATATGATCCCATTTTTGTTTTAAAAAACTGGAATACAGTTAGAGACAGGTGTACCTGTATTATACCTATGAACAGACAGAATCTTGGAATTATATAAAACCAACTGTGGCGAGATCATGAATGCTTTTACATTTCCTGTTTTTGTTTATAGTCCCCACTTTTATTTTTCTATGATAAGCATATATTAGCTTTATAATAAGAAAAAAACTACCACTATATTTACTGGGCAGATACACAGAAAGCCCTTGATATTTAGGGATATTCATTGTACAGCATTAGCTGACAATGGAAAAGAAAGGTTTGCTTTAATAGGTCATTTGAGAAAATGAAACAGCCTTGGTATGTGGATCTGTTGTTTACAATAGTACTAGAACTAATGGAATTTCATCTGTAGAAAAACCCACAAGTACTGAAACTACTGACATAAGAGAATAAGAGACATACTTACGGTTGGGTGAAGTCACGAGTGATGAAATCAGAACTCTTGAACAGTAGGAAGATGTCGCTGAGCGTTTTACATTTCAGAGAACTATTCATTGCTATCCAGTATGCGTCCTAAATAACAGAGCACATGTTACTTAGTTGCTACAAGTTAGTTGCTATGAATGAAGTTCAAGCCTATAGCCAAAATCAACAATGCATATAACCTGAAGGGGTTGAAGAAAAAAGTCAGGTAAGAAATTTTAGCTATACTGTCAAATGTCAAGTTACAGTTCTAAACAAGTAACAGCATCACCACTGCATGTCGGATACTCAGTTCTGAACCAAGATGTTCAGGTTCTCACCTTTCAGCTCAGGCCCAAGCACTGCCCTATGTCTTCCTCACTGATGATGAAAGAAGGGGGATAAAGAGATATCAGAAATGCTGACACTTCAGCTAGAAGATTCAGGAATAAAAAAAACAGCCTGACCAGCGACTAAGAAAATAGAGAAACTTCCTTTCTTCCTGTTTCTGGGGAGAGACGGCTGGAACCCTGAAGTTGGATGACTGCAACAGTTAAGACCCATGTCTATCAAATCTGGGAGGGAGGAGGTGACATATTCTGAATCATCACAATTTTAAATGGTGAAAGCCTCAAATATATGCACCAAAAAAAAGTAAGAAGAGCAGACACAGGAGGCACAAACCTCAGCGAAATATGCCTAAAAATGACAGAATAATTAAGTAGTTTAAAAAACGTACTTCTCCCATAGACAGATCAGACACAGGACAGTAATTGGGAAAACTAATGACTGCAAAAAAAATGTCCAGTTATCCACACTGTATGAAAGAAAGCACTGGAACACAGTCGGCACTCAATAAATAAAAAATAAATGAAGGAATAACTTAAAATCACAAATAATCTATGCATTTTAACTAGAAAGCCTCAAGCCAGATCAGTAGTCAAGCACAACTCAAATTACTGCTCATAGATAAACTAAAAATGAGTTTCAATAACTTCTTTATAATAACTTCTTTAAAATTTCTCCATATGAAAAAGGATGATGAACTTCTGGTTAAAGATGGTATACTGAACACACAAATATAACTCCACTAAAACAACAGTATATACATAGAAAACCATGCAACTGAATAAACAAGACAGTTATTAACTCCAGGGAAAACAAAATGTTGAATAAGAAAACACAAGCAATGTACGGTATATATCAGATATGGACGTAGTGTTTGCATAAACATAGTATGAGAAACAGTGAATACTTGTCTAATCAAAGTATGCCATTCTGATGATGAGGACAGTGGAACAGAAAGCAGTGGGGACAGGCCTTCCCTGGTGGCTCAGTGGTTAAGAATCCGCCTGCCAATGCAGGGGACACAGGTTCAAGCCCTGGTCCAGGAAGATCCCACATGCCATGGAGCAACTAAGCTCATGCGCCACAACTATTGAGCCTGTGCTCTAGAGCCCGTGAGCCACAACTACTGAGCCTGTGCACCTAGAGCCCATGCTCCACAAAGAGAAGCCACTGAAATAAGAAGCCCATGCACCACGACGGAGAGTAGCCCCCGCTCAATGCAACTAGAGAAAGCCCGAGCAGCAACAAAGACCCAATGCAACCAAAAATAAATAAATAAATAGATAAGGTAGATAGATAGATAAATAAATAAATAAATAAAGTAGTGGGGACAGGAGATGAAACAGAGCTGTACCTTTCTGTTCTAAAGCAGGAAGTCAGTAATAAACATCTAAGACAGAAGAACAGAGAAGTAGAGGAAAATAACAGAAGAAGGTACTAAAATATTTGAAAACAGCTGCCTCTGAGCAGTGGGAAATAGTGAAGCAAAACGGGTGTCAGAACTGGCTGATTTCTGTAGGAAGCTTCCAGATCTTCTGAAAATTTAAACTATTTTGTATATGTAATACAATGGAATATTACTCAGCCATAAAAAGGAATGAAATAGGGTCATTTGTAGAGACGTGGATGGACCTAGAGTGTGTCATACAGAGTGAAGTCAGTCAGAAAGAGAAAAACAAATATCATATATTAATGCATATATGCGGAATCTAGAAAAATGGTATAGGTGACCTTATTTGCAAAGCAGAAATAGAGACACAGATGTAGAGAAAGGGGGAAACAGGTGGGGTGGGATGAACTGGGAGATTGGGATTGACACATATACACTATTGATACTATGTATAAAATAGACAACTGATGGGAACATACTGTATAGCACAGGGAACTCTGCCGAATGCACTGTGGTGATCTGAATGGGAGGGGAATCCAAAAGGGAGGGGATATGTGTATTTGTATAGCTGATTCATTTTGCTGTGCAGCAGAAGCTAACACAACATTGTAAAGCAACTCTACTCCAATAAAAATTAATTTAAATGTATATGTGTCACTAATTTTAATAAGTAAAAACAAAAATTAGATTAAGTACAATTTATCATTCATGTTAGAATAAGAAAAGATAAGCACATGAGATGATTTTTTGAAAATGCAGATAAGTCTTGATTCCTTAAATGAGCCTTGCTGACATAAAACTGTTTTCTACTGTAGTAGAAAAACTAACGAATTTTCCTTCAGACCTTAACTTAAAAAAAAATCTTGTCAATGAAATGTTGAAATGATAAAACACAATTTAAGAAAACGTCAGGTGATCTGTCAAACCGCTGTTTCTAGATCCTACAACATTTTAATTCTTATTACCTTTCAATAGAGAAAAATCTCTCTGTCAAACTGAACAGGTGAAGTTTTGAAAAGGGTAGAGAAAGGCTTTTCTCAGATTTCTAGTGCAATCAGCAACACAAGAGGTTGAAACTGTCAATTGGCAAAATATACAGCATTTCACAGACCCAGGGAAGTGTACTGCAAAATCAGGAAAATAAATAACAGGGGGAAAATAAAAATAAATTCCACGGAATTCCCTAGAATTAGGAATATAATCAGACCCTCTGTGAGGATATAAAGCAAAATGGAATAGCAAAACAAATAATATTCACACAGTGAGAGATTTACTGATGTGTTCCTACCCTTGGGGCACTCCAGTTAAGCTTTGGAAATACACTGCCCCCCAGGGAATTGATAGCTTCTTGGACTTTAGTGGTGAACTCAGGAAATTCTGGTGCCTACAGAGAGAAAGAAGAAATATTTGGGCAAGTCAGTATCATCACAACAAATACAGAAAACAAGATCAAAATCTCAAAGTTCAACACTTCAGGGCGTAAAAAATAACTTAGAATACAAATTACTATCAGAATTTCTGAACTCAGCTAAATAAAATCAATGATCAAATAGCATTTATCTGAAAAAAAAAAAATAACAAGTGCCAATGGCACTTTCCAAAACAATCAAGACCCACAAAGCTGAAGAGACAGATGTTACAAGGCACCTGGGGATGTGAGGAAGGAATGAATGGTTCTCTTAGCACCTATAAAACCAGTATCTATTAAATGAAAAGAGACAGACAGAATATCACCTGTGCATATACTCCAATTCTCAGAAATAATACCTCGCACTTAAGGGCCAGAAGCCTTTCCATTTGCAGGAAAAGATTCTTGGACGTTTCCCCAAAAGGCTTCATGAGAATAAGAAATAAATTATGTGGTTAACTGTATTTAAACGCTGCTATTTCCGGATAAGTTTTAATATAAACAAAATTTAAAAATAGGACCTTGGTGAAGTTAAAATGTTCTTTCCTTTCTGGTTGATTTTAAAATGTGTATTTTTTAAATTTTTATTTATTTATTTTTTTTGTGGTACGCGGGCCTCTCACTGCTGGGGCCCCTCCCGTTGTGGAGCACAGGCTCCGGTCGCCAGCGGCCATGGCTCACGGGCCCAGCTGCTCCGCGGCATGTGGGATCTTCTCGGACTGGGGCACGAACCCGTGTCCCCTGCATCGGCAGGCGGACTCTCAACCACTGCGCCACCAGGGAAGCCCTATTTTTATTTTTTACAAATTTATTTATTTTTGCCTGCATTGGGTCTTCGTTACTGCGCGTGGGCTTTCTCCAGTTGTGGCGAGCGGGGGCTACTCTTCATTGTGGTGCGCGGGCTTCTCGTTGCAGTGGCTTCTCTTGTTGCAGAGCACAGGCTCTAGGCGCGCGGGCTTCAGTAGTTGTGGCACATGGGCTCAGCAGTTGTGGCTCATGGGCTCTAGAGCGCAGGCTCAGTAGTTGTGGTGCACGGGCTTAGTTGTTCCACGGCATGTGGGATCTTCCCGGACGAGGGCTCGAATCCGTGTCCCCTGCATTGGCAGGCGGATTCTTAACCACTGTGCCACCAGGGAAGTCCCTAAAATGTGTATTTTATATTGGTGAGTAATCAAAACATTCTAAGTGTTGTTTCAACCAGGAAGTAAGTAGAAATACAGTGGTGACAGAACGTAAACGTAATTACAATTATGCTCTCCCTCGAGCCTTCTGTCACCATCAGGAGCACATGGACATAAAGTAGAGAAAAGGAGAGTAGGAGAGATGGAAGTGGGGCCTGCAGGAGAGACAAGAATACAAAAACACTAACACTGATGCTCTGCAGTCACTTTTTTCCTTTATATTTGCTGCCCCCTACTGGCAACTGCAAATACTGAAAAAGTCCAGTCATGACAAGTTCTTCCACAAGGGGAAAAAAAAGTTACAATAGGTCTAGAATAAGCTAAGGGAGTGGGAGGTACAAACTACTGGGTGAAAGAGAGGCTACAAGGATATATTATTGTACGACACAAGGAATGATGCATTATTTTGTAAAACTGTAAATGGAGTATAACCTTTAAAAATTGTATAAAATTTTTTAAAATTAAAAAAGGAAATGATTATTATTGTTTCAAGTCACAAAGTTTTAGGATGACTTGTTATTCAGCAATAAATAATCAAATACCAAAAAGAAAAATGGCTTATGCTGATTCCCAAGATCTAATCCAGTTATGACCGAGAAAAAACTATGACTCAAGTCACAGAGACACAGACCAAAAAATGAAAGTTAAAAAAAAAAAAAAGGTAACATATTCCCCAGACAAGATACCAGCTTTAAGCAACAGGCTAGTGAGTGCAGGCAGAGATCAAGGGCAGGTTGGACTTCCTTTCTTTCTGTTGCAGGTGTACGTGACCTCTGGACTAGTCAGCAGCATCTTTCAGTTAGTTATCTGACAGCCTGCCTCCGTCTCCATCCTCTGTTATTCTTCTTCTGCTTAGATACGTGAAACTAAACTGCAGCCATTTAGAGAAGTTTACAAAACGAATAACAGCTTTGAGTCCTTTATCTTCCATTCGTCTCTCCCTCATTTCTGTTAAGGCAGTAATTTCCTTAGAATCCCCTGAAGTTGCTGGTTTGGCTACCCTAGAGCTCTATCCATAAAAAGTCATCTAAGATCTGCATTAGCAATATTTTTGATAAATGGCACAGTTACACAAATTGTACAATATGAGGGGTTCGATCTTCAAAGACAAAACAATTTAATTTTCCTATCCCATAAAACTTCACATATAAGGACTGCTTTATATTTCTGTATTACATTTTTTCTTTACAAGTTATAGGTATACAATATAGTGATTCACAATTTTTAAAGGTTATACTTCATTTATAGTTATTGTAAAGTATTGGCTATTCTGTATCATTGATACATTTTAAAAGAGGCAATCGATTCCCTCAAATCCTCCAATTATTCAACTTTAAGAAATCCTGCCATAAGGATACTAAAACAAATTTAAATGACGAAAAGTTTATGTATTGTACAGAAAAATCTGTGCTTTCAGTGAAAGACTATGAATTGTATACATACAGCACTTTCTGGGTTACCTGATTCTATCTGGGTCTGCGAGCTAGTTTACAACTTGGTGAATTATAGGTAAGTGAAAACAATGAGAAGTATTTCTACAGACGTGAAAATTCTATCCTGTCTGGTGGAAATCAGCTATCTTCCCTCCCACGTATTCATCTCAATACTCCTAATCTATAAATGTGTCTGTCCTTTGGGTTCTCTTTTGAGACAGTTATAACATCTGCCTGGTTCCCTCATGAGTTAAATACAGCCTTCAACGTGTTGTCATTATTCTACCTTTTCCTGAAAATTATCTTTTAACAGATTTAACTAGTAATAGGGTTCTTTTAAGCTCACAGTTCAAGTCGATTTTAAATTCGTGGAACACCTCAGTTGTCTGAGAAAAGGTTCCTGTTTTAAGTCAGATAAAATCCACATTTTAAATCATATCCATGGACTTTCTATGATCCAAACTCACCTATCTTTCCAACTTTACCCACCACAGCCCCCCTGTATCACACCTATCAGAAAGGTCATTTCTGAGGGAGACGCAAGAGGGAAGAGATATGGGAACATATGTATATGTATAACTGATTCACTTTGTTATAAAGCAGAAACTAACACACCATTGTAAAGTAATTATACCCCAATAAAGATGTTAAAAAAAAAAAAAGGTCATTTCTTTAAAAAAATGTTTTAATCATGAAATAAATGTTTTAAATATACAAAAAATATATACCTGGATCCATACATTCAACAGTTTGACATGTCTGATCCAGATCTTTAAGTTTCTTAAGGAAAAAACATCACAGATACTAATGAAGTTCCTAATCTCCTTGCTCTCCTCCCTAATGCTTCCCTCTCCCCACAGGCAACCATCATTACAGGAGTGGGCATATTCTTCTACAGTCCTGATGTTATACTACGTGTGCCTGTCCATAAAACATAACATTTAAAAAATTTAAAGTAACTGTTGTCACTTGATATCTATACTTTTGGCAACTTGCTCTTTGAAATTCACCATTGTGCCTTTGGAATTTACCCATCTTGACTACTTGGTTCCATTTTTAATTTGGCATTTCTGTCACTACACTAATTACTAATTACTTGCAGTGGTAATTTTCCCTCCTTGGGTCCTGGCTCACATTCCTCTTCTGAGAGTGCTCTTCTGCCCTGAAAGCTCCCCTGCCCAACATCTAGCTCTCCCCAGTGAAACCCAATCACTTTTTAATTTTTTATTTTGAAATAATTTGAGACTTTCAGAAGCATTAAAAGAAGAGTAACAAGAATTTCGACACACTCTTCACTCAGGCACTTTACCACATTGCTTTATCATTCTCCCCCTCAACTCCCTTTCTACATATAAGTAGGCAGGGGTAAGGGTGGGTGTGTGGGGGTGGGGGGATGTGTGGTGTGTGTGGGGGGGGGGATGTGTGTGTGTGTGTAAAGCAGTAACTTTTTTTTACATAACCCAGCCAAATTATCAAAATCAGGGAGGTAACGTGGATACAATACCATTATCTCATCTATGGATATTATTCAAAATGTGCCCATTGTCCTGATAACGTCTTTTATAGCAAAAGAAAAACGGAACATTTTCCTCTGGCTCAGGACCCAGTCTAGAATCGAGCACTGCATTTCCTTGTCGTGTCTCCTTAATCTCCTTTCAGCTGTAACATTTCCTCTCTCTGTTGCTCTTTATCTTTCATGACCCTGACGTTTTGGAGAGTACAGGGCAGCGACTCTATGTAATTTCTAAAACGTTCAGTTTGCTGGTTGTTTCTTCATGACTGGATTCAGGTTGTGCATTGTTGGCAGGTGATGTGTCCTTCTGTGCCTTGTACGAGGAGACAGGCGATGTAGGTCTGTCCCATCACTGAGAAGGTTAACTTTGGTCACCCTGGTGCCAGCTCTTTCCACTGTGAAGGTACTGTTTTTCTCTTTACAACTAGTAAGTAATTTTGGTGGACATAACTTTGAGAATACTCAAGTATCCTCATCAAATATTCACCCATGAGTTTTAATATCTATTCCATCAATTATTACTATAATGGTTGCTAATGGCGATTTCCAATTCTATCATTCCTTCTACAATTATCAGTTGGTGTCTTTTCTACTATAAAGAAGGGCTTTCTCTTCTGCTCCATTTATTTAATTTAATCATTTGTTTATGTCAATATGGGACCATGGATTCTAATTTTAGTCAATGGTTATACTCCATTACTATTATTGTTTTGTTATGATGTTCACATATGGGGCCAGTGGGAGCCCATTCAGGCTAACTTCTGGGTCCTCTGTGTCATGACCCATCATTCTTACTTTCTGACACAAGTTGTTGCAGGCTCATCTTTACCATGCCACCTCCATTCTTTAATTTCTCAAGGAGCTTCAACTCCTTTTAGTGGAGAATGCTATTTAGACACCAAGATCAGGGCACTAGGTGTGCTCACTGCCACCATGATGTCATTATGTCACTTTTAGAGCTAAGCAGAGTTTGGTAAATACACACACACACATTATTAATTTCTGTATCTATCTATCTATATTAAAAAAACATGAGTTGATACTGATCATCCTTACACTTAGCATCCAGGCCAAATATCACTTCTCCCTTGAGTTATTTCTAGATGCCCTTGGTGGTAACCGTCCTCTCTGTTGTTTTTTTTTTTGCGGTATGCGGGCCTCTCACTGCTGTGGCCTCTCCTGCTGCAGAGCAAAGGCTCCGGACGCACAGGCTCAGCGGCCATGGCTCACAGGCCCAGCCGCTCCGCGGCACGTGGGATCTTCCCAGACCGGGGCACAAACCCACGTCCCCTGCATCGGCAGGCAGACTCTCAACCACTGCGCCACCAGGGAAGCCCTGTCCTCTCTGTTTGACAGCACTTTGTCATCACCCCCAAATTGGAGCGTCTTTCCTCACTGGTTTATATACTCCCTAACGTCAGGAATCAAATCATAGTCATCTTTATTTACTTCATAGAACCTACTACAGGGCACTGAATATGGGCAAAAGCTAAGATGTATGCTGAACTGAACAGAATTTTCATAAAAGGAGAGGAACTGACCTGAGTGATATCCAGAGTAAAATAAAACATGTAAACTTGCCTTTTCTGCATGTGTGGGCACACTTTTTATACCTAAGGAAATGTTTAGGCACCTGCACTTTTTTTCCCTTGTACCCTGGACATCATATCTCTTCCATCAAAATAAACAGAAATATCTCCTATTTAGAATTGCATTAGAATATACCCTCCTCTAAAACTAGTTTCCTTTATTGTGCCTTTACATTTATTTGTAAGCAATTTTACATAAATCTTTCGCTTTTATCTCAAAGTATGAGAAGCTTCATTTGCCTCCCATATTTTTAGAAATACTCTCATTCCTTTAAAAAGATTTTTGTTAAAACATATTTTAAGTTGAATTTGACAACATTCTTAGCCTGAAAGACTAAAACATGCTCAATCAATTTCTACAGGGACTTCCCTGGTGGCACAGTGGTTAAGAATCCGCCTGCCAATGCAGGGGACAAGGGTTAGAGCCCTGGTCCGGGAAGATCCCACATGCCGTGGAGCAACTAAGCCCGTGCGCCACAGCTACTGAGCCTGCTCTCTAGAGCCCACGTGCCACAACTACTGAAGCCCGGTGCCTAGAGCCCGTGCTCCACAACAAGAGAAGCCACTGCAATGAGAAGCCTGTGCACCGCAACAAAGAGTAGCCCCCGCTCGCCACAACTAGAGAAAGCCCGCGTGCAGCAACGAAGACCCAACGCAGCCAAATATAAGTAATATAAGTAAATTAAATAAATTAAAAATAAAAAAATCAAAGGGAGGGGCTTCCCTCGCCATCCGGTGGTTCAGACTCCGTCCTTCCAATGCAGGGGGCACGGGTTCGATCCCTGGTCGGGGAACCAAGATCCCACATGCCATATGGCATGGCCAAAAACTAAAATAAAGGTGTACTTTTTATTTTTATTTTTATTTATTTATTATTTTTAAAGGTGTATTTTTTTAAAAAATGAAAATAAAAATAAAAGGGAAAAAAGGGCGTACCATGTTTGCCTGTAAACAGTGATTTAAGTTATTTTTCAAAATAATAAATAAAAGCTTGAAAAGGTGAGTAAATGGGGATTTAGAGTGATCTGTGTTGAAACCTGGAAGCACCCCAGGGGGACAGCACGAGGTGGTCCCCACACCTCAAGGCTCTTACCGTAAGCGTGGCTGTGTTCTCGTCGTCCGACCACTGCATGGAGAAGAGGACAGAAACAGAACGTTAAATGTGGACAGTGTACTGGGCTTCCAAAAAGCAGTGCCCCAACTAAAAATCACCCATACACAGGAGACAGCTTTTCCTGAACACAAAGTATGTGTCCAAGGGAAATTTTCATGTAATTTCTCACTTGATTGAATCTATGCTAAGATCTCAAAGCCAGAACCATTTCAGAGAACATTTCGATTAGAACACGTTACGGAACAGTTTATATTATTTTGAACCAACCTGTATTTCTTCTGCTTCATTATCACTGTCTGGCTGAGAACATGTTGGCGGATCTTCCCTGGAAGAACATAAAATTTAAATTGAGCAAGAGAAAGCTTTGGTGCTGTGCAGTCATAATTGCAGGTGTGCTGAGTATATATATATTTTAAAAAGCCTTAGAATTGGAGGATAATGTTAGGAAAAGTTCACTTTTTGAGACAGAAACTAATAAAAACCAACATGAAATTAACGAGAGTACAAGTCCAATAAGAGATGGCGGAATAAAAACTTCCTGCCCTCTTCTCAGAAATCACTAGAAACAAGGAAAAGAAAAACTCAAACTCCACCTGTGAGGACACTAAGAATCCAGTCTCAATCCCGATATAAGAGAAAGTGCTGCCCAAGACAAGGAAGACCAGACGGGACGAAGGAAGCCACAGAAGGAACTGCCGGAGGAGCTGTTCCGGGCAACCGCTGGACACCCTGCGGGCGCAGCCAAAAATCTTTTGTTTACATAGTGAAAACAGGGCGTGTGGGCTGGTGGCAGGAGTTACCCTGGATCTGGACTGGCACCACTGGAGGGCATGGGGGAGGAAGAGAAAGACATACTCAGACATGCTGTCTTAGAAGGAGCCAGTGGGCAGAGTGGGTGTTGAAAAGGGCCATTAACAGCCAATCCTTACCGCCTGGGGCGAAGCAAGGGCTGAAAGACCGCAGAGGGAGCGACACTGCCCAGGCCTATGAAGAACTCCCTCTTGAAATGCTACTAAAATGATTTAAAAGATCCCAAGGGAAAAAGCACCAGAGAGGAGACAACTGCAGAGAAGAGACAACAGAAGTCTGGAAAACAGAAAGCCAGTGGCGGGGGGACCCAGTTGGCAACAGGCAGACCCTGGAGCCATCACACACGATGGGACCACAGCTCCGGCTTCAAAAGGGGTGACCTGAGTGAAGTCCGTGAAGGGGGCAGGGAGGCACGCCGAGCTGTCCTCAGCTGGCACACCCCAGCAACTCAACCTCCTCCGTGGACCAAACCGGGTAAGGGCTCCGGTCCTTAATGCCCTAGAGGAAAATCGGGGTGAAATGCTAGAATACGACGAAGTCATAAGTGGAAGTCGTGTTAACAGTGAGACCTCTAGTCCCCTTCCTCCCTCCCTGCTCCCCCAATACAGACAGATTAGAGGACTCATCTCTGTAGACACTGGAAAACCCCCGGGGAAAGACTCACAAATAACTGTCATCTGGGAATCTTCCATCAATACCTGCTGACTGCTGGCACTCTTAGTCAACAAGCCCCACCCGGGCACATAAAGTTTCTGCGTGTGTGTGTGTGTGTGTGTGTGTGTGTGTGTCCATCCCTCATTCTTAAATATGAATAAAGGCCTAGAATCATGAGAAAACTAAAGAAAGGCTCCAAGATGAGAAAAGAGTTTTTAAAAAGAGAGAGAAAAGGTACATGGATGAAATACAGACAATACAGGAACCAGATGAAAAATAATTTTTTAAATCATAAATATCCTCAAAGATAAAAGATACTGCATTCATGAGAGGAGGCCAGAGGACAAGGTTGGACTTGTAGAAACTGAAAACGTGGTAGCCGAAATCTAAAAATTCAACAGAATGAATGGCAAAATCCAGGAAATTTTCCAGAAAGTAAAACTAAGAAGACAGACAATAGGGAAGAAATGATAAAATTCAGAGAATTAATCCAGTAGACCCAGCCTCTAAATAATAGGAGTTCCAGAAAGAGAAGCAAGAAAATAAGAGGAAATGATCAAAGACATAATATTTTTAACTGTTCTAGAACGAAAAAGCCCACCAAGTACACATCACAATGAATGGGAAAAACAAAAACAAGAAACTCTGATGATGTATTTACAAAGATGGCCACAGCAATTCTTCCCATCTTGACATGCCCCTTTGCAGGGTGACTTTGCCACTCTTCCCATCAAGAAATGGCATCTGTTTTCCCGCCCCTTTAATTCAAACTGGCTTCAAGACTCATTGTGACCAACAAAATGTAGCACAAGCGACACCATGTGATGCTGAACCTAGGTGTCAAGTCTTTACAGCTTCCGTGCCCCCGTTTTTGGAATGTTGCCATCACCACGTAAAGGAGCTGAGTCTGAGGCTGAGAAATCACAAGGAAAGAGAAGCCCAGGTGACAGTCAGCGTCCGCTGCCAGACATGAGTGAGGTATCTTAAAACCATCCAGTTTTATGGTCGAGCCACCAGAAAACTACAGCCGCAAGAGCGACCTCAGCAAGACCGACAGAAGACTTGCCCAGTGTCGAGCATTACAGAGGCTCTGAGATTTTACCCCACTTGCAAGCTAACAAGTTAGCCTGCCAGAGTTCATGGACCCTGGCAGAAGACAGGGGACTCCTGGGTCAGAAACAAAGGACTCTCACTCACAGTACAAAGCATGAGCTCCATCTTCGAATCAGTTCCCTCTGGCCCCTCACGCCCTGTGGAAGGTCAAGGAGTGACCCAGGTTTGTGTTACAATTGAGGAACCCTGAACTTAGAGAATCTCATCTTTTATAATGAGCTGCAGGTAAACCTGGCTGGTCTTTGACCCAAGAGGTGACACTGTCTTTATCTGTACTAGACAGTAACAAGCCTGCTCTCTGCTAGGGAGAGACACTATCTCTATCTTCCAAGGCCATCTGCTGCATAAACGTCTTTGAAAAGACAATCAGGAACAAAAGCTGTCAGTGCCTCTGTTCAAAAGACATGCAGAGACCCAAGGAGAAGTGTCTCTCAACACCCAGCTGAGCAAACATTGACACATGAAATGGTCACATTTTAAGTCACTAACTTTAGGCAATACAGATGACTATCATGAAATAACAACACAAAAGGTACTCAATGAACTTGAAAATGCATTTATCACTCTAAAACACCACTTTTGGTTTTTGTTAGTATAACAAAATACATTTAAAAAAAACATATTTGTAATCGGTGTATTCATACAGTTCTTCAGAAAAACTGATTGCAATTCCTACCATGGGATGTGTCACTGAAATGGAAAAGATGATGGAGTGTATACACTGGCAAGTTCACCAGACTTGCTTTCCAAGGTAAACCTCTAAATACTGAGGACTGAGTTGATGTTAATATTTAGAAGTATTCTCTGTTTTCTATGTCACAGCTAGCACTGAGCTGGTACCTAAAAGCCGTGGGAAATGTGAGAGCACTGGCTTTGGAGGCAGACAGACATTGTCAGAATATGTCAGTTCTGCCTGTTAGTCGCGAGCGTGGCACCAGAATCCCATCTATACAACCAGGATGACAGTAGCTACTCTGCAGAGTTGTGAAGATTCAAAACATGAACGAATCGAACATGTGTTTTATAATTGGCATCTATTGTCATTCTCCTTAAGGGAGAAGATCAGGAAAGAAAGAACTCCCGGGGCCAAAAGGAGACAGTGAGGATTGGCACCTACTTGGGAGCGCTGAGTCAAACCACCTGAATCCGACCCAACTTGTGAGCCCAGGTCAGGCACCACCTCTTCTGTACAAACTCCCTGCATCACCCCAGCTTACAGTGATTATTTCAACTCCAAAAACATGGCTTAAAAGAACACTGGGTGCTTTTGTTCCAAAAACGGGCACCTATTTATTTACATCTTTGACTTGGCGACTAACTAAGCCTGGACTCCCAAGGCAGCATGTCCCACCCATCTTTTCTTGTTTGTTTGTTTTAAATGGAAAGTTTATTTGCTCAGTACACCAGACACCCATCTTGTTATCCCAGTAGCATGCTCAGCACCCAACTCATAGTAGGCACCCAATAATGTGCAATGAAAACGAATCACTGTCCACACCAGAAATGCGTGCTACCAGCCTCCTTTCCTACACCAACTGCAGGCAATGATAACCAAACCAAGCACGTCAAGATCTTCCTGCCTCAGAGCCCTCCTTAATGCTGCTCCCTCAGCCTTGAAGATTCTTCCCTTTGCCCTTCAACTGACTGCTTTCCACCCAAACTTCCTAACTGAGAGGCTCGTAAGTTACCTCTTTGGGGTATTCCCTGACCCTCCCTGAAATCCTCAGCCCCAGCCCACTCCCAGTAATTTAATACGGCAGTGATCACCCCATTTCCTTCATAGCCCTTACCACAATTTTCACTTATATATTTACTGGTGTGTTTGTTTAATGTGCGGACTGAGATTAATGATAATGGTGAGAACAGTTAGTATTTCTTAAGAGCATACAATGTACTAGGCATTATTATATTTATAAACATTAAATATTTATGGCTAAACATTTTATGCATTATCTCCTTTTATCACTGCAACAA
This sequence comes from Aethalodelphis obliquidens, assembly GCF_003676395.1. Lineage (NCBI taxonomy): Eukaryota > Metazoa > Chordata > Mammalia > Artiodactyla > Delphinidae > Aethalodelphis > Aethalodelphis obliquidens. The sequence continues at coordinate 7,287,804 of NW_020837967.1, read as the reverse complement.
CCCTATTTACAGAAGAGGAAACTGAGGCACAGAGAGCTAGAAATGAGCAAAGATATGATTTAGCCCTAGGCAATGTGACTGACAGACCAGCACTGTGCTATTTGACTCCCATAAAATACAAAGCTGAACTGTCAACTCCAAAAAGGCAGGGTCCCTACCTGATTTGTGCGTTACTGGAGAGCAGAGTGAAGTGCTGTGTGCTGTATCACACTGCTTAACAGTGTTTAACAGGCCTGCCTCTGCCAGAAGTTCATGCACACATCTGGCCAATGAAAAACATCACAGGAGCTCTTCCACAAGCTCAGAGCACTGAAATCTACGCAGGCCTTTCTAACAGCGGGAGGCATTTGCTTTACACTCCCATTTATGTAAGCTTATTAAGTGTTCTACATTTAAAAATAATAAAGTTACGTGTGTAAATATCCCAAGGTTGAGACTCATCTACCTATTCTGTTTCCTTATCCTGCAATTATTCCAAGTCAATGAGCCTCTAAATTAATAAATTTCAGATTATTAAGGGGTTGAGAATACCAACAACAGAACTATAATCTAGAAAGCTACACAGAAGATCCATCAGACCAAAAAATATATATATAGGTATATATGTGTGTGTGTGTGTGTATATATATATATATATACACACACACACACACATATATACATATACATACACACACACATACATATTTATGGTAAAATTAGTGTTACTGAAAACATACACAATTCTAATTATATTTCTGAGTTCATTTACTGAAGAAACGTTCATCAAGCACCTCTTGTGTATCAGGCACTGTTCCAAGAGCTGGGAACACAACTGTCCAAGTCCCTGTTCTCATGAAGGCTGTATTCTAATAGAACCACTAAAGGAATGATGTCAGAGGGAAATAAGTATTATACTGAAAAATAAAGTGAGGTTAGGAGATAAAAAGTGATGCACCAAAATGTGGTAATCCATACAATGGAGCAGTATTTAGCCTTGAAAAGGAAGGCAATTCTCACACATACTGTAACATGGATGAACCTCAGGACATTATGCTGAGTGAAATAAGCCAGCCGCAGGAGGACAGGTACTGTGTGATTCCTCTTGTATGAGGTATCTAGAGAAGTCAAATTCACAGGCACAGGAAATAGAATGGTGGTTGCCAGGGGCTGGTGGACGGGAGCGATGGGGAGTCAGTGTGTAATTGGTACAGAGTTTCAGTTTTTCAAGATGGCAAGAGTTCTGCAGATGAATGGTGGTGATGGTTGCACAACATTATAGCTGTACTTAATACCACTAAACTGTACACTTAAAAAGTTAATATAGTAAATTTTATGTTATGTATATTTTATCTCAATAAAAAATATATTTTTTAATAATTCTAAGGGAAAATTATTTCCAACCTAGAATTCTATTAAAAAAATGAGTGACGTTATCAGTAAGGGTTACCATTAAGCTACTTCAGAAAGGAAAGAGAAGGATGAACACTTAGATAACATGACTTCTGAGCAGAGACCTGAATGAAAAAATAGGAATGACATTAAAGTATGATTCTTAAACTCTTTCCAGTTTGCACTAAAAACACTGAAGCATGGTACTTTCCTTTATAAACAGAGGAACTACTTGAACAAAAGGAATAGTTATCATACACATTTTCTAAAAGTAGAGATGAAAGGAATTACTCAATTTCACAACTTGTAATTATTAGTAGAGGAAGCACTCAATTTTGAAAATCTTATCAACTGAGCATTGACAAGGAATACAGAACAAAGATCAGCAAATAATTTTAACTAGGGAAAAAAGGGAGAGAATGGGGCCAAAGCTAATGTACTTATTTTACATGGTAATCGCTGAGATTTAATCATTACAAATTTCTTTATGCTAAAATTTAAAGAACTTTTTTCTGATATGCCTTACCTTCCTGACACCACCAGAGTTCCATCATCAAGTAAATAATCCTTCACATTCTGAGGAAGTGGAAGAATGACACTAAAAAAAAAAAAACAAAAACAAAATGCACATACCAAAAAAAAGGGCATCAATTTAAAAGACCAACCATAAGCAGAGAAAAAAAGTTCAAAACTCAATTTCTGATTTACTTGTTCCCTTTATTTTAACATGAAGTGGGAAATGTTAATGATGGACACTTGGCAGCAGCAGACTGGAAATTAGGATAATATGAATAAATACTGTGGTAAACTAAATTAGGTGCATATAATTACCCCCATTGTCTCGGTGATAAAGAGACAAAAACCAGCCAAATCCAAAGAACTGGACTGAAATCACAGTATGAAAGCAACAAGCTCAGAAGAATTCTGAGTACAAGGGTTATGTGCCTTTAAGAAATCAGAGCCCTGCAGGTATTTGCAGCAACACAGGAAATGAGCAAACAAATCAGAAGATGAACAGCATGTGACCACCTTCTAAGATATGGGGAGGAAGCAGGCTTAAGATGTGGAAACCATTCTTTGGTTGGCAATGAGTGTGTAAGGCTAAGAATTCACGGTATGTTTGGATGTGCATTCTATTCACCTGATCACCAGAGTACACAGCTGCCTACCTGGGCATGCTTCAGTTGAATTGGTTTCAGACAATCATAATTAAGGAATGGCAAAGCCTATGTGAGAAAACTAGAAAGTTGCATGGGAAGGCATCAAATGCCTAAATAAATAAATGAATAAACTTTACTCTTTATATTTGACATACAAGCCTCATTTACCATCATCTTGTTGTCTATTTAATAATCACTGATCATGTTATAAACATTCACTTGTGTTACTGTTTATTAAATACGTTTTTTTCTTTTGGGAAAAAAAAAGGGATGGCAAAGCCATACTTGATATCACTTGAAAAAACGAATGGGATAATTTGGTTTTTTATTCTGTAATAATCATCAAAAATCCTGCCACAGATACCTAAAATGCTATTACTTTGATCTTGAGGCATGTATTTTTTAAAAACTGAAAACGATTATGGCCTGCTTTCAGAGAGACCATAATTGACTTATAACAGTATGCTTCATTTATATATTGAATAAGTTTTTTGGCACATTACAGATGGATTTTGTGCACAGGAAAGATTATTCATGAGCTACTTCAGTTTTAGAAATTAATATCTGATTTATCAAAATTACAATTTCACATTCAAAAGCTTACTTCTTCTTCAGGCTTTTAAGTTCAACTACCAAATCTTATTCTTCTATTTGTAAATCTGCTAAACTTTAATGAAATTTCAAGTGAGTCTTTGAAACTTAAAAGTTGCTTTAAATTTTTTAACTCTTGTAAAAATAATCTATTCAACTTTCTTTTTAAATATGTCAATTGTCTAATTACAGGTAAGCCTTTCCAAGTATTTAACTCTTACAAAACCAGTGAATTAAATTGTAAGTACAGTGAATCTAAGGTTCTTGCAAACATTCCAATTGAAACTGAAAAACTTAAAAAATTTTCTTATATCTTTTAACGTATCACAATTCTAAACCAATTACACAATTTAAATTGGAAACACAAGGCTAACCTGTTATACATATGCCAAATGTTCTCAAAAAGGCAAATTCTTAAGGATATTAAATAAACTTAACAGGAGAAAAAACCCTCAAGTTTGAATTATTTCATCACCTCTATATATAATTCTAGCTCTTCCTGGGGTTAAAGATACTTACCCAACAATGTCAGCCCAAGAGAATTAGACATGACCTTCCTAAGAGAATTTGAAGTTTACCTTCTCATGGGCCTGAGACTGAGCAATATCGGCAGGGATGCTGGTTCCTAGACATTAGGGTGATTTTCCTGACCACAATAAGAGCAGAGAGATCCCTCTTCTATGCCAGTAACATCTGTGAGTCCCCAAATCGATGATTTCCGAGTCCACGTCCCTTGTTTCTGAGTTACACTAATTCTCAAGTCTGATGTGAATCCTGACTTTCCCTCCAGGTTGCATCATCCCTTGACTGGATTTGAAACATCTATTTACTGTTTGATTCCATTGTGAATTCTCTGCATATTTTTCCTATTTGGAGGGTCTACAACTCTTACATGTATGAGCCTCACCGAGTTAGATTCTGCATCATTCTCATGAGTCCCTGAGTCCTGCTGTCACAGTTCTAAAGTCGCCCTAATGATGTGACCTTGCATTATGTTACCTAAGTCATGGAGGAGTCCTAGATGACTCCATTAAGAACTGAACGCCTAGGAGTGGGAAAAGATACAAAAGAAAAATAAAAATCACAGTACAATATGGTAAGTGCTGTACCAAGTGCAGATGTACCAAAGGCCACCAAAATTCTGAAGAAAAGGGAACCATGCCTGAGAGACTGAGGCCATAAATAAGTCATGGCCAGGCGTACTTGACCCAAAGCTACTGAGGCTGTCGAAAAAGAGCTTACATCAGTCACTGAAATCCACGATGCAGGCAAGACTCCATGAGGCCCAAACGAAAGATGTAAAAGATTTAATGACAAAGTACCTATCCCATCAAGTCGATATAATTCTATACACAAAGACAAGCTAATCTAATGGAATGGAGGTTGAAGGGGCCTTTAAAAGATCATTTATAACTTTCATATTTGAAGAAAGAAACATTTAGAAAGGAGAGTGGATGGCCCAAAGTCATCTAGCTACTTATTCTTAAGCCTGAGTCAAAGTTCTAGAACATGTCAAAAAATGATTCTATATTCTTTCCTCCATAATCATCTCTGAACCTTGATTAATAAACACCAAATAATAAGGCTGAGTCAATAACCAGAATATGGTTTCTCGGCATTAAAGTTGACAATGACAATGACAAACCTAACACAACTCCACCAGAATGACCTGGGTCGTGGAGGGACATCCTGCCATATGTTGGGTTCCAGTGATGACACCACAGAACTAACTAGAGTTACAGTTCAAAGACAGAGGAAATACTTTCAGGCAACACAGCTTAGTTGTGGACTGGTTAAAAAAAAAAAAAAAATCCCACGCCCTGGTTTATTTTTCACTCCCAGCTTCACATGAATGGTACACATTTTAAGTGAACTAAAATTATTTTGCTTCAATGGAGCTTTGATTAAATCAAAAACATTAACAATGAGCAGCTTTTTGTACTATACACCAGAAACAGTGGCAAGCATTTTTAATGCTTTATCTCATTTAATTCTCATGACAATCCTACTATTTTCTCAATTTTCCAGATGGGGCTTAGAGAGATTAAGCGATTTGCACAAGATGCTGGTGGAACCAAAATTCCACGCCAGACAGATGGCCCTGACTCTGGAGTCCAATTCTTAACCATTATACTTTACTGCTGAAGGCAAAGAAAAACTCCGCCAGAGGTGACAAAGGTGCCTGCACACAAAGCACAAGGCAGTTTCGAGTGAGCTCCGTGTGAAAATGTCTGACAGGCTCACAAATATACCTTCTATCACACCAATACAAAATAAATAATTCTAGCATCATCTCAGACCCTAAGCCTCTTTCAATTATGCAAGATAATGAAGGACTGGCACATCATATAAGAAGATAAAGTCCACTGCTGCTGTTGAAGCTCTTCCTTCTGTTTTGGTGTGCCTTCAACCATCTTCAAATGCAAAGCTCCTGCGAGATGCTCTAACCTCCATTACACCCTGGATAACTGGGAGCTGATTCTATGTATGAATAACAGGATAGAAAAGAACTGTCTTTTGAATAATCTCCTTGGGCTTGTCCAAACACTCAGGATCTCAAAAGTTTCCCTCTCTGTATTCACACTCTCTGCACCGAGAATGAAAAGGGAAGATGCATATCTAAAAAAGTGGCAATCTAGGCCTAAAGGGGGAGCGCCAAAAGACAGAAAATCCTACCCGTGGATACGCAGCTCTTTGATCTATCCGCCTTAGTGTGGGAAAGCCTACCCTTGCATCACGCTCCAGATGTCACGACTGCTTTTGAACATTTGAGGATATTCTCTGAGCTGCCTTGCCTACATTACCTCGAATGACCGGGTGAAGGATGAAAACAGTTAATCCTCTGCTTGCCCTGCAAACTGGTCACAGATTCCTTGTTGTGGGCCAGAGAACTAGAAAACAAATTCTGTTCCACTTCTCTTTCAGACGGCTTCCATCCCTAACAACACATAAGTATACTTTACTAATGCTTTCCATCTACACTATCATGTTGGAGCTTCACAATGGAATTTGAGGTTGGGTCTGTATCATTGTTCTCATTTGATAGTGACCAAAAACTATCAAGTCCCCCAGCGGGTTAGTCAGTGGCAAAGCCCACACTACCCAGTTCTGCTGATCACCTCCCCCCGCTGGCAACTCTAAAGGCAGTTAAGGTGAACTCCCAAGCCTAAACTAGCTTCATCTGCTCCTCAGAACGCCTCTGACCTTCAGGGAGCCACGACACTGCCCTTCTACCTCCCCAGCACCCTCCCTGATGCACAACAGGGGGCACAGCAAACATGGATCGACTTCATTCATCTCCCCACCCGAAATACCACCAGGAAGTCGAAATCTCGGCCCTGGCGCTCCCATCCAGGCCTGCAGTTTTTTTATGGAGCTGGGAGTCGCCCCAAATGTCGCAATCCCCTTTTGCCCATTGCCTCGGCGTAACCCCTCTCGTCTCACCTCTTGATGGTGAGGCTTCTGAACAGTGGATACCACGCGGAGAACTGACAGTGCAGCACATGCTCCTTCTTCATCCTCCAGCCGCCCCCGCCGCCGCCGTCGCCGCCGCCTCTCCCTCTCCTCCCAGCACCCTCCCGGAACCCTGGTCTCCCGTCCCGGAAGTGCCCGCCGAGCTGGTTTGGTGAGAGGACACTTCCGGTCTATTAAGCAAGGAGGAAGGAGCGAAGAAGAAGCGGAGAGAAAGAATCTTGGGGCGTGCTTTTTTAGGGTACACTCACACGCACACGCAGACGCACACACACAGAGTTCTGTCCACGGGAGAGGAATTCCGAAACTGTTGAGACGAGGATTGTAAATGCAGGGCTCCTCTTCTCGTCTAGCCGCGCACTGCCCCGGAAGGTAATCCTCTGCGGCTAGGTCACCAGCGGGGGTGCTACGGGTGCCGCGAGGGGGCGAGCGCGCACCCTCTCTCATCAACGCGAGGCGCGCCTGTGGCTCCCGCAGTAGCCCAGCATCTCCTGAGACTGCTGCCTTGGACCCGTGCTTTCTCCTTTCCTCCCCCTTCCTAAAGGAGTACCCATCCCTTCGCCCCACGCCTAGGAGTAGGTAACTCGGCGCGGGCCAATCAAGTGCAGGGTCTCTTTGGCGGGGGAGGGAGGGAGCACACCTGGAGCATGCCGGCAGCGGAGCGCGTCTCCCCGGCTGCTAACCCAGCTCGCGTCCCGCGAGGCGCGGAAAGGAGGGCAGGTTCAGAGGCAAACCAGGAACCGGGGTGGAAGAGCTGGGCTACTCGGGATACAGAAAGTAGGAAACATCAGTGAAATGTTAGCGTGAGTGCAGTGGTGGAGGCATCTGCAAAGGGAGGCATGGCCCCGCTTCTCTGGTGGGGGAGGGTTGTGAGAGAGAGGGAACGAGCCCGTCTGTACGGTCCTGGGGAGTTGGACTTTGGAGGTGAATAGAGGAGGTAGATTTGAGAGAACAAGAGGAAAGGAGAGGTGTCGCCTTTGAGCGTCAAGTTCATTTATTCCAGCCTCTCAAAAGTAGCAGCTTGCAAAAACACAGCCAGATCGTGTCCGTACCCATGCCATGCTAGATTCACAAGACTGTAAGGAATGCTAGTCGAATTTGTTATACCATTCTTTTTCCCTCTTCTTCGTCCGTCCCCTATCACCCTATCGTCTGTTTTCCCTACTTTCGTAAGGGCGTATCAGATGGCGGTCAGAAAGTAGAGTAACGAAAAAGTTCGCTTTTATTTATTTCTTTAAATGAATGAAAAGAGAAATGATTAGGTGCTGAGAAACGCCTTTTAAACCTAGCCTTGCTTCGTACAGTTACGTGCCTTGGGCTTGTCCCAGGCACCTTTGCCTAAGGGCGCACATTTCGGATAGCTCTTTAAAATTGCACATTCTTACTGGCTCATCTTAAGTCGTTTTAAATTAGAAAGAGGTGAGAACCCCACCGATTACAAGCCTCTTTAGAAAGGTATTCATTTGTATAATTACAGGATTCTCTGCCCATTAGGCTTAGAACCCCGCCCCCACACACACCGGGAATATGCGTTGTTTCCTGTTTTGTTTTGCTCAAAAAGTGTTCCTAAGTGGTTTAATTGGGAGCAGAGCTTTTAAACATACATTTTCAAAGCGGAGGTAAATGGAGTTTGCCGTTGCAGAGTATGTTGGGGCAGGGGCGGCGGTAGTGGGTCGGTAGCACTTCTGAGATCCACGATTACGCAATCCTTTCTGTTTTGATGGGGGAAAGAAGCAATATTCCATAGATGCTGGGAGAATGGTGCCAGGCTGCCAGATCTAAGAGAGACTTGATACCGGATGGAGTGGTCACTCAAATATTTGTTTTTGTTGTGACCTAGAAATAAACAAGTTGCAGCTGAAGGCACTGTTAGCACTGGTGGGGTTAATTTGGGTAAGGTATTTTCTGTTGAAGATAGGAATTAATAGATGTATAGGAGAAAGTAGAAACTGGGAACGTAGTCAGTCTGGGAGGAAGCCCAGGAAACTTGCGTGTAGAGGTTGAGGTGAGAATTGCAGTTATTTGTAAAGAAGCAGCTAAGTCTGTAAACTTAAATATAGACACTACAGGGAAGGGATTTGATGCAGATGTCTTTTATTCAGGCTATATACTTTAGAAGTGCTGACATTTTAGTATTACTCACAGCTGATTTTAAGTAACTTGTTACACATTTAACCAGCATCGAATAAATTGATATTACAAACAGACACTCCAGTATTTTGAATGGGTACAGCTAAATTCGCTTGCTTTCTTTCTTTTTTCTTTTTTTTTTTTTTTGCGGTACGCGGGCCTCTCACTGCTGTGGCCTCTCCCGCTGCGGAGCACAGGCTCCGGACACACAGGCTCAGCGGCCATGGCTCACGGGCCCAGTCGCTCCGCGGCATGCGGGATCTTCCCAGACCGGGGTATGAACCCGTGTCCCCTGCATCGGCAGGTGGACTCTCAACCACTACGCCACCATGGAAGCCCCGCTTTCATTATTTATTAGCCGCCATGTTTACCTTTTCTTCATTTAGCCATCAACTGTTTATATTAATCAAGTTTCTTCAGTGAAACCTTTACAACAGTGGAAATAGTTGCTTTTTCTCGTGAGGGCCGAAAAATATCTGTAACCAAAGTGATAGGGGGGTAATTGAGCAATTCCAAATTAAATAATGAAAAAACATTTCCTTCTCTGAATCCATAATATAATTAATATTGTAGATTAGTGTTTCCAACTGTCTGTTGGTTTTCTCCACTTGGGATATCTTACCGACATCTCAAACTCAGTGTTTCCAAGTTTGAACACTGCACCACCCCTTTCTCCCAGTTTTCTGTAAGATCATCTCCTTCTTGGAATTAGCTTTGGAAACCCCTTCCCCAGAAACTGTTTTAGGAAAAGTAAAAAAGTCTCATCTGCAGGGAATTAAATCTGCTTGCTCCTGGTCCACCCTCGTCCAAACCTATGTTATCTCTTTCCTGGGCAATTATGAAGAGGTTCTTTACTGGTCTTGTTACTCTGTGGCTGTAACCAGTTAACTTTTCCAAGGGGTAATTACAAGCAGTTCACTCTTGCTCAACCAGAACTAAAGGTAATGATTGTAAATCACTTGGTTAATGATCATAAATCACCAAGTATAATTTCAGTAAAATGTCAGTCCCTCCCTGCCCATCCAACCCCTACACCTACAAGAAAAGAAAAGAAAGAAGAAAGCTTTCAGTGGCTTTGCATCATTGACAAAGTAACTGCAGGAAGTTATGTGAGGTTAATTGTCAGCAAAGAAAAGCTCACTTAAAGTTAATCCATTTGATGTGGTTACCAAAATTTTACCATAGATGGTACAAAAGAAGACTGATCAAAATATTATCTTTAAAAAAACTAAAATTTTTGAAGCTTTATGATTTTAACCAAGATTATGAAATATAACAAAACTAACGGTACTTCGTTCATTATAAATCAAGTGGCTTTTCTGTGTAATTTTTCTGAAAGAATGTAGAATAGCATTTTAGACATGCCTATTAACACAATCGTTATTTTTTGCAAAAATTGATCTCCCACTTTAATTTCTTTCAAGTTGCCTTGTTGATTTCTCTATTCAATTATTAAACTGTTCCAACTGCCTGACCTTCATTTGTCTATCAGAAGTTTTTGCTTACGATTTGAGCTCCTACATCTTTGGTTGAGTATAGATGGTGTTTACAATACTCAGCTATTAGCTGGGAGAGATTAACCAATGTGTGATTTCTCGCTCTGATTTTTGCTTCACTTTGCAAGCTCAGCAAGCTGCAGGGACTCGGGTATTGTAATACGTGAATGATGAGAGCCTGGGCGCAAACCCTACAGCCTGACTTTTGCGGTTCTCAGTTTAACTTCTTGAATCTTACTCCCACTTAACTTTAATCCAGCTGTTGTTCCTAATACTCAAATACACAAGTTTGTGAAAATGTGATCTTTTATCTTCCTCCCTTCAGTGGAGAATTGTAAGTGCTAAACCCAAGAGGAACGTGCCTAGCAGCAGGAGTTTGTGGCCTGCTGGTTAAGGTTGTTGAGTGCTTTGTTTGCCAGCAAATTTGGGGGAAAGGGGTGGGCATCCAGCGGAATCTGTGTAAGCCTTTGGAAATGTGTTTGTTAATATCATCCATTATATGTGGGGTTTGTTTGGTTTTTTTTTTTGATTGTTTGTTTTGGAGGGCCTAGGGAGGGAAAAGTTGAGGGCCCTAGGGCTTGCCAAACTCTCCTGTGATTTCTCAACCCTTCCCCCAGTTAGTATCTCTGCTTTTGTTCATGTGGTTCCTTCTACTCAGAATGCTTGCCCTGCCTTCTTGGTCTCTAAATCATATCTTAGTATCAAACTACCTTTTAATAGTAGCTTTTTAAAAGTCTTTTCTATTTTCCCTGCCTCCCAAGTGGATGTGATTTGTGCCTCATTTAAAAAACCCTGGTATTGCATTATCTTTCTAGCAGGCATTTGCCCTTCTGGTTATTTGCATATCAGGTCCCCAGGGCAGGAATAGTGGTCACTTTGCACTTGCTGTATACTTGAACTTTTGAACTGCCCACGCTCACAAAGCTAGTTAGACGCTGCTGCCAGACACTGTACAGGAATTCAAAGAATCCTGTGACATTTTCCTTCACTGGAGTTTTTTGTGCCCTGGAAAAATCACACATCTGACACATCATAGACCTTCTCTGCTCAAACCAAAGTAGGTTAAAACAGATTATGTGAATTAGAACACAGCGTTATGTACATCGGGGTTTTTGTGGGGTTTTTTACGTATAACGTACACCTATTAGCAAAATGTAGATGACCTTAAGTTCTAGCTAACGAAGTGGATAACATTTTTTTTTTTTTTTTTTGCGGTACGCGGGCCTCTCACTGTTGTGGCCTCTCCCATTGCAGAGCACAGGCTCCAGACGCGCAGGCTCAGCGGCCATGGCTCACTGAGCCCAGCCACTCCGCGGCACGTGGGATCTTCCCGGACCGGGGCACGAACCCGTGTCCCCTTTATTGGCAGGCGGACTCTCAACCACTGCGCCACCAGGGAAGCCCAAATTAAATTTTACTTTTAAATCTCGACGTAGCATGGGGTTGGCTTAGGAAAGCTGTGTCACAGTGGTGTTGGAGACAAGCATGCAGCCGGGCGTGGAAAGCTGTCTGGTCTCTGAAGAGCTGTGCTGGTGACCAGCCCCACACTGCACTATTTAGCTTCTGTTTCTGAAATGGTGCTAAGAATAATGTTCTTTTTCTGTTTCAGTAATACTTTTTTTTTTTTTTTTTTTTGCGGTACGCGGGCCTCTCACTGCTGTGGCCTCTCCCGTTGCGGAGCACAGGCTCCAGACGTGCAGGCTCAGCAGCCATGGCTCACGGGCCTAGCCGCTCCGTGGTATGTGGGATCCTCCCAGACCGGGGCACGAACCCGTGTCCCCTGCATCGGCAGGCGGACTCTCAACCACTGCGCCACCAGGGAAGCCCTCAGTAATACTTTTGACGTGCTTGCACAATCCTGAACATTTTGGGAATCGCGTGGTAAAGAATAGACTTCTGAAATCACTCTTTAATCCCATTTTTGTTTTTAACACAGTTCATAGATTGCCAGAGAATACTGTTCCCCCTTGGGGCTGATTGCATTCTAAGTAATTACCCTCGAGAGGCCCAGCCCTGTTAGCCACTTTTTTCTTTCTTTTTTTGTAATTTATGTCTGGAGCTTGTTTTTTGTTTTTCTAGACCTCTAACATTTTAGCTTAAACATTTTAAAATACAGTCTGTTTGAAACAACTGCTCATAAATAGTTTAGCATTTGCCAACTGAGGGTCGATTTTTGATTACTGGGACTGTTTTGTACTTGAGTTTAGCTAATTTAGATGAAGAGGGGTGGATGGGGAACCATCCTTCAGAATAGGGCTTTTTCACCTTTTTAGCCCAGGAACAATCCCTTTGAAAATCTGAGGGCAGCTGTAAAGAGAAACATTAGGGGACCCAGCAGATAACATAAATGCCTTAAAGTGTCATGTAAATCTGAAGGAACTAGATGCCCCTTTGCCCCTAAAGATACTCACATGGGGGTCGTAGGAGGACCTCTTGTTCTAAATTAGGTGTTACTGACATTTTGTCTCCTGGGAATCCAGATTATGAATCTTTTCATAGAGGAAAGTAGAGGTTATCTTGCTCTGCCTATCTGCTCTTCTGGTGGCACGTGTACCTTTAAGGACTGCAGTTCTCTGCTTTTAAGAAGTTTGTGTCAGACAGGGAGATGAGCTTGGTGCTTTGTGTCTACCTAGAGGGGTGGGATAGGGAGAATGGGAGGGAGACGCAAGAGGGAGAAGATATGGGGATATATGTATGTGTATGGCTGATTCACTTCGTTGTAGAGCAGAGGCTAACACACAATTGTAGAGCAATTATACTCCAATAAAGATGTTTAAAAAAAAAAAAGAAGTTTGAGTCGGAACGTCATTTTAAAGGAGGTAGAAATTTTGACTTAATCCGAGTGTCTTGTACCGTTCTAGACAGATTCTATATTGTGCACTAAATGGGGTTGCTTGGTTGCCTGAGAGTTACTTTCTCTTAAATGTCAGAACTAGAAGTGGAGGAAACTTTCCTTCTCTGATGTATATGTTGTTAATAGAAGGGAATGGAAATCTAGAAGATAAAAATCTGGGTGGATAAAGTTCTTTTCTCTGGATGTAGAACACTCAGGTGGAGACGGGTAGCCAGCCGTTTATGTAACTAACCTATGGTTCGTTTTCATCTGGGGCAGCACTCTACTGTGATTGCCTGTAATAATGTAAACTGTTTGTCTGATGTAAACCAATGCCAGTTAAAAGTTTACCTAATAAATTACCGTCTGGGGTACTTTCAAAGGAATAGCTGCCTGTTTTCTTATGCTGTATGCGTATAATTCATATGCTGTCTCTAAGTATGTAAACGTACGTGTAGCTTACTACTTTATTACTTTCATGCCTCTGTTCAACTGTCACCGAATTAAAGAGGCCTTTCCTGATCACTCTGTATAGATTAGCACCCTTCTCCCCCCTTCACTCTGCTTCAGTGAGTGTGAAGATGTACAGGCATTTCTTTCTCTCATCCTCATTAAGTGGGTATTTTTATTTCTTTAGCATATAGTCATCTTTCCTCACCTCAGGCCTCAAATTTCGCTTCTTTGCCAGAGTAATTCCTGAGTTGGCCCACAAAATAATGTGCAAGCAACAACGTTCATAATGTTTTAATAATATAGCATAAATACGTACTGAGCATCAGACAAAATGCGCACCGAGCGGACAGTAAAATGGTTGCGTGGTTTAGCAACGCAGTGTTGTTGAGTCCAGAGCAGAACTCTGCAAACTGGTCTTCCGGGCTTTGTCAGCCTTTGGACCCAGGGTGACAGTCAATAACCCAACTATCCTACACACTTAGCTGTTGGGAATTTTAAGACTGCAATGGTGGTGGTTGTTAATTGAGATGTAATTCACAGACCATAAAGTTCACCTTCATGATTATAAAATTCAGAAGGTTTTGTGTATTCACAAGATGTGCCACCGTCATCCCTATTTAGTTCCAGAACATTTTCATCCAAAGGAATGCCATACCCTAGTCCCTCCTTCCCCCAGTCACCTGGTAACCACAAATCTGCTTGCTGTGTTATGGATGTGTCTCTTCTGGGTATTTCATATAAATGGAATCATACAATATTTGGCCTTTTGTGGCTGGCTTCTTTCATTTAGCGTGTTTCCAAGGTTCATCCATGTTGTAGCATGTATCAGTACTTCATTCCTTTTTATGGCTGAATAATGGTCTGTTGTATGGAATCACTACATTTTATTTATTCATCAATTGATAGATATTTAGGTTGTTTCCACTCTGGAGCTATTATGAATAATACTGCTGTGAACATTTGTGTACAAGTTTTCGTGTGAGCCTATGTGTCATTTCTCTTGGTTATACACCTACGAGTGAAATTATTGGGTCATATGGGAACTCTGTGGTTAACCTTCTAAGGAACTGTTTTCCAAAGCAGCTACACTGTTTTACATTCCTACCAGCAATATATTAGGGTCCTAGTTTCTTCACATCCTCACCAACACTTGTTATTATCCCTTTTATTATAATCATCATAGCGGGAGTGAAGTGGTATCTCATTGTGGTGCTGATTTACATTTCCCTGATGGCTAATGACGTTGAGCATATTTTCATGTGCTTATTGGCCATTTGTATATACTTCTTTGGAGAAATGTCTGTTCAGATCCTTTGCCTATTTTAAATTAGGCTATTTGTCTTTTAATTATTGTGTTGTAAGAGTTTTTTACATATTTCACATACAAGTCTTCTATCAGATTTGCAAACTTTTTTCCCATTCTGTGGGTTATCTTTCTACTATCTTGATGGTATCCTTTGAAGCACAAAAGTTTTACACTTTGATGAAATGCAGTTTATCTGTTTTTTCTTTGGTCACTTGAGCTTTAGGTGTCGTATCTAAGAGACAGTTGACTAACCCAAGATCATGAAGACTTAAAGTTATGTTTTCTTCACAGAGTTTTATAATTTTCGCTCTTACAATGAGGGCTTTGATCCATTTTGAGTTAATTTTTATAGATGGTATTAGGTAAAGGTTCATTTTTATTCTTATCTATGTGTATATCTAGTCCCAGAACAATTTGTTAAAAAGACTGTTCTTTTCCTCCAAAATTCTCTTGGCCCTCTTGTTGAAAAATCAGTTCACTGTACATCTATGGGTTTAATTCTGGACTCTCAATTCTATCCATCTATATGTAGCCTATGCTTGTGCCAGTACCCACACCATCTTGATTACTATGGCTTTTTTTTTTTTTTTTGCGGTACGTGGGCCTCTCCCTGTTGTGGCCTCTCCCGTTGCGGAGCACAGGCTCCGGATGCGCAGGCCCAGCAGCCATGGCTCACGGGCCCAGCCACTCTGCGGCTGTGGGATCTTCCCGGACCAGGGCACGAACCCGCGTCCCCTGCATCGGCAGGCAGATTCTCAACCACTGCGCCACCAGGGAAGCCCTACAGTAAGTTTTGAAATCAGAAAGTGTGAATCTTTTAACTTTGTGCCAAGGTAATTTTGAAATTGAGTTTAACTTAATTAGATAAAGACCAGTAGACGAGGAACTCTTCTTCAGAACAAGCCTAAGCAGGCCCCACACCAACCTGATTCTTAGAAACAGGTTGGCTCTCTAGACTTAGCCAGCCAGTTGCACTCTTTTCCTTCATTCATTTATGCGTCAGTGATTTTAGGGAGTTTTTATAGTAACATAACTGTGAGCAATGTTGAAAGTTGGATAATGTAAACAAAAATCTAGTGTCTGGGAGATAGTTTTGGAAATCATTTCATCCCAAGTGGGAGACATTAAGGTTTTTAACCAGAGCAGGGATAGTAGGGGTAGGACACTTTCAGAAAGTGTTAGAGGTAGAATTTCGAGGACTTGCGATGGATGAGTTATGGTTGGTAAAGGAGTTTAGGGATCAGAGGTACTTGTATTTCCAGCTTGCGGATGACGTGTGGGACTAGATAGTGATGGCCTGAGTAAAGATACACAGTAGTGTCATCTGGTCTTTCAAGAAGTCCTGCAAGGTTGGAGCAGAGAACAGGATTATGAGAAGGTTTATTTAAGTTTTGTTGGTTGTGTTTTAGGGAAACTTGCTGTTTAATTATCACTTTAGGTCCCAGAAGAAACAGAGCAGACACTTTTCCTTCTAAGATGGTTGGTAAGAGAGTTGTTGTTTGATGGTTTCTATTTTCCCTGGAGCTAAAATTTGGAGGTGGGGTAGGTTAGGAACTGTGGAACTTCAGGGTAGTGAAGGGTTGGAATAGCCACTGAGAAATGTAGATAAAATAGCAAGGAAACAGAAAATAGGAATGAAAAAGACAAGACAGAGGACCGATTCGGGAAGTCCAACAGCTAAGTATTATTTCCTGAAAGAGAGTAGAGAGAAAACAGAGGGGAGGAAATTATCAGTGAAATAGTTGAGGAAGCACAGAATGAAGTTTCCAGATTGAAAGGACCCACTTGAATCCCCTAAAACAACACCAACATCACCGTGAAGATGTAAGTAACTGCAGGTTTCCAGAGAAAGAACACCGGTCACTTGGAAAGGATCTAGAATCAGAGTGACTCCAAATTTCTTAGCAGTAGCCAGTTTGCTTTTTTTATATATATGTGTATAAATTTATTTATTTTATTTATTTTTGGCTGCATTGGGTCTTCGTTGCTGCGCGTGGGCTTTCTCTACTTGCGGTGAGCAGGGGCTACTCTTCGCTGTCGTGCGCAGGCCTCTCATTGCGGTGGCTTCTCTTGTTGCGGAGCACGGGCTCCAGGCACGCGGGCTTCAGCAGTTGTGGCTCACGGGCTCTAGAGCGCAGGCTCAGTAGTTGTGGCGCACGGGCTTAGTTGCTCCACGGCATGTGGGATCCTCCTGGACCAGGGCTCAAACCCGTGTCCCATGCACTGGCAGGCGGATTCTTAACCACTGCAGCACCACCAGGGAAGCCCCAGTTTGCTTCTTAGAAGCAAGACCCTGAACAGTGTCTCCAAACTGCTGACAGAAAATGATTTTCAGCTCATAATTGTATATGCAGCCAGATTATCAATCAACTTTGAGGGTAGAAAAAGATGTTCAGACATTCAGGGTACAGAATTGAGGGAATATGCCAGGAGAAAGTAGTAGCCCATGGCACCCGGGATGGGGCCTGCCCTTTCCTAACAGATCTTCCTTCTAGTTAACTCATTATGTGCAGTTGTTACGTTGACACGTTAAAACTTTGAATGGGCCACTGAACTGTTCAGTTTTAAATTATTAGAATAGTATATCCATTTAACACACACACACGCACACACACACACACACACACACACACAAAGACAAAGGGGAGGGAGAAGCAGCCAGCCAACAACTCAAAGTTTCGCTGATAAGGGACAGCAGTTGAGGGGCGGGCATTGGGAATGGTGTACAATCTTTGTACTGTTTCCCCGTGGAAAGCGTTTTAAATGTGGAGTCAGGAGATCTCAGGCTGTGTCTAAGGGCCAGGTCTGTGCATAGCAGGGTGTGGGTCGGTCTCACCAGGACGCTTTCCGTTCTTTCCTGGCTGTTCCCGAGGCCTTGCATTTCCTGTTCCACCTGGGGCAGCTCTCCCCAGTCTTCACGTGAGAAACTCAAGCTTTGATGACACAAGTTTTTCCGCCATTTAAGTACTTTGACCAGTGACCTATGGACAAATGTGTAATTCAGAAAAATTAATGTAGCCTAAACACATCTCATTCTCTTACAGCCTGGGGACTATAAAGTGAAAATGGAGCAACAAGAACCAGCAGATTCTCAAAATACCAAGCAGTCTATTATTTCAGAGGAGGTATACATTGATTTTTACTTCCCTTCTCCTTCGCCATATTAAGCTGAGTTTAAAAGAAATGTATAGACTATTTGCTGTTTCAAATGATTGTTTTTCATTCTTTTTTTTTTTTTTTTTTTTTGCGGTACGGGGGCCTCTCACTGCTGTGGCCTCTCCCGTTGCGGAGCACAGGCTCCGGACGCGCAGGCTCAGCGGCCATGGCTCACGGGCCCAGCCGCTCCGCGGCATGTGGGATCCTCCCAGACCGGGTCACGAACCCGTGTCCCCTGCATCGGCAGGCGGACTCTCAACCACTGCGCTTCCAGGGAAGCCCCTGTTTTTCATTCTTTAAGATAGGTTTTAAACACTGTTCCCGCTCCCTTTTTAGGACTTGGGCATTTTGCTCTTGTGTGGGAGCAGTGGTGTATCATTCTTAATTATATGTATTAGCGAAATTGAGGCTGTTTTTAAAGTGAGTTTTGACTGTTGATTTTTAAAATTCTCAATTTTTATTTTTTTCATTTATTTTTTATTGAAGTAGAGTTGATTTACAGTGTTGTGTTAATTTCTGCTTACAGCAAAGCGACTCAGTAATACACATATATACATTCTCTTTTATGTTCTCTTCCAGTATGGTTTATCCCAGGACACTGAATATAGTTACCTGTGCTATACAGTAGGACCTTATTGTTTCAATTTTTATTAAAAGTTTCTCTGGGTAGAAGAATAAATCATGTGAGTTTTAGGGCTTAGACATTTCATCCCTAGGTATCACATCTTGGTTAGATATTTGTGGTCTCAATATGTGTGTTTAAGAAGAATAAAAACCTAAGTTGTTAGTTGTGGTCTAAATTCCAGAACTAATGTATGTCTTGTGTGTTATCCAGTTTACCTTTTAAAAAGTCTCTTCCTACAGGAACCATTGTAGTGGATAAACTTTAAATCCTTCATCTTTGGAACTCTGAGCTTGACACCTTTCTGGAATTCTTTTTTTTTTTTTTTTTTTATTTATTTATGGCTGTGTTGGGTCTTCGTTTCTGTGTGAGGGCTTTCTCTAGTTGCGGCAAGCGGGGGCCACTCTTCATCGCGGTGCGCAGGCCTCTCACTATCGCGGCCTCTCTTGTTGCGGAGCACAGGCTCCAGACGCGCAGGCTCAGTAATTGTGGCTCACGGCCTAGTTGCTCCGCGGCATGTGGGATCTTCCCAGACCAGGGCTCAAACCCGTGTCCCCTGCATTGTCAGGCAGATTCTCAACCACTGTGCCACCAGGGAAGCCCTGGAATTCTTCTTGATTTAAAAATCTTTCTGTGTTATCTGTGAACAGATCTGCTGATAATTATTAGGTTGCTGCTGGCGACAAGTGACAGATAGAATAGTAAGAAAAAAGCTACTTACTGCTTTATGTACACAGTGCACCTTTGTGCTCAGTCAGTATAGTCTGTAGGTAAGTTAGTCCTGGTAACCTAGCCTTGGCATCCAGGCAAAACGATGCTGGGTGCCCCTCAGACTGGGTGGTAAACCCATGTGTCATTATGGGAAATGTAGTCATTGGCCGTGGTATCCCTGTATTCAGCTTTGCTGTGTAGTCATTGACAGTCAGATGCCACTGAGTTTTCACATCCTAAACACACACACGTGACTGGCACCCAGATCAGAGGAGAGACGGTTAGGAGCATCCCAAGAAACCCCTCCCTCCCTCCCTCATGCTCCCTTCTAGGTACCCCCGTCCTCCCCTCTCCCAAGAATTTGTCAACTCTCATTTCTTTTCACCTCTTCAGTCCTACCTCCAAAACTCCACAGGACAGCAGGCCCACCATCAGAAAAACAACTTTCAATTCTTTAGACACAAAGAAAACTTGGACACAAATTTTGGGGAGGGAAGCGTGATCATTGAGAGCCACAAAAAGTTTGAAAGGAAAAATAACTAAATAAAAAACAGCTCAGCTTGAAAGTTTCCCAACTTACTATCTGATCTTTTAGTTAATTTCAGAAGGAAAATGGGTCAAGCTTGAAAGAACAACTTACAGAGATCCTACTGGTAAAACAAGGTAAAGTATTTTTTTCTTCTTTTTGTAAAATGCTGAGGATTTGGGTTCTCAGGGTCTCTATTTAGTGTTTAGCATAAACGTTGATATTTTCCTCACTGTAAACTCTGTCTTAAGTAAAGAATCTAGTTAAGCTGTTTTAACACCATTCTCCCAAGTAGATTAGGGTGAACCTAAAACTTTTGGGCCAAGCCTAATTTAGGCTAATAAAGCAGCAGAATAATTAACAGTACAGGTGACTTCCTTCTATTAAACCAGTTTTTGTCTCTGAATTAGAATTTAAGAGAAATTGCTACTGGGTTTGAGGTAAAACTTACAGGCTTACGCCTTGCTCACAGAAATGAAAATTGGGGGGGAAAAAGTTTTGTAAAGCATTTCACACTGTGTACCAGTCGCCATAAAGACGTATGTGGGTGAGGGCCGGGAGGGAGTTCCTGGGGCCTGGCGCCCGCGGTGTCTGAGACTATGCTGAGAAAACTATTTGGGATCAGATTTATGCATGAAAAACGTTCATCATAAATTTAAAAGACAAATAAATTGAAATTCACCTCAACATCTTAAAAATAGAGAAATAATTGTTACAGTGTATTCATTTGTCAGAATCTAAGCAGCCGTCTCCACAGCAGATCATGAAGACAACCCAGCAGTGTCAGAAAAGTTAATAAGCTGGTAACAAAATAGGATATTGGATATATGGTTTTTAAACCCTGCCAAATAATGTGTAAGGAAAAGGCTAGAAGGAAAACTGTAGCAAAATATTAATGGCAGCTATGTGACTAGCCTTTTTCTTCTATTTTCCAACTTTTCTGTTTAGTAATTCTGTATATTATAAATAACAGAAAAAAAATGTGCTAAACGTTTACTTATGAAATACAAAAAAGGAGTAAAACAGAATGAGAAGATAGGAAAATGTAACTGAATTTAGTATCCAGGTTATATGATATAAATTCATTAACATAAAAACTCTATTTGCTAAGTGATCAAATGAGAATAAAGTTTCTTCGTAAGGAAATAAATACATCTATTGTCAGTGTGAAAGTACATGGACTTGCCAGTGATTTAAACCACTTTTGACTGTATCTACTAAAGTAGCAAAAAACAGTAATAAGGTTCAATGTTCGAGAGCCATGGGGAACATTAAGATACTCATAGCACTGGTAAACCCAAAGTAAGAAAGCTAAATTTATTAATTCCTCAATTAATAAACAGGAAGGTCCTACTTTCTTACATTATGTAGCTGAAGTGACAGCTTTTAAAATCTAAGAAAGCTTACTTTGGGTAAACCCAAAGTAAGAAAGCTAACTGGTTTAACACACACTACGCCCCATCCACAGAGTGGGAGGGGGTACCTGTTACGTGCAGTGAGCTGGGTGTGGTGAGGCCCGAGACTTGGGGAACACGACAGGTGCACACATACTTACACTTGTGAAAACGTAGCCAGAGCTTAGAGCCTAACCTACCATGACACAGCTTGGTTCTCCTTCCTGTAGAGTTAAGTTTATAACACAAAATAGAGCCCTCAACACTAGTTAGTGTGAAGAGTACGTGTTGGTTGGGGCCCATGTGGCTGTGCACCTGCCCCTGTCCTCTCTTCCTTCCAGCACTTCTTCATCAGGGATGTGCCTCGGAATCACTTGGGGATTTGTCTCCAAATACTCAGGATTCGGTCTCACCTCCGGAGAGTCTGCTTCAGTAGTCGGGAGTGGCCTCAGGTCTCCCAGACTCCACACTGTGTGGCCTGTTTACAGCACGGTCTTCCGCATCCGTCCATACGTAGGGCTGCCCTGCAGCCTCCGGAGAGCGCCTGTGTGAAACATTAACATTGCATACCCGAATGTCAAGCTTTGAAGAATGAATCTCAGTACTTTACAGTACTATTGCATGTACAGAACAGTTAAGTTGCAGCTAGAAAATCCTTTGTTCTATTGTCTCGTTCATGGAAGAGGGTATGGAATTGATTTGGGGAGAGTAAAGATGTGCCGGCTGTGTGCCCCTGTATTGACATTCAGGAGAGAACTAAGCTCCCCCTCTGTCACCCTGCCTACCTCTTGGAGTTGGTTGACTAGAGGGAAGAAAGTAAAACAGGCTTTCCTTATAACAAAGACTAAAAACGGAGTAACTCAACGAGAATCAGAATTCTAAAGCTACAAGAGGCTTTTAAGACAACAATCAGATGGACGTCTCTCCTCTCTGAGTCCCTCTGAGATGACTGGAGCTCTCGGGGGGCGCTCTCGTTCTACTGTTTCTTATAAATACGTACCTATTTTATGGCTCCATACTGCTTATTTAATTCAGCGTAACCACTATAATGATGCTCCTCTTTTTGCTTCCTTTATTCCTAGTGTGTTGGGGATGGGACCTTCAGTGCTTTTCCCAGCACTGTCTTCTTCAGTCTTTAGGACTCTAACCCTAGGAGGCAGCAGAGAGAACTGGGCCAGAAGGTGTTTCGTCACTTGCGAGTTACTGACTGATCAGAATGGCTTGTTGGTTGGCTTCTTGCTACTAACAGGAATGTGGGCAGCTGTGAGTCGTCCTGGTAGTCTGGTTGATTTTCACAGGTTCATTTTTGACATATTTGCACTTCAGAATTTGGGTGCAATACTAAAAGATCTACAGTTTACCGAAAGGTTTTTTTTTTTTTTAACCAGATTAAATTCTGACACTTTTTAATAGAAATGTGGCAAGGTCCAAGCCTCCAGGACAACCAGATAAAAAGTACGAGGTTTCCTCCGAGGAGCACCTCTTACCCTCAGTCTTACTGTAGGGAGACAGATGTCAGATATGGGTGCTTTGCTTTCTTTCTCCGGAGCCATCCAGATGTCTTCCTTTTTTTTTTTTTTTTGCGGTACGCGGTCCTCTCACTGTTGTGGCCTCTCCCGTTGCGGAGCGCAGGCTCAGCAGCCATGGCTCACGGGCGCAGCCGCTCCGCGGCATGTGGGATCCTCCCGGACCGGGGCACGAACCCGTGTGCCCTGCATCGGCAGGCGGACTCTCAACCACTGCGCCACCAGGGAAGCCCTGTCTTCCTTCTTTTAAACCAAAATTGTTTGCTTCTTTACTCCCATCTCTAACCGCTGCTTTTTTTCTGTTGAAGGGCTAAGAGTGAGGAGGAAATTCCCTCATGCGCCCTTCCCCCTTTAAACAACACGGCTGTTCCAGTAACTGGATTGTCAGTACCGGGTTCCCTGAAACAAATAGCTAGTCAGGAATAAAGCTGTGAGGGGGGACCAGGAGCCGCTCACCCCACTTGTTCTTTTAGGGACCATTTTCCCTTTAGACAGGATCTCACGCATGCAAAGCAGAGTACTTACCTAAATTTATTAATTCCTCAATTAATAAACAGGAAGGTCCTACTTTCTTACATTGTGTAGCTGAGGTGACAGCTTTTAAAATCTAAACTATAAATAAATGTCTCAATGATTTACATTATGCAGGATATCATTTGGAATTTGCACAGGGGCTGGATTTGCACTGACTGCTTAATCGCCTTTAAAGCTGTGATCGCCCGCTGTGCTGCTCACGCAAATTTATGATCCAAACAGAAGTGTTTTGAGTAAATGATTTGAAAGCTGATTTGAAAGGCAGCTCAAGTGATGAGCAGGCCCTCTGTTTAGATGTAGAGAGTTAGATGTGGGAGGCAGTGGTTTTCTCTGATAATTTTTAGAGGCTGTGGGAAAGCACAGTTGGCTCTTTTTTTGATACAGATCTTTACTGCGTGGTGTTCCTGGCCGCTGTCTTTAGCACATTTGCATGCTTTGCATCTGTAAGGTGCTGGTTATACACCCAAAACCTAAGAAGTCTCCTCTTGAGCACTAATGCTTTTGTTTTTTCTTGTCTGCCTGAACAGAACTTGGGAAACTGTGAAACGGACAACGAGGAAAGGCCAGTCGGCTGATGGTATGAGTGCAAACCTGTTAGAACTCTCCCGAAAGGAAGTCCCACACAGGACTAGGAGACTGGGGGTAGGAGGGTTTTTTACTGTAACCAAGACCTCAGAGCAGGGTTATCTTCAAGTATGGTCTTTCATCTTTAGCTCTGGTGTTCTATTTTGCAACACTGTAACTAAATCAAGCTTTCTTTATCAATAACTTCCGGTTCCTGTTACCTAAGCTCAGAACAGTGTTTTTGAGGGGAAGATGTCATCATACTTGAGGCCAAACTTAAGTCAGTGTAATTTGAAGCCACATACTGTATCTAGATGTGTTATGACTTCTAGAAATCTTTTGCGTTCTGGTCAGAGGATCTGGGTGAGAGCCTTTCGTTTGGAAAACTTATTTGGCATGACTTGGCGCTTTCTGACTGCTTGCTTTTATAAGTTGATGAGGAAACGACTTAGGAAAAGACTGTTCATTCAGTTCACTTTCCCTTCCAGCCTGGATGCTTTGCCTGCAAAGATCCCAGAAAAAGTCCTGAAAACCACCTCTGGTCTAGGGGAAGTTGGGCAATAAGTCTTCCTTGTTTTTCCCTTTTTTCCATTTTGTTCTGTGTTCTGTTTTTCCTGGAAGTGGAGCAGCTGCCGCAGCTGCTGTGTTTTCCTACTGGGAAAGCGAGAGGAGCCGATGGTCCCCCTGGGCAGTTGTGTTTTCCAGAATCCAGTGGTTTTTGGTTTTGGTTTGGTTTGAAGCCCAAGTAAACTTGGGAGAAAGGGTCTTTTATCCTAAAACAATGAAGTTCAGTCTAGTTAGCATATACGACAAACGTTGGAACTTATTTGATTTATTGCTTAAAGGAAATCGAAGAGCACAGAGATCAATGTAACTTCGGCAGCGGCCTGGCTGCAGCAGGGCGAGAAATGATGTCTGTAGCGGTTCGTGTAGACCAAAATTTGTCCTGGACCCTGGGCTAAATGTTTACTTCTAGTTTCAATTTTATTTTAAAGAAATTGTGGCAATAAAAACAAGCTTTTTATAAAAAGAAAAATTAAATAATACGGAAGTGTGATTATTTTTTCCTTGCTTTTTTTTAATGAGAATAACTTCCAAAGTTAACTGCCAGTATTGTAGCTTAAATTAACTTCCTATTGCTAATGGCAGATACAAGACAGATTTCAGCTGCAGCATTTCTTAAAATGTGGGCTTTTATCAATAGTTAGATTGCTGTAAACAAATTCCTGGCGTTCCTGACCTTTCATTGGGGTTTCCTGGTTTTATTTCCTGCTGGCAGGTGTGGCGGTCATCCCCGTGCTGCAAAGAACCCTTCACTATGAGTGCATCATTCTGGTGAAGCAGTTCCGACCCCCGATGGGGGGCTACTGCCTAGAATTCCCTGCCGGTGAGTAACTGAACACTGGGGAATAGAATGGCCCCTCAGGGACTGTTGGACTGGGCCAGGGCAGAGCCTGAGAACGGCAGAGCTTAGACATTGAACACCTTTTCATCTGTCCATGCGGTTTTAAGTAAAACAAAACCACTTCTGCAGTGAGGCACCTCCAGGCCACACTCCAGTGATCCTGTAATCCGTAGCGGTATCACAGCTCACCTTTCCAGGCCACCTGCCCTCCTCTTTGCAGCGTTCTTTCTAGCCTCTTTTGAGTCATTGGCTTTTCCTAATTTGTCAAGGTATTTCGTTTTCTATCACTAATGATCTGCCTCTGGCAAATTTACAGTAATAACTAGGCCTGGCTCTTAACTCCAGAAACTGTGAATGGGGAAGAACCATGATCCTCCTGTATGTATACAGGCCAAGGAAATCATCTTAATTTCAACTAGAATATTTTTTCAGTTGTACAGGAAGTATCTAGAATGCAGTGCATCCTTATAGCACTTAATTGGCTTGTTCCCATCTGAAGAGGTTAGATCTCAGTTATCATTAGTGGTTTAAGTTCTGTATTTTCAAAGTCCATCCCATAGTAACACATAAGTAACAGCTTTATTTTCTTTCTCACTTCCTTGCCATTTCACTGAAGAAATTAATAACTTTAAAAGTAATTGAGGGCTTCCCTGGTGGTCCAGTGGTTGAGACTCTGAGCTTCCACTGCAGGGGGCACAGGTTCAATCCCTGGTCGGGAAACTAAGATCCCACATGCCGCTTGATGTGGCCCAAAAAAACAACAGAAAAGTAATTGAATAGCCCATGTTTCACTTTTTCTTTGCATCCTGTAAATTCCTTTCAGGAGAAAGGATCTGCGATGCTGCTGGCCTCCTCCCACTCGGCCCGTTCACTCCCTCCTCACAATGAACTAGTGTTACCCACAGTCCCCTCCCCCCTGCTTCCCTCCTTTCCGATCTTCTCCCTCCCAGGTGACGTTTATCCTAGCATTGCATTCCAGAGCCCTCCATGTGGCCCTGAGGGAGGAAGGCAAGATGGGAAACACTGTCCCCAACTCGCATGTGAGGAAACAGAAAAAAGCACAGGCTTCCTGTGCTGTAGTCACATGACTAGTCTAAAACCGGGGCCAGTTGGCCACCGCCAAGCCACTTACCCGCCCAGGAGATCCGTGCTGTACAACAAGCTTGATGCTGAGATGCTCACAAAAACATCTAGGTCTAAACACGAGGAACAGAACCTACTAAATCTGCCCAGGGGTGTTCTTTTGTCTTTAATTTTTCTATAAAAGATCAAAACCGGGATCAGTGTTGCCTGCACGCCCACGCCCCCCAGACCTCTTGCTTGACTGTTCCCACGGAGCTCGGCAACTTGCGTTAGAAGCAGGGGGCTCCCCGTCCCACCTCTCACATGACTGGGACTTGCAGGTCTCATCGATGACAACGAAAGCCCAGAAGCAGCTGCTCTTCGGGAGCTCGAGGAAGAAACTGGCTACAAGGGCGACGTTGCTGAATGTTCCCCAGGTTCGTGCTGCTTCCCATGCGTGTGCTTGGGGACAAACTCTTGAAAATTAGCCAAGCAGTTGATTGTTCTGGATGTGAAAGGGACGATTCTTCGGGTGTTCTTTATGGTCAGGGATTTATTTATTAGCTAATTCACTGAAGAGAAATCCTTGATGAGGGTTGGTCACCTGAGAGTGAACCTCCCTGCCCCATGAGAGCACGGCTGAGCAAAAAGGGCTGAAGTTGGAGAAGAATTATGAGATTAGGGTGCCTTTCGGGGTTCCCACATTCTAAGCTTTATTTCGTACTCATCTCGTCCGTATGCCGCGCTCCTCACTAGAAGACTTTCTTGATGTGGTGAAAGGATATTACCGCATCTAACCCCTCAGATTTACCAAAATTTCCTCAGGAACTCTGGGGAAAATATGAGTACTAACTACACATGTGTTCTGCAGACCTACAGCGTATATACTAAGGGAATAGGAGAAACCAGTTCCCCTGCATAACTTCTACATAAACTATGAGTTACAAGCCCACTCTTCCTCCAAAGACATTTAAGTGATGAAACGAATGACACCTGACTAGTGTCTGGAAAGGTGATCTGCTGCTTCTCTCCCCAGCTGTCTGTATGGATCCAGGTTTGTCAAACTGTACCACACATATGGTAACCGTAACTATCAATGGAGACGATGCTGAAAACGTAAGGCCTAAGCCAAAGCCAGGTAAGCATGTGTTGGCTCCGTTTACAGTGGTTGCGTTGTATTAAATTTCTTTTAACTTGCTGCTAGTTTGATTTTTGTTAATAGAATAATGGTCTTTCAGAGATGCTTCATTGGTACTCTTGGCTATTTTCCTAATCTTATGTATTTCAGCATTTTTCTCTTAGCACTTCATTGATTTTTGTGCTTGCTTTATATAAAATGTGCAGTTACAAATTTCCATACCTTCTATATGGAGTTTATTCCCGCTTAGTAATAAGGACTACAGGCCTTAAATCATAAACAGTGAAAATCTTCGAAATCACTCTGATTTCTGTCTCCATCAATATTGTAAGAATGGCAGAGGTGCTACAGCACAGCACCGTATTAACTGTTTTTGTTGAGTTCCATATTTAGTGAAGCTTTGGGGAAATTCTTTGCTCCACATTTCTTAGCAAGTTTGGATTCAGAGGCTTTAATGCCTCTGTCGGTTCCATGTGCTCCCGCAGCCCCACTAAAAGGTGGTGGTGACACAGACACCACCGTAAATCATGTGTTGGAGTGGAGGTCTTCCATTTCCCGTCCCTTTTAGTTGTTCCCAGTGTTCAGTTTCCCACTGCAGCTAATTTTAAATGCCCAGTTTTCAAACTAGCGAATATAACATGCTGATGAAGAGTTTGGCAGTTCCTCAGAGAGTTAAACATGGAATTAGCAGGTGACCCAGCAATTCCACTCCTAGGTAAATACCCAGAAGAACTGAAAGCAGGGCCTCAAACAGATACTTGGACGCCAATGTTCATTCAGCATCATTCACAATACCCAAAAGGTGCAACAACCCAAGTGTCCATTAACAGATGGATAAACAAAATGTGGCTTATTCTTACAATGGAATATTATTCAGCCGTAAAGCAACGAGGCATGCTGATACATGAAGCTTGAAAACATCTTGCTCAGTGAAATTAAGCCAGACACAGGAGGGCAGATGTTGTGTGATTCCACAAATGTGAGATACCTAAAATCGCTACATTCATAGAGACAGAAGGTAGAATAGAGGTCACCGAAGATAGGGAATTCTTGTTCAGCGGGTACCACCTTTCTGTTTTGGATGATGAAAAAGTTCTGGAGATGCGTAGTGCTGATGATTGCACAACAATGTGACTGTATTTAATGCCACTGAATTTGTACCTTCAAAAATGGTTGAATTGGTAAATTTTATGTTATGTATATTTTAACAAAGTTTAAAAATACATATATGCATATCACAGAATATGCTTTAAACTTGGCCATTAAAACATTTGATTTGGAGAACAATAACTTTGTACTGTTGGAATTGTTTTACCACGTGTATAAATTAAATTAGTAGAGACCCAGGTTTCTGTTAAACTCTTATAGCCTTTTTGATAACGTCTTGCACAAAAGCCTTGCAGCGTTTGACCATTCCGGGCCTTGCTGAGATGTCCCGCTTCTGTTTGTTTTCAGGAGATGGAGGTATGTGTCCCGCTCGGGGGCTGGCCTTGAGTGCCGTGTGGTGCAGCGGGAGCGGCCATGGCATTGTGAGTTGCTCAGTTGGGCTCGCCTGGTGTCCGGCTTTATTTTCACTTGCACTTTGTTTGTTTAGAATTTGTGGAAGTGATTTCCTTACCAAAGAATGACCTGCTGAAGAGAATTGATGGTAAGCATTCTTGATTACCCCACTTTCTCTGTTTTCCCCATCCCCACCAACGGGGTACTAAATATTATTCTATTTCTTCCTCATTAAACTCAAATGCCTAGAAACTGTTATATAAGACTGCAGTTGACCTACACAATAAGTTTCCTTTCCAGGTGGCACAGAGTTTGAAAATAAGAGCAAAACATTCCATGTCAAGTGAAAGCTTTCATTAGGGGCTTTTTTAATTCTACAGAACAGTCAAGATATAGGCCTGCTGATTAGCCAAAACTATTCTATACCTTCAATCTTTAACCCCTGCCATGCAAAGGTATAGTAAATAATCTCTTAACTGATCCTCAAATATGCCAGTATGTTGGACGGTTCTTTGTGTGGGGTCTAAGTTAAAGATTTTAACAAATATTTAGGCATCTAATATATACGCAGTGTGATAAGCTGATATAATGAACTAACTAGCAGCGTGCCCCTTAGTAAACTACTTGTCATGTAGTTACATGTGGTTCCCAGTCAGCCCGTCTCATAGGACTTTGTGAAAATTAGTAAGGTTCCATGGACCGATGTCCTCCAGTAACCCTACACAAGGAGATACTGCAAAAGACGTGGCAGGGCCTTCGGGGGCTCCTCTGCCAGCTGGGTTCGTCTCCAGTCACTCATGACAAAGAAGTGGGTGATCTCCTAATTTGAATACTATTAAGTTTTTATTTCAAAAATTAACTTGAAGCATTGTTTGACCTGAAGCTTTGGGAGCAGTCTCTTCCTTCCTCCCGTGAGTACCAGTGGCGTACAGTTTTATTTCTGATGTCTGTGTTTGAAAAGTCAAGGGGATCTTTCAAAACCTGCTGGCATTTCAGGTTCCCAGACAGCCTCCATCCCTACGTTACCTTTTTATAGACCAGACCTAAGGTAGAAACCACCTTAGGATCCCAGGGTCAGAGTTAGAAGTGCTCGTCGTGAGGAGATGCAGTGATTTGAGGTGTCTACTCGGGGAGAGCCATGGCCACCCGTCACAGCACAACTCTGAGGCCAACAGGCCTGGCTGGATTGAGGCTCAGTCAACCGTGTGTTAGTTACAGCTCAGAACAGGCTCCTAGCTCTTCTCATTAAACGGGAACAGTAGGACAGCCCCTACCTCTGAGGAGGCAGGAGTAAAATTAAATGGGATAATGGTGACACACAAATGCTTGAAGGTTATGTGCTATTGTTTTTATTTTTTGTATTAGAAAAATGTCCTTTTAAAAAAAATTCCTTCCTTCTCCTTTCCAGTAACTTCCCTTCCAGCCTTAAAAGAGAGGGGAAAATAGGGAGGTAGAAGGATCTATATATATAGGAAGAGGGAGGGGCAAAGAAACAGTGTTCCTGGCTTTACTAGCATCACAATATAGTAATCAAATTATTTATTCCACACGTACCATTTGAGGAGTAGGAAGGCACGTGGAGTTCAGTTTTCTATGAAGAATAGCTTTTAGCACTCGCCCAGCACCTGCTGGCACAGATGAGCAGGACAGAACCCTGTCTTTGAGGGTCAAACCGACTCTGAGCTTGTTCCTAAACAAGTGGCTGGGAAACAAGGGGCAGATTGGAAATCTGGGGGCCTCCACCTGAGTAAAACAGAAGTTCTCATGAAAGGCCCTTGTGGTCAGATTCAGAGACCTCATCCAGTCCATCCGAGCACACGGCTGAACTTGCACATGGAACCTGTGTGTCCCTGACAGTGGAGAGGATGGATGAATCATCACTGTGTAGTTCAGCGCAACAAAGCCCTGTAGTGAGCAATCTATGAAGTAACAGTTGGATCTATAAACTTAAAGCTTTGCTGTTTAAAACACAGAATCATCACCTGGTATATGTGCTCTTCTGTCTTTAACTTTTTCTTGTTCTTATCTCATGCTGGAAACGTAGTCCTGCTTTTACATCCTTTATTCTTCTGCTAGAGTAAGATCCTTGAAGACAGGAAACGTCTTGTTCATCACTATACCACCAGCATCTAGCACAGGAACTGGCACATAGTAGCCGCTCAGTAAACACTGATTGGCTGATGAGGGGTATTATCCGTTATCAACTTCATTATCTGACTTGTATTCTTCACCTCCTCTAGATCTGGTAGCTAATGAACATCTGACAGTGGACGCCAGAGTCTATTCCTACGCTCTGGCGCTGAAACATGCAAACACGAAGCCGCTTGAAGAGCCCTTCCTGAAGTTTTAAGGCCAAAGGACAGTCGCCTTGTTTCTGTAACCAGGACACAGGCCTCCTTCATTAAGACTTTGTATTCAGCTTAGTTTCAATGGAGATTTGAAATTAGTTTTTTCATAAAATAAAAGCACAGAATGCATGTGGTGGTATGGAATTGTAATTACAGGTAGATTATAGACTTCATTTAAATGCTAGACTCCACAGCTAATATTAAAGAACAACATAAATGCAGGTACTGTTTAATCCAGCTTTTAAAAAAGAAAGCTCAGCTGTTAACTTTTCTACTCTAATCCAGGAGATACGGTATTTTCATAGGAAAATAGCCCTGAATTCCAATTAGGTCAACGCTTCCCAACCCCACTAAAAAATATGTAGTGAGGTATGCAAACAACCGTTTACGGCATTAGAGTTTTTTTAACAGACAGATCTATATAGGGACTTTCTTGGCCTCTCCTAATTATCTGCTATATGGAATTAATCTGCATAGCACAGGATATAAAAGAGAATAACATTCGTAATAAGCACATGTTTCCAGTTAGCTAGTGTCCTTATAGCCATCTAACTACTGGAGGGTGACCAGCTCTTATGTAATGAAAAACGGTCGATTCATTCACGTACCAAGGTTCAGAGGCTAATGAAAATACAGGGCCCTTCCCTCAAGCACGTGTATATACTTCAGAATCTCTTTTCCTATCCTTACCTCAAAAAGTACTTGAAGTTTCTAAAAACCAAGCCCATAGTAATAAGATTTACATGGTTTGGGGCACTGTCTTGGTGTTAAACCGTGAGTATAGCCAGCACAGTTAGCAAGGACCAGAAACCCAATACAAGCTTCTTTAAAGGAAAATATGGATTGTTTCCGGCTCATGCCATGCCCAAACTTCCCCTGCCCCCAATCCTCAAGGTCCACCGGTGTCACCGGCCATTTTCTTACCTCTTGAGCTTGGCTGTTGTGTGGACTTCTGTAGCCTCAGGGGCTCCAGGATTCCTGCCTCTTTGGTGTAGAGGTCTCTGGATGGTTCTCATTGGCTACCCCTAAGTCATGTTTCCAGCCCTGGACCAGGGGTTAGCCGGGCCCCTCAGAGCCAGATAAGATCAGGGGACTAATGCCAAAAAGGCTGCAGTACAGTCTGCTTGTCTGCAGGTTCACTGACTTACCTAGAGATATTTTTATGAGCAAAAATAGATCTTTATATTGTACTTCCTAAAAAGAATGTAAAGAATCATGCAACTAGAGAACTGTATAGATGAAGTCTACTCTCCCTGTGAATACTATGAAAATTTAGCCCCAACTAGTTGCTCTAATAGTAGCCTTCCCCTGTGCCTCTTAAATCCTTATTTTTAATCATGGGCATCATGATTCTCCAGGGACTGTAATCCTCTTCCCTGAGCACCCAAGGCCCTCGTTACTGCTCTTCATCAAAATCAAGAGACGCCAAAGCATACAGAGAATGCACAGGCTCAAGCACACAGAACTAGTCTCCAAACAGCCTCCAACTCTTGCAAAACCACTCCCCATGCCAACTGATAAAGCTACACAAACGCTGATGGAGGACAGAGATTTGTAACCCCTGCCTGTCCTTTCTGCCACCTTCTTTTCCTGAGTGCAGTTCAGAAGTGACACCTAAATCCTAGAACATCGCCTAATGCAGTTTATGTTCTCTGCAAATATCAAAGGCTATGCTTTGGAAATTCGGTCAGTTTGAGAACTGGCAGTCTGGATGCTTTCACTGGCTGGCCCTATTAGTGTATTAGTATTTAAACGTTGAAGGTTTATTATTAAAAGCTGTATTTCCACCTTCTTTGGGGAAAAAGAGCTGTAACACTGGGTTGTATTTCCATGGTAACAGTGGTCTGAGGCCCTCAGGAGATGCTCTCCAGTGGACATGGCGACTCTCCTGCCTGCCTGTATTTCCTCTGCCTTCCTCCTGAAATTAGTTGGCTTTGTGATCCTAAGCTAAATAAGATACACGTCCTGCACTAAGAAAGTAAACAATGATAGAAAACCATATGAATGAGAAGGACTTCTTTGAAAAATTAAGTTTGATCTTTTTGGGCAATAAAGCACATACTTTGAAAAATGAATTAGGGAATTCCCTGGCGGTCTAGTGGTTAGGACTCTGTGCTTTCACTACGAAGGATTCCTGGTCGGGGAGCTAAGATCCCATAAGCCATGCAGCACAGCACCCCCCCCCCCCCAAAAAGAATTATTTATAAAGAACTGTGCTATTGCAAATGGAGGCTGGGATATTGTGACCATTTTTTTTCCTGGTCTTTCCAAATGTTAGTCACAAAACTGAGCACCCTTTTGTTGGCCACTCACTGTCCCTCAATATTTTTAGGATTAAACTAATACATTTGCAATAGGTATCTCAGGATGAATTCTGTATGAATATAATGAACCTATATAATCTTAGAAATCATTTAATACCAGATTTTATTTTTCCAACACAACCAAAAGTTTTATTAAATAAAATTTTATTGTCTACTGTTTACACTCATGTTGCTGCTATAAAGTACAACAACATACACAGATTCCTAGCATGAATTACTCATTGTTCACCCCCACTGAACTACAGACATTGCTTGAGAATTAGATCTTTGCTTTAGGGATTAAAAAAAAAAACTGGGGCATAGTATCTCGAAGAGTATTCTCAAGTGACGTGTTGGAATTCCAAGGCATAGCCGATACAGTAAAACAGCACCGACTGTGCTGTCCCTGGGAAAGGGGAATGGAAAACAGGCAGAGTAATTATAAGCAGTTGTTTCTGGTGACAGATTTGACTCTGAAAGCTTGATTCTGCTCATCTGGGCTAAGTGGCTGCTTTGAGGAGGAACAAATAAAATGGGGGAGGGTGGGAATGTGGATACTATGAGTTAAAAAAGTATAAAAAGTAATTATATCTAAAATATAGATTAGATATAAATGATCCAGAACTCATTAAATAAGCTCAAAAATACTGGAAAGTGGCAATTTGAACTGCATTTATTTTTAAACAAGTGGGGGGAATACTGAGTGTCCTGAATGTTGTGTGCAAAACTGATCCACGTCACCATCTCACCGTCACAACCGAACATGGCAAGGCAGGTACATTGGTTTCCAGCATCACAGGCAACACTGCATGTAGGTTTTTTAATGAATAATGTAAACTTTAATGTTAAGGCAGCTGGTACTAATGCTGCACACAGGCTTAGCTCCGTGCCCATTTCAGGAATGAGACGGTCAACACTTGAAAACAAACTGTGAGAGAAGAAAAGGGGAGCCAGCATTATCTGACAAAAACAATGAGTCAAAATATTTTCCCTTTCACACACACAAAAATACTGGAACATTTAGAAAAACAAAGCACCCATCCCGCCAACTTCAGCCTGTTCCTTAACAAATATTTCAAAATACTGATAAATAATGGTGACTGCAAGCAGAATTCCAGTGCCCGAGCCAATGGCCCCGAGGAAGTCGGCCAACACCGACAGGGCGCCGATGCACAAGCCCCCAAACGCAGCCGCCGTGGGGATGTACCTGGAAGACAAAACCCTGAGTCAGGCAGGGGAGGCCCACAGGAAGGGGCAGCAGGAAGCAGCAGTAACAGGCGGAAGAAAATTGAACTAACGCGCCAGGAACTGTCCGCAGTACTGACGATTCGTCCAGGGCTGTACACAGTTATGTGTTGATGAAAATGATGAAAGGAATGATCTGACTCAAGAAATGATCTGATTTCAAGAAACCAGTTAATAGCCAAGAAAGGCAATACATGATTTTTACAGCAGAAGAGGAGAATCCTCAACTGTGATTTAAGTATTGGAATGTTTCATATTGTTTGTAAGTGGGTAACCTTTAGCTCCCTCTCGTAGATGAAGAGTAAATATCAAAATGCTAAGTATCAAATTTATGTGACAAGATTTGGATGACCCTATTCAATAGTAATTCAACCTTGGCCACATGTTAGTATCACCTGGAGAACTGTTAAAAATAATGGGATTGTATTTAAAATACTCCAGAGGGGGAAAAAAGATGGGGGCGAGGGACCATGGATGGGGAAGACAGTAGATGAAACAAGAATGGGAGAAGGATAACGACTAAAGCTGGATACAGTTGAATGCAGGGGTTCATTATACCACTCTGCAATCTATTCCATGTTGTAAATAAAAAGTTTAAAATACCAATGCCTTTTCAACAAATGGTTCTGGAACACTTGGCTATCCACATGGAAAAGGAATCTGGACCCCTATCTCACATGAAACAAAAATGAGCTCAGAGTTGTCACAGACCTAAACATAAGAGGATTAATCTTTGTGACCCTGGCTTCTTAGATACAAACACCAAAAATAGCACAAAGAAACCAAAGAAGAAATAGAAAAACTGAATATCAAAATTAAAAATTTGTGCATCAAAGGACACCATCAAGAAAGTGAAAAGACAACCCACAGAATGGGACAAAATATTTGCAAATCATTTACCTGATGAGATACATCCAAAATATTTTTTTTTACCCTTATAAACAGTAATAAAAAGACAACCCAATTAGAAATTTTAAATGAGCAAAAGAAGAGACATTTCTCCAAAGAACATATTTGAATGGCTAATTAACACATGAAAAGATGCTTAACATCATTACTCATCAGGGAGACGCAAATCAAAACCACAATGAAAAGGGAAAAACCACAATGAGATACCACTTCATACCTACTAGGCGGCTAAAATCAAAACAAGAATTAGTGCTGGTGAGGACGTGCAGCAGCTCCAGACACTGCAGCTGGATGCAGAATGGGGCAGCTGCTCTGGAGAAGGGTCTGGCAGTTCCTCAACACGTTCAACACAGTTACTACCCAACCCGATAGTTCCACTCTGAGAGAAATGAAAACATATGTCCACACAAAACCTGAACAAGTACGTTCACAACAGCATTATTCACGACAGCCAAAAAGTGGAAACAACCAAAATTTCCATCAACTGATGAATGGATAGACAAAACATGGTACATCCATACAAGGGAATATTATTCACGAATAATGAATGAACTCCAAAAACATTATGCTACGTGAAAAAGATAGTCACAAAGGATCACATATAACTCCATTTATATGAAATGTCCAGAACAGGCAAATCTACAGACACTAGATAAAAAGCCTGGGGCTGGGAGGTGGGAGGGTGAGTAGGAATGGAGAATAACTAATAGGTACAAGGTTTCTTTCCAGGTGATGAAAATGTTTTAAAAATTATATTGTAATGATTACACACTCAGAATATACTAAAAACAAAACCCCACTAAACTGTATATTTCAAATGAGTAAATCACATGATATGTGAATTATATCTCAATAAACTGTTATTAAAAAACAAAAAACTGGGGCTTCCCTGGTGGCGCAGTGGTTGAGAGTCCGCCTGCCGATGCAGGGGACACGGGTTCGTGCCCCGGTCTGGGAAGATCCCACATGCCGCGAAGCAGCTAGGCCCGTGAGCCATGGCCATTGAGGCTGTGCATCCGGAGCCTGTGCTCCGCAACAGGAGAGGCCACAACAGTGAGAGGGCTGCGTACAAAAAAAAAAAACACAAAAACAAAAAACTGATGCCTGGGACCCACCTCAGACCAGATAAATCACAATTCCTAGAGGCGGGATATCAGTATTTTTTAAAAGCTCCCAGGTGGTTTTAAGTGCAGCCAGACGAGGACCTCTGACCTACAGCATTTTAACACTGGGCTGAGCAGTGAAGGGAACATAATTTCAATTAAAATAATAATTTAGGTGTCAATTCTGATGTGGAGAACAATTCACTTTTGTGTTAAATTTTGGTTCTTTTGTGTTAAGTAGAAGAAAAGTGCTTCAAATATGAATTTAAATTAACATCTGAGAACAAATGATAGATTGAAAAACCAAGAACACGTGTGTGTATGTAACACATTCTCTCTCCTATCCAAGACTGAGTCTAATGGCCTTCCTTACCTATTAAGCTCATGAACCATAGAGGTATCCCTGTGGCCTCTCATTACCATTTGCTGTTCTTTAAGCTGTTTAGCTACCTGCGAAGAGAAAAACAACTTTTAAAATCAAACTCTATTTCACTGTTTACTACGAGGTTCTGTGTGAAGTGCTCTCCACAGAAAATACAGGAAGACTGAAGTAGACACTGTCATATCATAATATTCCCTGAGGCTACAATGCTGCACAACCACATTATCCATACCTTAAGCCAGGGTTTCTCAATCTTTCCTTAATTATCACCTCCCTAAAGAGAAATTAAATACTAAGGAATAAGACTTTGTCGGGTAGAGTTGAGCTTTGGATGGTCACAAACCATTGTAAAATCTAAGAATTTTTCACTTTCCAGGAACTACCTGTAGTTTTTTAACTCCCTGGGGATGACATTACCTCATTAAGAATGTATGTATTTGAGTTTAAAATTACAAAAGTAATTAAGTGTATCAATTACCATTTGACACCTAAAAATTATGAATTTTTTTTTTCATTTTCAAACAAACCAAATACTTACATCTTTGGCTGAGGAACCAGACACCTCTATCCATGTCTTAGAAAAGAATGCACATGATCCCAACATGAAGATGATATAAACAACCACATGGACAGGATCCTCAAATATGGCGCCCATGGACTCAGGAGGAGAAAGGTAGTAACAAAGGCCCCCCACTGGGTAAGAACGAGCAGGTCCTCCCCCACTGACGTCCTACAGAACAAGAATAAAAAGCACAAATGGTCACATTTCTGTGACTTTTCAAACTCCTCAAAAATTATGATGATGTTTTAAGCTCAAAGCACCTACAGCTAATGATTCTATGTAACTTAAAGGATTTACTTTTGTGTCTGATATCTTCACTCTTACAAAATTATATAGTGAGTAAAAAAAAAAATTATATAGTGTCTATTACATAAGACATTGTGAATATATTAACAGAAGAGCAATTTTTAAAAAAAATTATAATACTTCTACAAGAAGAATCTTCTCTTCCTGAAGACAGGAATAGATCACATCGATCTCTGATAACATTTAGAGTCAGAAATTTTCTGAACTATGTAAGAGTACATACATATTCTTTTACTTCAAGGTATGCTATTAAGAATGCAATCAACTGAAATATTAACAGAAGACTAACGACTCACTACCTAAACTTTATATGATTTGTATATTGTAAAGAGTAGTCTTTTAATAAGTATAAAGGTATTTTTTAATCCACACAAACATTTAAGAATTTTTATAGTAAAAGAAATGGGAATAACATGTATTTGCTCATATTAAATAGAAGTTCTGGGCATAGATGGTGGGAAAGCAATTTTTGGATGCAATGATTAAAATGTCTGGTTCCTGAATTTACAATTTCCAAATGATTCATTTACTGTGCCCCTAGAATCACTGATTCTAAATCAAAAGCCCTGACAAATTAAACTTCCCAATAGCTCTCTCACTTTAAAAAAAATCTCATTAAGATCACAACACAATCCATACAACCACTCAGTGCATTTATTACTGTGAAATTATCATAGTAACAATGACTGCCAGATTATTAGCTCATGAGGGGAGGGACAGTCCCTCCCCTCACCACAGGCAATCCAATTTCTGTTAAATGAATGGAAAAGGAGTCCAGCTGACCCTTGAACGAGGGGGTTAGGGCACCGACCCTCCATGAAGTCGAAATCCACATATAAGTTATTGTTACTCCTCCGTGTACACGGCTCCTCCGTATCCGCAGTTCTGCATTGCAGGATTCAACCTGCTGCAGACCATGCAGTACTGAAGTGTTTACTACTGAAAACAACCTGCGTCTAAATGAACCCGTACAACTCAAACCCATGTTCAAGGGTCAACTATTCTGGATAAAGGGAATCATACTTCCTTCAACTGCCTTTCAAGAATTACTGTTTCATCCTATTAAACTTTACATTTTAAAAATGGCCTTCAGTGAATGCAGAAAGATACGTCGCTACAACTTACAATACAAAAGGTAGCACGTTAAGACAAATGCATAGAATAAGCACCGTATTTCAGGAATGACTAAAAAAACAGTTCTTTGGGGGAATACAAATTCTAGAATTACATATTCTGAAAACAATAAAGGCTCTTACTCTTCTCTAATTCTGTAGTTTTAAGGGGGAAAAAACACTCCTTGGTCAGGTGAAAATTTAAACCAGTCAAAATTCAATCCTGGACTTCCCTGGTGGCCCAATGGTTAAGAATCTGCCTGCCAGTGCATGGGACATGAGTTTGATCCCTGGTCCGGGAAGATCCCACATGCCGCGGAGCAACTAAGCCCGTGTGCCACAACTACTAAGCCTGCACTCTAGAGCTTATGCGCCGCAACTACTGAAGCCCGCACGCTCTAGGGCCCACATGCCGCAACTACTGAGCCACGTGCTGCAACTACTGAAGCCGGTGCGCCTAGAGCCCGGGCTCCGCAACAAGAGAAGCCACCAAAATGAGAAGCCTGCGCGCCGCAACTAGAGAAAGCCCATCCCGTGCGCAGCAACGAAGACCCAACGCAGCCAAAAAAAAAAAAAATTCAATCCTACAATAACTCACACCTCAATCACAATGTGGCTGGATTGCTTTAGGAGCTATGATGAAAATCTAAAAGAGGAAGGCAGAATTTACTGGATTCCATTTCTAGCAACTGTTCTCTCTTCAATATAGTTATTATGTGCCTTTCTTATTTACTGCCATTTGGGCCATGAAAAACGGCGGGGGAGGCAGGAGAGGATGATTTTGGTATCCTATATAATCAGCAGATAGCTTCTTGGAAAAAAACCATTATTCTAGACAACAGAGGAATAAGACTACAAAACAGGGAATCACTTTCATAAGAGCAACTGTGATTTTAACCTAAAAGGTCACTCAAACGAGATGTGAAAATGCTTCCTAGACGTAAAATAGTACAAAGTACTCGGCCAATCTTAGTTTTAAAATGCTTACAGTTTTACAACTCTTCCAAATAAATGATAAACTGGGCTACAGGTAAATGAATCTGGAAGTGTTATATATAGCAACTGCTTCAATTATGGCTCATCTCTTTCAGTTAAAAGCATGAAATGCAAATTACAATAAATTTGAATACTTAGAATAAATAATGAAATACTCACAGCCCACTGTCCTAGTAAATTTACTAAAAAGTTGCCACTAAATCGAACTGACAGCATCTGGGAAATAACATACAGGTTGGACACCAGGGCCGACTGCAGGATGATGGGGATGTTGGAGGTGTAGAAGAGCTTGATGGGGTAGCTGCTGTACTGCCCTCGGTACCGGGCCGACTTAATGGGCAGGTCCACACGAAATCCCTGAAAAAGGAAGCTTAGGAGTAAGGCAGAGAGGCTGCACGTACCACGACTCCAGACGAGGCAAACAGTCACAGGAGGGACTATGCAAAGACAATGCTAACAAACTTTCCCTTCCACAGAGACACACAGAAATAGAAATCCTTTTCTATTTCATAATTGCTAATATTTTGCACCTCAGAGTCTAAATGATGGAATTATTTGCCTAACTAGATTTTGAAACACTGACTTAGCTGCTAACATTTCAAATGGTATTCTCCTCTTTAAGAACAAAATAAAAATCCACACTCCACTTAACTTCAGCGAAGAAAATATACTTACCTGAAAATATATAACAACAGCAAACACGAAAACTGTAGCAATGAGGTTCATGAGATTGGGTAAATTCTGACGATAGAAAGCCTCCCTTAGAGCTCGAACTTTGTCTGTCCTGGTGGCCAGTAAATGAAAGAGAGCTATGACTGCACCCTCAAACTCGGTACCTGATAAATCAAGATAGAAATCGGCTGTAGCTTCATTACCCAAAGTTGTCCCAAAAGTCAAAACAACCTTGAAGCTCCAGTACAAGGCAGAAAATATGAGTCCAGATAATTCATCTATGTTTACGATACAGCCATGTGTGGAGCTTCTAAAAAATATTTACATCATTCAGGCAAATATGTCTTTTTTTTCATAAATCTGAAGTTTTCTCAAGAGACTATTCTTGATGAAAACAAAGTAGAATAAACCAAAGCAAATATTTAGTTCATAATGATTTGCCTCACCTTTACTTTAGGGAAGGGAAAAGAACATTCAGAGGTGGGGTGGGGGGAGATGGGGAAAAGAAGCAGCAAAGCAGAATAAAGATGTCAGAGTTGAAAGACAGACATTACTCTACCAAGCTTGCCTTTAATTCATTTTACTAAGTATATTAATAAACCCATCACCGCTATTTTCTTAAGGCTGGGACCAGGTTAGATGTTAACCATTACAAATCTTGGATGGCATTTGAGAGAAGTGGAGATGGGTAAGGGGAAACACAATGAAATATTTCATAATTTAGGTGCTATTACAAAGCCAAGGAGAACAGCAGCAAAAGTACTAGTACTCCCTGATGATGCAATAAATAATGTTTTTTTAATCTGAAATCCACTACCTTTTTATCCCTCGAGGAATGCTGAAATCAGTCAAAATCAATGACTTCTGCAACAATTGGCTTAGGCAAATAAAATTTTTTAAATGTTTGCAACCACTGAAATTTTAAATGAGCAGAGGCTAAATTTTAGATACTATTCTTTCTGAAGCAACAGTTCATACTCCACCAATCTCTGCTTATCAGCTTTGGAACACCTGACATCCGCCGTCGCCTGGGACAGCAAACCAGGGCGTCTGTCGGCAGTCCCGCTCCACCACCTCATGCTCCTCTCAGCACACACCCGGCCAAACCCGTGCAGTTGCGTCCCTGTGCGTTGTACCTCTGCCAGTGTTAATGGTAGTGGGACTAAAGGCCTTCCAGACAATGGTTTCACAGATGTTGGTGGCAATAAAGAGGGAAATCCCAGACCCCAAGCCGTAACCCTTCTGTAGCAGCTCATCTAACAGCAGCACAATCAAACCAGCAACAAACAACTGTGGGGAAAGAAATGCAAGTAAGCTGAAGCAAGAATAAACTCAGAAAGGGGCAGTGAACACCATTGA
This sequence comes from Aethalodelphis obliquidens, assembly GCF_003676395.1. Lineage (NCBI taxonomy): Eukaryota > Metazoa > Chordata > Mammalia > Artiodactyla > Delphinidae > Aethalodelphis > Aethalodelphis obliquidens. Next base: position 7,245,558 of record NW_020837967.1, on the reverse strand, counting down.
CTACTTTCAAAGTACAGGCATTTTCAACACTAAAACCTAGTCGATACAGTATCACTATTATGACACCCTGCATCTAACCCGATTTAGTTTCATCAGAAGCCAATTCTGAAAATGAGAGGACTGGAAATGTTGTTACATTACAAAGCAGACACTTTGACTTTTAAAGTATATTTATATTTCTCTTATAATGTTTAAATAAGACCTATTGAAAAGCACCCTAAAACAAAAATGTTCACAAAGTTGTAGCATTTATGACAGCAAGAAACTGAAAAGCATTCCAAATAGCTTCAAGTAAGTAAAAGACCAAATGAATTATGACACAGTAACAAGATGCAATTTTATAGACCATTAAAGGAAAAGCATGTGAACTATGCTGATACATTTTTAAGTATTATAGATTTTATATATGTGTATTATATATAAAATATACAATAGAATAAGTCAAAAAGTAGAGCACAAATATGTACACAGATTATAACAATGTAAAAATGCATTTAATACATACAGTGACAAAAACTGAATATAAATCTGAAAACAATTAAGGGTTCACCAGGTTCTTAAGTTCATGATTTTTCTTTTTAAAAAAAGAAAGCATACTAACTTTATGTGAAATTGAAAATTCTTAATTTTCCTCTTGGAGAAAACATCAGTAAAAGTATGTATCAATTAGAAATAATCCATAGCTTTACAAGTGACCTCTTTGGTCATGTGACTCCTTCCCCACACTTCAGTAACCTAATCAAGGGGGGAAGAAAATGTGCTTCTAGGCCCCCAATCTCACACCTGTCCCCACTTCAAAGACACCCTCCTACAGACATGAGGAGATGCTCCTTCCATTCCTCCCAGGTCTGAAGCCTCCCACCCTCGTACCTTACTCAGTTCACCCAATATCCCTGTTAAGAAGAGAAAACTACAGTACACTATTTGAAGCATGCTTACCTTACCGTGTTTTTTCTTTTCCTTAACTGTCATTTCAATGGCTGTACAGAGCCTAACTTGTCTGTTTACAATCTCTAAGTTTGAATTTCAATGGACTGTAAAAAAGGTAAAATTCTCAAAACTCCTGAGAGAGCTCACAAATTCTTTACTGTTTGAAAACCAACTTTACCAATTTGACAAGATAAAAGACAAGTTAGGACTTAACTACTGAGATTTTATTTTGACCACAGTTATGTAACAAGTACATACTCCCCATCAGAAATACAGAAGCCCACCCTCTACAGGGCATGATAGCTGTCCACAAACCATCAGCCAACCAGACAGTGTTCTCATGGACTTCTAATTAAATGACCTGTCCAAGGTCACACAGGCAGCTCTGAAACAACGATAATTCTCCAAACCCCTGTTCACACCAATGTCCATCAGACTAGAGGGTGATCCATTTATATCTGGTGAAAATCAAACTCGTGCTTCTCTAACTGGACAAAGGAATTACAGAGAAACCTAAATGAGAAATGGTTTCTATAACTAAAGGAATAAAAGATGGTAAAAAGCATGCATGCCTATGCAGGGAATGAGAAATCAGAAACTGACAGCATCTCATTGACTAGAACAGTTGATAAAAAAACTGAATACTAATTGCATGCCTTCTAGAATGTTCAATACATATGAATCTCTAAAGTATGTATAAAAATAACACTTTAACATTTCAACCTTGCTCATGCGTGCACGCACACACACACAACTCAGTTTGACAAAATAATACTTACCTCTACTATGTGTCATGCACACTGATACTCTCTACTCTTTTTTAAAATTTTAATCAAGACCCACTATTTAGATTCCAAAACTCACTAGTGGAAAAACACTGACCAGGTGAATGAAACAAGAATAATTAAGGTGAGAAATACCTTACATAACAGCATGCAAACAGTTTTCAAAATCTCTAGGTGGAAACACACTGATCTAATCACATCTCTTTAGCAAATCTACACATTTTCAATGTTAGCAAAGCCTTAAAAAGATGCAATGGGTCACTACCCACCTATGATCAAATGTGAAAAATTTCTCTATACATTAACACTAGAAGGATTAACCACAAGACAAATATTCGTGCACCAGAATTTATGTAAACAACTTAGTATATACCCACTTCACTTGTTCCGTTCCAGGAATTTAACTATTCCTTGATTTCTGGTACGGAAAAAAAATTACAATAGCTTAACTCCATTTTTTATCAATTCAAATTCATAACTGACTTCATAAGAAGTCAATACTTTCACTAACTAACCCAGAACTGATCAGCTGAGGTTCCTTAAGAATATAAATACACCCTTACTAAAATACTAGAAAAATTTTACTGAGGCATAATGTTCTTAGAGCAAGATGCCAATTTTGAGTGTCTTTTAGAAAGCAGGGTTATTCTAACTATGGGTCACAAAGCAAATGCTGTAAAGAAACAAAATAAGGCAAAAATTGGTGTATCAGTATCCTCATGTCAAAGAACTGAAAGATACTAAAACCAGTTTTCAGAGGATCTTCTTTCCCATCCATTGCAACTCTTCTTTCTCTAATTCCCCAGGGTTATAAATTTGCCAGTCAAAGTGTTTTTTATTTTTTTTTAATTTTCTTACTTTTTCTTTTTGGCCACACTATGCGGCCTGTGAAACTTCCCTGACCAGGGATCGAACCCGTGTCCCCTGCAGTGGAAGCACAGAGTCTTAACCACTGGACCACCAGGGAAGTCCCAAGGTGTTTTTTAAATGGAGAAATAATGACAAAGTTATCCTTTAAAGAAGTGTACCTTATACCAAATGGGAACTCATTGGGGCTCAGAAAACTACCTAATAGTCCATTAAAGATTCCTCCCCTGGTTAAAAGATGAAATATTTCCATTTCATTAGAAAAGCCCTGTGATATGTGATATGTGTTAATGATGCCCAATAAATACCTCAACAATCCCATTCTCCTTGTTCTGAATCATACTCACTAAACAATCTTCTTACTATGATTTGTTTCCTATATAAGATTTCCTATAAAAAAAAAAGATGGTCAAGCATGCCAATCCGAAATGGTTGTATTTCTCAATGTATATATATACTAATAAACTGGTGTTTTAGTTTTATTTTAAACTATTTTTCTGACTTTGATCCTTTTGACCATTAAAAAAATTTTTTCCTAAATTAATCCTAATTTCGTAGAGTGAACAAGAGGCATCTCCAAGATAACCAGGACTCTAGACGTTCAGTGTTTAACTTAAGCAAGCTTCTTTTCAAAATCCAGTAAATAACTATTACATAACTTAAGTACAGTCCATTCCTGGGTAACTTCTCTAAAGGATTTTTAATGACTACATTAGAGAAATATCTTCCAAACTTTACACATTTTAAGATACTTAGTAGAGGGAAAATCACGTTGGCCTTCAAAAATTCCATTCCAAAATATCCATTTAAAAAATCCATAGGATATATATATATGTGTGTTTATATGGTATTTCACTTACTGTAAGATACTATTATTTGTAACACTATTATGTGTGTCATTAAGAAAGAAAAAAATACTTCAATTAAACTATGACACAATAACCTATTACAAAGAATTTTTTATTTTCTACTTAACAAAAAGTTTAGACTTAGACATAGATGTTTATCATCTAACTTGCTCTTTCTGTGCCTCTGTTTATACACAATAACTCTTCATTTCAATAACAAATCACAGCAGACTGTTGGAAGACATTTTAAACAGCAGTTAAACTCAACAACATGTTTTATCAACAATGCATATAACCAAGTGATATAAGGACGATAAAACAGCTTTGACCAAGTTGACGTACACATGCAGGCAATGCCTACCATCACGACCGCCACCTGGCTGACCGCACGTGTGACTGCATCAACTCTAAGAAAACATCCTGATTTCAGAGACATCAAAATGTGAAAAATGTGCATCTTAGAATCAGTGAAATACAGTTGATTGATCCATAATTATTAGACATCTATGGGGCTATTACAATACATTTTAATTTTTAACATCAAAACAACTTATACATGTCACTTCAATAAAGTAAGAAAATGAGTATATCAATCACCTAAAGAATTGTTTCAAAAGAAAAGAAGGAACAAACTTTTTTGTTATCCATATGAAAAATTGTATTTCTTACCTGAATGATGATAAGGAGACAGATTCCAGCACCCATTTCAGCGGGATCCCCATACATGCCCGTCATGACATACACAATGGCTTGCCCAATGGTAATGATCATACCAAATACTGACAAAAATTGGGGGAAAAGGAGTACATGCTTATAACCAAAGACAAAAAAGACTAGAAAAACATCTTTGCCACAAAATTCTCAAATTTGGAAAAGGCTCCTTATTAATTGTACTGATGCTCACGTTTCTGGGCTCCATTGAATAGGGCTCTATCTTTGGGTGTATCTCCAACTTCAATGATTTTGGCTCCAGCTAACAACTGCATAATCAAACCAGATGTTACAATTGGGGAGATACCCAATTCCATTAACGTTCCTGTAAAGGAAGGGGAAAAAAGTAAATAATCTTTACGATATCCAATGCAGATTAATTTAGAAGAGTCCCAGTCCTTAATTATGTCTATGAAATACATGTTAAATGTTAACAAGCAAATTTTCATTTCCTAAACATTAACTGCTAAAAAAAACCCTCTCATTTATTAACACAACCTCACAACAATGCATTGAATCAAAATTACTATAAATACTACAAAAACGTAAATTTCTGTGAATTCTAAACTTAAATTGTTAAAGAAATCCTTTGAAAGAAATTGTCCAAGATTTCTGTCCAAATCACTATTTTTAAAATTTACACTAAACATTTTAACACAGGATTTTAAAAGCCCAAAAATTAAGTAACAAGTTAATAAAAAGATGATATTTAAGAATATCTGTGGGGCTTCCCTGGTGGCGCAGTGGTTGAGAGTGCGCCTGCCGATGCATGGGACACGGGTTTGTGCCCCGGTCCGGGAAGATCCCACATCAGCCGCGCTGCGGAGCGGCTGGGCCCGTGAGCCATGGCCGCTGAGCCTGCGCGTCCGGAGCCTGTGCTCCGCAATGGGGGAGGCCACAGCAGTGAGAGGCCCGCGTACCATACACACACACACACAAAAATGAATAGCTGTGACTCTCCTAATTCAAAATATAAAATTATATAGAAAGTCATCAAATTCAATGTTGTAGAATGTTGAGTGGCATGAAAAATGTTAATGACATAGTGGATAGGAAAAATATTCAAAAATAGCATGTACAGTTTGATTTCATTTAAATATTTAAGTGGAAAATCATTTCCTGTTATTTTAGTCTGGTTATCAACATGTTTCTATTGTTAATGAACTCATCTACGAAGCGGACTCACAGACATAGAGAACAGACTTGTGGTTGTCAAGGGGGAGGGGGTTGGGAGAGGGACGGATTGGGAGTTTGGGATTAGCAGATGCATACTATTATATAGAGAATGGATAAACAACAAGGTCCTACTGTATAGCACAGGGAACTATATTCAATATCCTGTGATAAACCATAATGTAAACGAATATGAAAAAGAATGTATATATGTATAACTGAATCACTTTGCTGTACAGCGGAAATTATCACAACACTGTAAATCAACTATACTTGAATAAAATAAATTTTTAAAAAATATGGCATCTTAAATGGATTCTTCATGTTTTCTCAGATACTTCCTCAATGGTAAAAGATAAAAATATGTTTTATCATTAAAGCTAGTAGGCAGGTAGGGAGATTTCTTTTTATATCAAATCACCAAAATTTAAAACTGTCAAATGGATCTAGTCCAAAAATTAATCCAGTCAAGCTTTAATGAACATTTCATTTAGGAAATATGGCACTTCCACTCAATAGGGAAAAGAAGGATAAATGGACCTTGGCAAATAACTGGCCCATATAGAAAATTAAGCCTAGATTCCTTATCTCATGACTTACATTAAAATAAAGGCCACAGATTTAGAAAATATAACCATAAAAGACAAAATACAAAAGTACCAGAAGTGAGTATGCTTATAATTTTGGAAAAGAAAAAGCCTTTCTAAGCCTTTCTATAACAAAATACATAAAGGCCACAAGCAAAAAATGGACGATATGATTAGATACAACTATGAAACCTCCATGTGGCAAAAGACAGGGTAATAGTTAAAAGAAAAATGAACACAAGTAACAAAGAGCTCGTATGTCTAAAGGGCAAAGAATTCTTACAAATGAATTTTAAAATGAACAAACAGCAGTGAAATAAGTCAGAGAAAGACAAATACTATATGATATCACTTATAAGTGCAATCTAAAAAATACAACAAACTAGTGAATGTAACGAGAAAAGAAGCGGGCCCACGGATACAGAGAACAAACTGGAGGTTACCAGTGGGGGTGGGCGGGGGCAATATAGGGTGGGGAGTGGGAGGTTAAAACTACTGGGTATAAGACAGCCTCAAGGGTGTGCTGTACAACACAGGGAATATAGGCCCCCCCCCCGCAAAAAAATAGAAAAATAAAAAAGAGATAAATGGCATGGCCACTCCCAATAATGCTCTTTTCTCAGGAAACTACCAACAACATAAGAGGAAACCCCAGCACCCAAATCTGTACTATGTAACCCTGAAACTGTAACCAAAGCTGGCTGGGTCTGGTGGAAATCCTGGTAATTTCTAATTCTGAACTGAGAACTGAAGAACCCAGGAGTTGTTGAAGCTAGATCACAAAGACAAGGTTCCCTGCCCCTGCTGCTGAGGTCTGAAAGCTGGTTCTCTCTCCACAAGGCTTAGTTGTTCTACCTCCTCTTTGGGTTCCAAAAAATGACTAGTATCCTTCCAGTAAATTCCATTTTTGTGTTTAAACCAGTCAGTAATTTCCTATGACTTATAACAAGTCCACTCATAGAAGAAATAGAAATATTCAATAAAAATATAAGATGATGTTCAAGCTCACCAACACATAAAGAAATACAAATTAAATACCAGATACCAATTTTTACCTGTCTAACACAAAGACTAAAGGACAAATATTATCCACTGTTGGAAGAGAAATGGTCATTCTCATACACCATAGCAGAGTGTATAAAATAATTCAAAGCTTTTGGAAGACAATTTAACAATATCTATCAAAAATTTAAGTGTACATTCCTTGTAAACAAGCAGTTAAACTTCTAGAAATTCATTCTATTAAAAACTTACAGAAGAGTGTGATAGTAGTCATGGTAGCATTGATTATAATGATAAAATTGGGAAAAAAACTACATGTATGACAGCAGATCCTACAGGCCTTGGGGTCATACCTAAAACACACTCCTTACTGTCTACAAGCCTCATAATCTGGCTCTTGGATTCATCTGCAGCATCATGTCCTACCACGTTTCCCCTTTCCTTTTTTCTTCCAATCACACCATCCTCCTCATTATTCTTGGAACACATTAAGCATACTCGCACCTCAGGGCCTTTGCACTTGCTATTCCCTGGGGGAAGGTTCCTCCCCCAGATCTTCACACGGCCTTCTCTCATGTCCTGCAGGTCTCTGCTCAAATGTCCCTTCCCCCTCCCAAGATACAGTTCATGTAGAGTCTACCTCCCCAAATAGAGTAACATAAACTCCACGACAACAGCATCACTGTCTTGATCACTGCTCTAATCTCAGCACCTAGCACAAAGCTCCACTCATAGGAAGAACTCAATAAATACCTGAATGAATGATTAAAGAAATCGTGGCACATCCATATAATGGAATAGTATATGGCCATTCAGTAAAATAGGTCATCCAAGATATTAAGTAAACACACCAAGTAGCAGAATAGTTATATAGTAGATCTTATTTTTCAGTTTTTAAAAGAAGTATATAAATTCATATATATGAATATATATTCAGATAAAAGGTCTAGACGGTTATTCACCAATCTGTTGTCTTCCCAGGAGTTACCCCTGAGAAGCGAGACCTTCATTTTCAGCTTTATACAAATCTGAAATGTTGGTGCATTTTTTAAATAACAAACAAATGTTACTTTTTTGATGTAGAAAAAAACCCACCCCAAAAGCCCCTCCTGATCCAGGCCCTCCCTATCTCTCAGCCTCACTGATCAGCATCCCCCACCCGAATCCCCAGCCTGCACCCCGTGTCCTCATGCATGTGTGCTGTGACTCAGGCTTCCCTCTCCCGACGGTCCACAGGCTGAATTCCAACCCAAATGCTCTCCCAGCATCATCTCCTCCCTGGCACCGCAGATCAGTCTTTCAGTCCCCTGAGAAACTCAAGAATACACTTCAGAGAGTCCAGGAAATCTCCTGAGATTTTATGAAAAATCTGCACGTGTGAATGTACATGCATTTTTCTAGGGAGAGTACAGATAAATTTAATTAGATTCTCAAAGGAAACATGATCCACAAAAGGATGGAGAACCAAAGCTCTAGTCAATGCTAATCACTCCATTCTGTCGTAACTCTATATACTCTGTACATACTTCTATTATTACAATAAATACACAGTTTTGTAATTATCTTTATGTTTGTCTCTTCTCCTAGGCAATGAGTTTCTTTTACCATATACTGCCCCTCCCCATAGACATCAAAAAGTAGTTGTTTCCACATTTTCACATCTATTTGATGTCAGTACTAGCATGGAGGCAAAAGAAAAGCAGCATATACCTCTGTTGGATGCAAGAATAACTCTCATCCAGTAGAAAGGATCTGCAGAATCTGATGACATGATTCCAAATAGTGGTATCTATAAGATTACATAAAATATTTTATAAAAATGTATTATATAAATTAAGTTTGAACTTAATTTATAATGCATTCACTTAATATTTGCAATACTTAAAAAAACCCCACTACTTCTCATGTTCAATAACAAAACAAGCATACTTTAAAAGTAAAGTTCTTTAATGAAAATAAAAACAATGGGAATCATTACTTACAACATTTCACTAGTAAATATTCCTATCAGTATGGAGATATGTTGCACAACAATGTGAATATATGTAACACTACTGAACTGCACACTTAAAAATGGTTAAGTTGGTAAATTTTATGTTTTTGCAATTAAAGAAAATGCTCCTATCAGTACAGGATATATCTACCACGTCACAGAATAATCTTGGAAAGCTATGGGTACTAGTGACAGCCACGGCCATACTCCAAATGTAAGACTGAAGACGAGATATACAGAATACTATGCAGCCATTAAAAATTATACTATGAAGCTTGTAACAGTATGAGGATGTGCTTATGTTGTAATATTAAGTATAAAACAATGGTTCTCAAGCTGGGGCAACTTTGCCCCCCCAGGGGACATCTGGCAATATAGGAAGACACTTTTGGTTGTCCCAACTTGAGGGGGGTGCTACTGGCATTAGTGGGTAGAGGTCAGAGATGCTGAACATCCTACAATTTATGGGACAGTCCCCCACCGCAAAGAATTATCCAGCCTAAACTTCAGTGCCATTGTTGAGGAAACCTAGTATAAAAAGAATGGTATGAAACTGTATAAATAAAGTAAAAGATCAACACTGTGAAAATATGCATAGAAGAAAAAACTAGGTGTAAATTTTTTTTTAATCTTGAACAGTGATTATTCACAGGCGGTGGGATTACTGTTGTTTTTTTCTTCTATATTCTTTTCAGTATTTATCATATTTTCTATAATGAACACATATTACTTTTTAATCAGAAAAAAAAAAAAAAAACCTTAACTTCAGAATGCTTCCTATTATACGACCCATGTTCAGAACACAGCACTTGGCCATACCCCCTCCCTCACCATGTAGGAGAAAAATACACTTCCAATTTCATAAACCTTCCCTATATGAAGTTGATTTAAAAAAAAAAAAAGTTCCAAAAGATGCTGCCAGCAATTTTAAACAGGTCATCTGGTCAACCTAAACCTCTCTGGACATCTGAATATATTAGCTGGGTTAGCAGAAGCAAGAAGCACAATATTTTGTGTGCACCCTATAGATGCAAACACTCTTCAGCTAATGTGAGAGATGGGGAGAAAGGAAGTTATTGAATAAAAACCAATTAACACTACAGGATAGTCCATATCACAATATTCCCTAAGTGGGGGAGAGACCAACCAATCAAATTACCTTCCTTAATTGAGTCTCGTAGAGATAGCCATTACCTCCATGATTAGATGCTTTGTGGGATAGCAAACAAGAAAGTCAGCCAACCATCCCTAAGTAATGGTATTCCCTCCGTTCCCGTAGTCAACAGGATTAAACTCAGTGTCTAACTTTACTCCTCTTAGTAAATTCCATAGTTACAGGACCACGTCCAACAAGGGCAGCAACAGGAGCTATTTTCTATGACTCTCAAAGTTGCAGACTTTCAGGCTTTGCCCTATATTACATAAAATAATGAGTTTCAACTTCACAAAATACAGTATACACTTCAGAGAAACAAGCATTTCATGCTTGAATGGAAACCCTAAACCAATCAGATGGACAAATAGAAAATTAGTAGTAGGGATCTCCAAACGCAGTGGGCACTGAAACCAAGCAAGATATTTCTGGGCTAAAATGGCAAGCCGTGAGTGATCAGGTTACAGAATTTCCCTCCCCAATACATAAGAAAACACATTTTTCAAAACATGTAAAGTAGTAAAAGAATTTAAAAATCTAAAGGAAAAATATCTATAAAGCAGCCAAACAAGAAAAAGAATCATAAACTTGATGGTCATGGGCGGGGAGAAAACAACAGACAATTGAGGAATAGGGAATCAGCATGAAACTGCTCCAACCATCACAAAGGGAAGGGCACAGTATCCCCAGAATCCCCACAACACTCCAAACCTGGAGAGCGGGCTGCACAGATATCCTCATCTCTCCTGCCTCCTTTGGCAGCTGAGAGGAAATGGATGAGAGAAGCCAGGAACGGGGCTCTCTCTGGTGCAACTGACAATTACAGGGCTACACTGAGTCAGGAACTGGGGAGCGATCTGAGGTCAGTAATGGAATAAAGCCCTCCTCAGTCAGGTGGTGAGGACCCTCACAAGACACGTAACAAAAGTCTAGCAAGAGAGCAGAGCCCAGGTGGCATTTATGGCACTTCTCTCAGTTGATCTCACCTCCCACCAGTCCCTCAAGCTAAAAAAACACTATGGAGAACACGAGACCCCAAACCCTTCAACTGTGGCTCTCTCTGAGATTCAGTGGAAAGAGAATCAAGAAATCACCAGCCCTGGGCGAAACTCCCTAAGCGTGAGAAAGACAAAAAGGTACAGCTTGGGCTTCTCTGGTGGCACAGTGGTTGAGAGTCCACCTGCCGCTGCAGGGGACACGGGTTCATGCCCTGGTCTGGGAAGATCCCACATGCCGCGGAGTGGCTGGGCCTGTGAGCCATGGCCGCTGAGCCTGCGCGGCCGGAGCCTGTGCTCCACAACGGGAGAGGCCACAACAGTGAGAGGCCCGCGTACCGCAAAAAAAAAAAAAAAAAAAAAAGGTGCAGCTTGACAACCATGTAAACACATTACAGAAAAAAAATAATGAAGTAACATAAAATGCATAAATTAATTTATGGCATGAAACAGTCATGAGAAATGTCACACTTTAAGAAATGTAACTCAAGTTATGTTTTCTTCTTCTTGGGTTTTCTTGGGTTCCAGCTGCAAAGCTGCAAATATTTACTATCTGGCCCTTTACAAAAAAAATGTTTGCAGACCCTTGGATTAGAAGATTCAATATTAAGATGGTAATGCTCTCTAAATTGACCTATATATTCAAAGCAATAAAAATCGTAATGCCAGGAGACTTTCTTAAAGAAAATGACAAGCTGATTCTAAAGTTCAGATGGAAATATGAGTGACCTAGAATAGACAAAATCATTTTGAAAAGAAAGAACAAAGTTGGATGACTTTTACAACCTAATTACAGGACTCAGTTTAAAGCTACATTAATCAAAAGAGTTATGGTTTACCATAACGATGGAATATGATCAATGGAACAGAACTGAGAGTACAAAAATAGATCCATGCTTATATGGCTAACTGATTTTCAACAAAGATGCCAAAGTAATTCAATGGAGAAAGGAGAGCCTTTTCAACAACTGGTTATGCATATAGAAAAAAATGAACCCTAACCTTACCTCACGCCATACACAAAAATTAACTTGGAATAGATCATAGACCAAAACATACAAGCTAAAACTGTAAAATATTTAGAAGAATACAGGAGAAAATCTTCACAACCTTAAAATAGGCAAACATTTCTTAGATAGGAAACAAAAACCATGAGCAATCAAAGAGAAAGATAAAATGAACTTCATCGAAATTAAAAACTTCTGCTCAAAAAGTTTTGTTAAGAAAATGAAAAGGCAAGCCATAGACTACGAGAAAATATTCACAATACATATATCTGATGAAGGACTTGTATCCAGAAAATATTTTAAAATGCATATAATTCACTAACAGACAAAAATGCAATTTTTTTTAATGGGCAAAATATCTGGGGAAAGAACACTTTACAAAAGATAAATACCCAATAAGCATATGAGAAAGCTGCTCAGTATCATTGACCAGGGAAATACAAATTAAAACCTCACCATGGAGAAAAGAGAACCTTCCTATACTTTGATGGAAATGGAAAACAGGAGGGTCCTTAAAAAATTAAAAATAGAGCTACCATAAAATCCAGCAATCTCACTCCTAGGTATATGACCAGAGAAAACTCTAATTCAAAAAGATACATGTGGGCTTCCCTGGTGGCACAGTGGCTGGGGGTCCGCCTGCCGATGCAGGGGACACGGGTTCGTGCTCCGGTCTGGGAAGATCCCACATGCCGCGGAGCGGCTGGGCCCGTGAGCCATGGCCGCTGGGCCTGCGTGTCCGGAGCCTGTGCTCCGCAACAGGAGAGGCCACAGCACTGAGAGGCCTGCGTACCGCAAAAAAAAAAAAAAAAAAA